>NC_090443.1:292411531-292722523 GCF_031143425.1 Pleurodeles waltl | reverse complement strand
CAGAAATAACACCCAAGCACACAAGTTAACAAAAGGAGAGTTTAATTGAACTCTCGGTGTATCTACTGGGAAAAGTATTAAGGTCAGTGTTGCTAAACCCCGGTCTGCTTAGCCACGCGTTGAGGGGGCAGCTTGAGTGTAGTAAGATATAAACCCATTAGTATTTAAGAGCTGTTTAGCGCCCACGCTTCCTGCACGCCGGTAACGTTGTACATATATATCGGTCTAACGTCCCATCTTGTATCCTCCCCTGCATCTCCCTCTTGAGAGCTGAATGGCTGTGTAGTGTGGTAAATAGTAGGGTCCTTCATCCTCCGTGGTGGGGTTAGTGTGTTTGAGAGAGTATGGGGTGCGGCCTGTTGTTAAGGTGCAAAATATCCGCTAGACCAGACGATTTTACATTTCTAAAAAAAATGCTAATTGGGTATTCAACACTCATTAGTTTGTCTAGGACAGCATCAAATATCGTACAAATAATTTTTTCGCAGCCGTTAACCGATTGTTCCAAAGGAAAAGTAAATAGTTAACATTCCGACCACCTTCCTCAAACGTCTGTTAGAAAAGCAACTGGTGTTCAGTCTATGAGTAGCAACCTGGGGTGATGTTACACTTTTAACAAACGGTGTGGACTGGCTCTTTTTTCATTTTAAGTGGGGTGGAATTGTTGGTAATAAACGAGGATGCACGTATATTACTAATGGTGCGTAAATCATCGGGCAGCACACTGGGGGTGGGTAATGGGTTCCTTGCTTTATATGGTTTGCTACTATTCATACTAAGTTCACTCAGCTGTTCTCTTGCGATTGGTGGCTTGTCTTTTAACCCTTCGGATGCTGCCCTTGGGGTCATCTGAAGCCTCCCCTGTGCACTCAGCTTCACTGTTGATTAGACCCCTAGCGTTTATACGGTGATTTGTAACGGAGTCAGTCACATATCGTTCCTTTGTCGTAGACTGTAGTTGTCTCCTACCCATTTTAGATGTGGTTATATGATTATCCTATAGACGATGTCCAGTGGGTTGCCGAGATCAGCCTTTTAGGGGTAGAGTCGTTTTAAGGCATGTGTAAAGTGAGCTCTGACCCAGGGCCCCCGCCTTTTCTGGGGCCCCCTGATAGAGCCAGCTCAGTTATGCAGTCTTGCCCTGATGACCTTGAATAATTCTTAAACTTACTGTTTTAAATAACGTTTTTATTCTAATATGAGTGATGTGTGAGATTCAATTCCAAATATTTGGCAGGGGAATGTTGTTTATGTTTAATGCAACATTCATGAGAAAGTTTCTTTTAGATCAAAACATGGACCTCACATATGAGAATTAGGAGGGTGTTGCAGAGATTATTTGCAGTAATATTAGTGAGCTGCTGCTGTATTACAATACTGTAATCGTCACATTCCCTGAATATTACATGTTAACACATTTAGAATTTGGATGAGTGTGCCTGTGCACTGTCAGTGACCTGTCCAAAGAGGGCATGAAAGAGCTGAAACTGGACAATAAATTCAAAGCTTTTCCGAACAGGGGGGCCCCCCAAATCCTTAAGATGTCTCTGCTTACGGGCTCTGATTGGTGCAGACGGGTTTGCACTTGGCCCCATCATTGACCAGGCCATGATGACGCGTTTCCTGCGCAGCAGGGGAAAAGAGCGCTTTTAGTAGCACTGAGTTCAATATAGCCCACCTCCACCAGCTGACTGGATCAACAATGTTGAAATGTAGTCTTGACCCTGTAGTTTCTGTGGCCTACTACCTCCTTTGGCAGCACCCTCGACTGTTAATAGCACCGGCCATGACTTTAAAGTCCATACAAATGGCAGCAGGGGGTGGATTGGTAATAATGAATGATGATGACGAGTAGGACTAAGGATGATGAAGAGTACTGGTACATAATTAATACATTGCTTGTCCCATCCATTATTTTTGAGGAGTACCAAAGCCAATTGGCCTTCTGAATTGACTAATGATTATTAGAAGTAACTAAACATGTCAAAACTAAGATTTATTGGAAATCTAATGCATAAATGGAAAAAAACTTTAGGACCAAACAGAAATCAAAACTTCTTCACTAAAGGACAGCCTCTCCTATCCCGAATATAGGAATGGTTAACACAGGGATATGGAGATGCCCAAGTTGCTACTTTACAGATTTCTGATAAAGAAAGACCTTAAACGTTGCACATGAAGCTGAAGCCCCTCTGGTGGGTCTGCTGTGAATTACTCCGGAAGCAGAAGTGTCTGATAAAGCCCTGGGTCACCAGAAGTGACAAAAAGATTATCTGAATTTTGAAAACTCCTCTTCTCTCATCTAAAGAATGTAGTGAAACATATATAGAATGAGAGGTGCACAAGACAGGTAACATGAATTCTTGGTTCGGTTAAGCCATGGATGTTATTTTAGGAAGAAATTCAGGATCAGGTTTGTAAATTATTCCATCTTTCTCAACCCTGATATTTCGAGGTTGGCACAAAAGAGCCTCCAGTTCAACCAGACCTAGCAGCCGAAGTAAAGGCCACTTAGACAACCACCATCATGGTTTACATTTTCAGATCTGCCAAGGGAAGACATTCAAGGGGAAACCTCTGAATGTCTATCCAGACAGGCAAGTCCATAGGAGAAAGACAGGTCTAGCAAGAGAAAAACCTCTTAGAATTCTGTTTCTAGGATGCTCACCTTCACCTAGATCGCTCCACGGCTCCCGAAAAACTCCAGTTTCTACACATTGGGCCTTATGAGTTGACACTACACATTCATTTCAAACCTATCGTAAATATGGGAACTAAATGACAGAAGAAAGGTTGCAGTCCCTTAAGGATTCTCTGGTCTACACAAGGCCAGGCACTACACAACCAAAAAAATATACATTACAGTCAGCTTGGAATTTACCTCCAATGTCTGGACATTGCTATATCTGCCCACTTAGGAAGCAAGCCAAAGGGCTGGATTTAAGCTTAAAAAGGCCTTGGACATTGAGACATCTTTCTAATTATGACTCAAAAAATTTAATTTACGTGATAGTCTGCCCATGCAGTTTAAGATATATAGGAATGATAACAAGAACAATTCATACAAGAATAAATCAGCACAGAAGTACCATTAGGTTTAAGAAGGCAGTAACTAAACTAATGCAACATTTCATCGAACAGACACATTCTGAGAATGATCTCGTATGGTATGTGATTGATAGATTAACACAAGATGCACACAAACTTGATCGAAAATTGTTCCAATTGGGTCAACGTTGGGAATACCAACTAAATTGCTCAGGCCTTAACAATGATATCCAATGGAATCTGAGGATAGATTTTATGCAGATAAGCTTGTGTTGTATAGAAAAGCCATTCAGTGTAAAATTGCATGCGCCTAAGATTCACACCCTTTAATAGAGCAGTATTAAACTCATTAATCTTATTCCAAGAGGAGGCTGTGAGCTGGAACTCTTCACTAGACTGCCATTTACCCCGAACCTTTGAATATAATGTATTAGCCTTCTGCTGTCTAAAAAGTGCAACCCAGTAGCTAATAGACCTGCAAGTTCTGGACTTGAGCAATTCTTTTCACCTGATTTAAGCTTGAGATTATCATTATTAGTTCAATTTCTTGTAAGAAATGTTGAATTTGGATATAGGACCATTCTAGCGCAGTTTTAAAATGTGTATTATTAGCCTCAACATCACTCCATATTTTCCAGGATTCGTCTTGTATAAAATCCATTATTGTGCTGTTGCTCTCCCATTTTGAAATAATATTTTTCTCAAGGAGGGGTCGATCCCCAATGAATATGTCTGCCAGATAAGTGACACCATTAATGAAAGGCATATTGTAATGCCTGAATAATAGAGCCTTACGTTTTAACAACCACCATAGGTTCTTATATCTGACTTTCTTAGGGGTTTTCATAAGCCTGAGAAAATAAAAAATCTCATAATCTTGAAAAATCAGATCAAGAAAAAATCATCGCTTAGATTTACATTCCAGGAGCTAAGGAAACTATATACAACATGCGCAAAGATTGCAAAATGGTATTCCATTAAATCTGGGAGACCAAGGCCCCCTTCTTTTATTTGACGATATAGTGTGTCCAGAGACAGTCTAGGGATTTTATTGGCCCATAGGAAGGTGGAAAACATTCACTCAAGCCCCTTAAAAAAGTTCATCTGTAGAGGCAAGGGCAGTGCAGCAAACAAGAAATCACAAAGGGGGAGAATAGACATACGAATAAGAGCAGCGCGGCCTACGACTGACAAGGGCAGATTGGTCCATTTAGCAAACAGTGCCTTAATTTTATCAATTAGGGGGACATCATTTAGCACATATTGATGGTTGATGTTGTCAGATACAAACACTCCAAGGTAGCGTTTAGGTTTATCGTTAATTAGTGGTTGAAACTCAGAGAGTTGAGTATCAGGTGCGGAATTGCACAGCAAAATCTCAGTTTTAGGATTATTAATTTTATAACCCCCAATCTTTTGGTATTCTTGAAAAATCCCAAAGACCTTTTTTTGGGTTTCTATATTGGGTTTTAAAAACTCGGCTATAACATCCACATATAATTTTTAACACCAGTCATCCCACTTATAGGGGGAGCCACTTCTGTGTTGGTGCGAATAGCTAATGCTAGTGGTTCAGTGAACAGGGCAAATAGTTAAGGCGACAGGGGGCAACCCTGTAGCGTGCCCCCGCCCACTTTGCATGTGCCGACTTTTAGGGAGTTAATCATTATTTGTGCCGTCGCGCCCCTACAGAGGCGCCTTACTATCTGTATAAAACTAGAAAGATAACCAAACACCCTGAAAATGATAAAAGGCTCTCCCAGCTGACCAAATCAAAAGCCTTCTCGGCATCTAAAAACATGACCTGGGCTGGAATTCTATTTTGTGTGAAGTAATCTAAAGCTTCGATTAAGAAATCTTTATTAGTGAATAATTGCCTATCTGGCACAAAGCCACAGAGGTCGACATGCACGATGGAGACAACACTTAACAGACTGATAGGTCTGTAAGAGTTGATCTTTTCCTTATCCTTGCCATTCTCTAGGAAGCTAACAACTACTGCTGTACGGAAGGATATTGGGACTTCCCCTCTTTCTAGAATATGATTTGTCAATTTGAATAAATCAGGGTTTAATACTGGTGCAAATTTCCTGAAAAATGTGTCTGGTTAGCCATCATCCCTGGATGCTTTGCCATTGGGCAAGGATTTCACAACCTCCCCATCTCTTCTATTCGACTTATTTTTAGCTTTGGAATTGGCATTTTACTTAAAAAGGACCTTAATAGTGAGACATCTACCTGGTTCTGTTTACTGTAGACTTCTGTATAGTGTTTAAGGAAAGCATTCCGAATGTCTGCGGGATCATTTATAGAACTCTGAGTTCCTAAGTCAGTAAGAGATGTGATTCTATTTTGCAACGTGTGCTCTCACGCCTGCTGTGTGAGGAACCGACCTATGTACTCACTTTCTGCATATACCTTTTGAAAGTAAGCCGAGTTGCCGACATACGTAATAGTACGTAATAGTAGTCTTGCATGCAACTTCTTTGACTGGTTAAGTGTCGCCTTATTAGCTGAGCTTCTGCTGAGCGAGACATCAATGCTTGCAAGATTCAGAGTGGACTGCCCTCTGAGCTGCTAAGTTTCTATGCTGTATGATTTTGTTAGAGGTAATATGACAATGGATGGTTGCTTTGAAGGCCTCCCAGATATTCTTGACCTGGGCCGAGTTTGCATTAGCTTTAAAGTAATGTGTGGTTTCAGCAACTGTGTCTTTGCACCACTCTTCTTTTTTCAGGTTAACTCTGCTAAAAGACCACCTACCCCCTTCTACCTTGATACCCAATACCTCAATTTTTACCAATACATGATCAGAAAATACGTTCTGAATGTGCCTATAATTTTTTTAATGCAGGTTACGCAAACTGTAAAAATAATCCAGTCTAGATGCAGAGTTATATTTAGCCGAATAGCTTTGAAAATTCCTGACATCTTGATGTGTTTCGCGCCAGAGGTCTGTGAGATTTAGTGCTCTGGAATACTGGGCCAAACAGCTGGCCATATGTGGCTTATTCTGCTTGCACATGCCTGATGATGAATCCAGCTCAGGATTTTGCAGAAGGCTAAAATCACCCCAAAATCAAAAGACCTGGGATATTAAGTAGTGTCTGGCACAGTTCGTTCAGGGGCGTTGGATCGTCTGAGATTCTGAGATTTTGTGGCTATAGTAAGCCTAGATTTGCTAAGCAGTCCCCTTACCCTCTGTATCAGCCTTGTGAGAAGGTAACCTGGAAGGGAAAATGCCTATTAATATAAAAGGCCACCCCTCTACATGCCACACTAGCGGTGGACAAGCAAGAGAACCCTGCCCAGAGCTTAAACTTCTTCTTTAATCATTGGTCTTGTCCCTAAAATGCCTCTCTGGAAGGAGCACACTATCCGGAGAGTGCCCCCTGATCCAAACATCTATAGCCCGAGCTTTGCGATTATTTTTAAGGCTGTTTGCATTGAATGTAACTGTTCTTATCAAATCTTTATGTATCCTCATTGTATGTTCTACAATCCTAGTTCCTGTAGTGTAGGTGGGCAAATTTGAACTGTATTTTGGAATGTACCTAAAAAATATATTGCGGAGTAAATGGAATGACTGAGTGGTGTGGTTGCTGAGCGCAATGCTAGTTTGCCCTGGGATAATAAAGTGTAGTGAATGCCAAACGTGCCTTGGATAGCTCGTTGTCATAGTCCCCACTCTACAATACATGTACTGCGATTACCCCTTAGATCGAAATAAATAGGCACACCATCATAGAGGTCTAAAATTAATGTCATATTTCCAGAGTAAGCCATACTTGGGCCAAGCAGTGACTCCCTTATGTAAAACATGCTTCACTATAATTAGGCCTTTATCCAGCTCAATTAAATATTTTCTGCCTTTGTTCATTGCCGTGGTGCTCTCCTTTTTTTCACCTTGCAGTGGTACCCCCTCCGAAAACCTCAATACAAAACAGAAAACCATCAATCATCACTCTGCCGCATTATGCTTCAGTTGTAACATTTGGAAAATTGCCTAGAACAATAAACAGTAATATTGCAAAGCAGACCTTTTTAGATACTTAATTGCACCCTAGGTATCCCTACAATACACGTTCAATGGTGCAACTGCCTATCAAACATCCTTGCATACGGTCTCCTGAAGATGCACCTGAGCTTAACTGATAACATTAAATAACAAAAAAAAAGTCCCTTTGCTAAGACTCCTAGTTTAGACTGATGAACTATAGTTGCTTGAGCACCTCTGGCTTTAAATGTGTCGATCTTTTTTAACAAAGTCTCTGCGCTTCCGTGGCGTGACTGCTGACATATCTGAGAAGATTCTAAATTGATCCACCTCAGGGGTTTGGAGAGTTTTCATTGCGATAGTCTTAGACAGGACGATCTTCTTTACCCGGTAACCAGTAACATTTAGTATGATTGTAAGTGGAAATTTTGCCCCAGGGATTTGTCATGCTGGGACTCTGTGTGCTCTCGTGATTGTCAGGTCACCAGATAGTTCTGGAATTGTCTGTTTCAAGAGAGATTCTGTCCACTCCCTTTCTGTGGTCCTTCACTACCTTCCACCACTCCCACTATGCGGAGATTTGAGAGTCTATTGTAGTTCCACAGATCCTGTAGTTTGTTTTCCAAAGAATTTTTACTTTTAGCCAGCTGCATCACTTCCTGCTGCACTGACAAGCTTCGATCCTCTAGTGTTGAAATTAGACTTTCAGCCTTTTTTAGCCTCACTGGGACTGAGGCCATGCCTTCCTCTATTTTAGACTGCATCTCATGGATCAGAGGTATCTCGTGCCTGTGTGCACTTCAGCTCCCTGATTGCAGTCAAAATAATGTCCAGAGTGGATTTCACTGATTGTCTCTTTGGGATAACTTGAGTTTACTGTCAGTTTTACTGTCTGGGGTCCAACCACAGCCATATCGACCACAGGCGCCGGAGACCCTGTCCCATCTATATCAATAGTGTGCACAAAGCCCTCTATTCCCTCCTCGCCCCCTCTCTTCTTTATTGTCATACAGGGATATTTTAAGCATTGCTTGAGCTTCCACCAGAGCTGAAGATTTGGTCGGCTGCTTTGCAAATAGCGGATATTGTTTGAGGCTGTGGGGGGGCATAGCAGCTGCTGGTGTCTCTTGTGACTCTAAAGAGAAATTACTGACACTAGTTCCGCACAAGAAGCCTCTTGTTCCACTTGCCCTCTGGCACTTGTAGTCTCCTCACAAATTATAGAGTTATTATTACTGGGGCCTCCTGACTTCTCACCTTCCATCAGTGCCAATGGTTGCATGTTCATTTTCCGCAAGTTGTCACAATAAGCTTTTGTGGTGGTAGAGACCTTCCACAGAGTGCCTTTTTGCCGCAGTTTAGAGGTTGGTCAGTAGGCTGTGTGCAGTCCCATTGATGTTGGCTGCTCTGTAATGTATTGTGCGCATGCTGTGAACAAAGAGAACCAACCGGAGGCACGACTGGGTCCCGAGTACTCCACTTAAAAAGGCGTTTTTTGGTAGCACCGGTGCTGAACTTACCAATGAGGCTTATTGCGTAGTGCTTGTTGGGAGGAGAAACTATGGCCTGAACTTCTGGCTAGCTATCCAAGTCCCCCCCAGAGGTGAGACCTGAGCTGCCCCAACTTCTTAGAGCGGTTCTCCTTCTCACCTGTATAGCCCTGTGGGTGGAAGCTCCTCTGCATGGCCCCCAGCTTGTTGTATCGCCTCTGTATCTTTGCATCCTCGCTGGCCGTTCTCACTCGCCTGCTTGCGCTTCTCTTTTTCATTTATCTGCACGCCCGATTCAGCGCTCAGCCATTGCAGGGGGCCCCTCTGCTTTATCACCTTGGTTTCACCGACCCAGGATGGCGGGCTCCATTTCGGCATCTTCAGAGCCTTCAGCGATGACAGCGCTGGCAACCGTGATCCTTGGTGGATCGATCACTTCCGGGCGAGGGACTTGGGTTGGTCGAGCGTCCTAGCGGCAGGACATGTGGGCCATCATTGTTAATGTTCTTGCAGTGACCAGCACCCAAGAGCTATTTTCACTGAGTAATGCCTAGCTGTCTTATGTATGAAACCAGAGTACAAATTAAAATATTTATACTGTATTTTGTGAATGAGACCAGTTAGATAAATAATTAATGAACTATTTCCATTAGTTTTAAAAAATCCTATTCAATGGTGAAGTCAAATGTTAAATAAATATTAAGGAGAAGTAAAGTTTAGAGAGTTACCTTTTCCCTGTCTGAAGCTTCTCACAGCCAGTAATTAGCAAGTTCACCACCTGAATGACCAAAGTCAATAACTGGATGAAAGCCAACTGTCTCAAGCTCAACACAGACAAGACGGAAGTAGTGATCTTTGGCAACATTTCCTCACCATGGGGCTCCAGCTGGCGGCTGGACGAACTTGGACCCAGCCCACACAAGGAATCTCTTGATAGTCATTGACAGCAAACTGGACATGACCACACAAGTCAACGGCATCCTGCTTCCACACCCTCAAGATGCTGAGGAGGATCTTCAAATGGCCCCCAAGCAAAACTAGAAAAACTGTCACTCTCACCCTAGTCACCAGCAGATTGGACAATGGCAACATCCTCTATGCCAGGATCACTATCCAACTTGCTTGAAGACTACAAACTATACAGAACTCAGAAGCCAGACTCATTTTCAATCCCCCAAACAGAACTTTCATCACACCACACGTCAGGGAACTCACTGGCTTCTGATACACAAACACGCTCAATTCAGATTCCTCATACACAGATTCAAGGCATTATGCAGCTCAGGTCCCACCTACCTGAACAGCTGCATCTCCTTCCACCAACCAGCCAGACAGCTCTGCTCTGCAGGACTTCTAATTGCACCCATCTCACGCATACACAGAACTAGATCAGGAGGATGGGCATTCTCTTACATCGCTCTTAAAGCGTGGAAAGACCTCCCACTCCATATCAGAGCCTCCTTCTCTCCTTGAATTATGCAAGAAGCTGAAGACCTGGCTTTCCAGTTAACCAACCTGACATAGGCAGTGCTAAGCACAGGCCCTGGATACCATTTCAGGCGATAGTGAACTTGACAGACGAGAATAGGTCTAAAATCTGAATTTAACTCATTTGCCACTAAAGGACGCAACTCTTCTATCTCAGCTTCAACTGTGGATCTCTCCAAACCCCCCCCCCCCTCAGATGGAGCATGTGCTGTTTCAGGTTCTTTTTGATCCCTGACAGCTTGACTAACCTGATTCTGTTGTCTCCCTGTCACCACTGGTACTCCTGGGACGGGTGCATCACATCAAGGGTACACTCAACTCTGCGAGCAGGGAAGCGTGCATCCAGTATAGGAGACCTCCACATTTAACAGCTGTTGTTGTCACCGAGATGACTCGATATGGTTCACGCCAATGAGGCTCATAACACGTCTTCTTTCCATGTTTCTTCACCTAGACCTAGTCGCTAGGACTGAGGTCATGACACTGTTCCTAAAGCAGCGGGCTGTGGCTACTCTGACCTGATGAGACACAGAATGCACCACGTCAGATAGCTATTTGCAGTCATCAAGGATCATGTCATCTTTAATGGTCACAAAAGCATTCCCAGGTATAGCTGGCAATCTCATAGCTCTGCCCATGATTTTATTACAAGCACAGAGGCTCCTATTATGCTATCTTCTCTTGCTTTAATTTAAACAGCAGCCAAGATAAACTACAAATCCCAGCAGACCCAGCTGGGAACTACAGAAATATGTCATACAATGTGTAACCAATCAGATTCTCAGAAGAGAATAAACATATTGGCTGAGAGCAACAAGTCCTCTTTTCTTGCTGCTCGCAGTCAAGATAAGTACTATCTTTCTACTCATGTGTTGCATTTTCTTTACTTTGTATATTTACAGTTTTTTCTTTCTGGTATGGTTTTATTAGGCAGTTATTTGTATATGCGCTTTCTCTTAACCCCTTTCTCGGTTCGGTTTACTTATTTATGCTCGATTCTACCGCTAATTTATTTTTTATTCGGTCGCGTCCCCAACGTTCTAAATTGAACGCCTGGGGCGCGCGCTCTGCTCAGCAGCGTTCTCTTCTCAGAACGCGAGCCGGCATAGCTTCCGACAGCGTGTTTACTTTAACGCGCGTCGGATCAGCTGTTTTTCCAGTCAGCTGTCAGCGTTGCGGTCACACCTCATTAGCGTTACCGCTCGCCTTCTCTCTCCATTTATACTAACTCCGGTGAGATTTTCGGGCATATTTCTCCTTCCCAAACCGTTCCTTTTTCTGAGGCTCAATTTTAAATTGATTCTACAGCCGTTTTTTCAGGCTTTGTTTACAGTTAAACATTTCTCTCGTTTATTTAAGGACTGACTTATCTATTTAATTGATTATTTCACCCTTGTTGAGGTGCACCCATAGTTTAATTCCTCCAATATTTGACAAAAAATTACATTTTATCCATCACTATGGAAAATTATTCTGAAGACGACGACGCTCAGCAGTTTAAAGAGGATTTAGATTCCTTCATCCAAGATTCAGTCCAAAAAGCGGTTTCTTCCTCAATTTCCGGGTTTTCCAAAACTTTTGAAGCCTCTATTAAACGTTTACTTTCTAATACCTCGCCTTCCAAGGCCAAGAAAAGAAAGACAGATAATACTGAAGTTAATGCTGACTCTCCGTCAAAAAATGTTCCCAATCAACCCTCCACCTCTAGTATTCCCTTTCCCATTCAGATCACTCATCTGGGGGATTCAGATGACGATATGGGTGATTCCGACTCGGATAAAGATACAGATAAGGATGATCCAGACATAATGATCTGGTCAGGGCCTGTGGAGAAGAGGCGTAAAACTTCTCTAAACAAATTGGGAGAGTCATCTCAAACTAAATCAAAAAATACTTTATTAGATTTTGCGGGTCAACCGATGTTTGATCCCACCCTTATCCGACACCCTAATTCCACTGAATGGACTCCCTGTGACCATGTCTCTGAATATGTTTTAAAAAATCTACGTCAACCATTAGATAAGTTAGTACGCAATAGACTTAAGTCTGAGTGCCCCAGACCCTCCCTCCCCAACAACATCACCGATACCCCTGTCATCGACCCTAATATGATAATGTTCTTTACAAAATTTGGTAAGGATCCCAAAAAAGGTGTAGACAGAGCCTGGACCAACTGTCAAGACAGGTTGCTCGACATTTCTGGCCCTCTCACCAGAATCTTGGACCTGGCAGAAGAAGCCAGAATGGAAGGCAAGAAAGTTGACCCGGTCATCCTTTCAAATTGGGCCCAACGGGCGATTTGCTTACTTGGCAACACAAACGCCTCAATGGCGCATGAAAGACGCAAAAGCCTGCTTCTCAAAATCGATCCCAAACTCAATACTCTCGCAGCTAAGGAGACGGGTCCGGAAGCCAATGGATTGCTTTTTGGAGATTCTTTTATTAAAGAACTCAGCAAATATGTTCAAACTTTTACCTCCATGGATAAAGCGCAATCTTCCATGCAGAAGATTTTTCACTCTCGTGTTTTTGGAAGAGCCGGCAAAGGCAGGAGCCGCTTTGCCGGCCGATACACCCAGAGAGGTGCGGTCAACCAGACCAGAGGCTCCACTTCCTATCAACAGGAATACAAGCCACAGTTTTATCCACAAAGGTATCGTTCCTTCAGACGTGGCTTCAGATCCAGAGGATCCCAAAACTCAGGTAAGCGTTCCTCTTTATGGTTCATTGTTGGTGGGAGGCCGGACAGCACTATTTATGACAAACTGGCAGTCTTTAACCGCAGATCCATGGGTCCTGCAGACAGTCTCAGGTATTCAAATAGAACTCTATTCAGTTCCTTTTCAACATCATATTCCAAGACCCCTAAATTTTTCCAAACAACAAGACACTCTTCTTTCTCAAGAGATTCATTCCCTAACTCTCAAACACGCAATAGAGCCATGTTTCCCTCATCCTTCAGGCTTCACCAGTACGCTATTCTTGGTCCAAAAAAAGAACAAGAAATATCGTCCTGTTATAAACCTCAAGTTTTTCAACAAATTTGTGGTTTATCATCACTTCAAGATGGAAACTATTCTCCATCTTCGAGATTCGTTATTAACAAACGACTGGATGGTTCGTTTAGACTTACAAGATGCTTATCTCTCCATCCCCATTCATCACTCCTTCAGGAAATTTCTACAATTTCAGTGGAAGGGTCAGTTTTACCGTTTCACATGCCTTCCGTTTGGCCTTTCTTCAGCTCCTTGGTGTTTCACCAAGATGTTGAAACCAGTGATAACTCACTTAAGAGCACAAGGGGTCAGAATTCTCGTATACCTGGACGATTTTCTAATTCTACACCAGGACAGATCCCTACTCATACAACAACTAGATATGTTCGTTTCCCTCCTTCAGAATTTAGGGTTTCTGATAAACAAAGACAAATCCAACCTCATTCCGTCCCATCACATGGAATTTTTGGGGTTTCTCATAGACTCTACCGAGGCTACACTTCATTTCCCGGCCCAAAAGATTTCCCATATAAAAAAGGAAATACACTTAGTTCTCAACAAATCACAGCTTACGATCAAAAGTCTTGCCTGCATAATCGGTTTGTTAGCCTCATCGATTCATGCTATATTTCCAGGTCCCCTTCACTATCGAGCGCTTCAGCGATTAAAAATTCGACATCTCCGAAAAGGCTTTACTTACGAGGATCTAATCTTGTTGGATCACGAATCCCGGATCGAACTTCAGTGGTGGCTCGATCACCTAGACGCTTGGAATGGCCGGGCAATATTCTCTACAGCTCCAGATCTTGTCTTAGAGTCCGATGCAAGTCGGACTGGTTGGGGCGCAAGATGCGCTCAGTTCTCGACTGGAGGTTTATGGTCAAGAGAGGAGTCGTCTCTGCACATAAACTGTTTAGAGATTCTTGCAGGTTCCTTTGCGATCCAAACCTTCGCCAAAGACAGGGTAAGTTGTTCTATTCTCCTCCGGATGGACAACCTTTCAGCAGTACGATATATAAATCACCTCGGAGGTACTCGGTCAAAACCCCTCGTCGAGCTAGCAAAGAGTATATGGGAATTCTGCCTTCAAAATCAGATTTCCTTACGAGCAGAGTACCTTCCGGGAAATATGAACACAATCGCAGATTGGTGTTCCAGATATCTTCAAGATTCCAGCGATTGGCGTCTTCACCCTTCTATATTCAACAATCTTTCTTCCAAATTCGGTCCCTTCTCTGTCGATCTTTTTGCTTCTCGTTTAAACTCTCAAATCCCTCACTTTTACAGTTGGCGGCCAGACCCTCTGGCTTTGGCCACCAACGCATTTCAACAAGACTGGTCCAACCAAATCAACTACGCTTTTCCTCCCTTCATAATGATTTCCAGAGTCTTGGCACAGGTCCGTCGTCAATCCACCAAAGTGCTTTTGATTACCCCCCTCTGGCAGGGTCAGCCTTGGTTCCCTTTAGCTCTTGAGTTACTCATAGACCTCCCTCTTCTTCTTCCACTCTTTCCTTCCCTTTTGTTGAATTCTCAAGGACAACCTCACGACTTGATTCTCAACCAATCTCTTCAGTTAGTCTCATGGATGGTTTCGGGTCTGCCTGGAGAACCCCAGGAATTTCGCAGGAAGCTGCAAGTTTCATGCGTCAAGCCTGGGCTCCCGGAACAACCAAAGCTTATAAGTCAGCCTGGTCAGTCTGGCATAATTGGTGTCTGCTCAGGGGTGCCAATCCCTTTTCAACAGATGTAATCCTAATTGTTAATTTCCTAGCATCCTTGGCAGCCCAGGGCAAAGCCTACAGAACAGTCAACATGTACAGGTCCGCAATTTCCGCGGAACATGATAGAATAAATAACAAACCCGTTGGCGAACATCCTCTGATTTGTCGTCTGTTAAAAGGAATTCGTTTTACCAAACCCCCTTTACCTAAGTACAATTCTATGTGGGATGTTAATGTAATCTTACAGTTTCTCCTTTCTCAACCATCTAACTCCCTTTTATCCCTAAAATTTCTTTCGTCTAAGCTAACCATTCTCCTCTGTCTAGTTTCCCTCAAACGAGTTTCCGATGTTAGAGCATTAGACGTGACTTCTGTACAGTATACTCCTCAAGGTGTTTTCTTTCAGGTTCGGAGAAGAACAAAAACTAATTTAATGTCTGTTTTTTATCCTTATTTCCCTGATCATGCTAACATATGTGTAGGAACTTGTTTGAAAGAATACATTTCAAGAACTAAAGATTTGAGAAGGTCTTCTGAAACTCAACTCCTCGTCTCTTTTAGATCCCCTCATAATCCCGTCACTTCCACCACTCTAGCCCGTTGGGTTAAATGGATTATGGATCTGGCCGGCATCAATATCTCCCTTTTTGGGGCCCATTCCACCAGAGGAGCTATGGCTTCCAAGGCATTTTGGGCAGGATTGAGTTTAGGGGACATTCTCAAATCCGCTGATTGGTCAAATGTCTCAACTTTTAGAACCTTTTATTGCAAGCCTGTTTCTCATGTAGCTAATTCAGTAATTTCTATGCTTTGAACTAGCATAATAGGAGCCTCCGTGCTTGTAATAAAATGGAGATTTTCTTAGCTTTAGTGAAAGAAAGTCTTGATTTTATTAAACACACGGAGGCGAGTATTATCCCACCTCTATTGTTCTTCGATTAACCCTCCCTTTATTTTCATCAGGTACAGCTACCGCTACCAACCAGACATCCTAAGGTTTCTTCTTCACCCTACCAGGATACTCCGATGACCACATCCTCCTGGAGCCAGGAAAGGACTCTACTTCAAGATCTTTTCATCCCGGATCTTGATCAAAAGACTGTTCACATTGTATATCGTTTTGAAGCTTTATTTTCATTGTTATTGGCATGTGCTATTTTACTCCTGATTGTACCTTTATTCAGAGTGGCTTAACTGCTCTGCAAGAAAAGAGGACTTGTTGCTCTCAGCCAATATGTTTATGCTCTTCTGAGAATCTGATTGGTTACACATTGTATGACATATTTCTGTAGTTCCCAGCTGGGTCTGCTGGGATTTGTAGTTTATCTTGGCTGCTGTTTAAATTAAAGCAAGAGAAGATAGCATAATACTCGCCTCCGTGTGTTTAATAAAATCAAGACTTTCTTTCACTAAAGCTAAGAAAATCTCCATTATCCCATGGGGAGACAGTCCCATCCTCCGATCAGGTACACTGCAAAGACTCATCAACACAAGGGGCAAAGAATCAGGTCATTTCAAAGATATCAAAGCACACACTTTTGCCAGTCTAGATTTCAGTGTCCCATTAACCTGTGTCAGGTCTATAGCTGCAATGTAGTCTCTGTTCCACTTGCAATGCTGTGCACACCAATCTCAGGACCTCAGTATTAAAATGAGTCCCTCAGTCTGATTCTGGAGAGGTTGGGAAGCCAAACCTAAAAATGAGTTCTCTTAACAGTAGTTTTGCTACAGTGAGACTGTCATTTCTTCTGGTCGAGTAAGATTCAACCGAATGCGAGAAAATGCACACGACCACCAGGACATATCTCAGCCCGTTTGTAAGAAGCTGAAGTAAACTGGACACAGACTATGATTGGGGTTTTCTATGTGGTCTTTTATTTCTTGAGTAGGTTTTAAGAAACAAGATGGGTATGATATCCTAATGTCCTTGTCATGTTTCTTCCTTTTCTCTCCTAGGTTGGTTCTTCACCCCTCTGGAGTCAAATCCTGCTTCGGACCGCCGTGCCTCGGGAGGAAGAGATGAAACCAGATATCAGGTAGGTGATATTTTTATACAAATTCTATTCCAGGTTCACCAGGGGAAGGGAGTGAGTGGGAACTTGAGGTGCAAAGTACTCAAGTGTCCAAATGTGCATGGCATGCATAGGTGCTGGTTTATCAAGCGTTTCCCCTTTTCCACACCTCAGTCACCTTTTCTGTAGACGATTATTTCCCTTAGTCTTCCCCTTTCCCTCTCCTCGTCCCCCTAGTCTCAATGGGAGTTCCCTTAAAGAAATATGACCGTACCTTGTGCAGCCACGTCCCTCCAGGAACGTGGCTGGGTGTTCTGATGTCAGGCTCTCCTCTCGCTGCGCCTGGTTTCCCTCTTTGCTTCTTTCAGTCAACTGTCGCATAGTCTCTCACTTCTTGCTGCAGCCTCTCCACGTCTCACTTCACCTTTTCCGCATCTTTTTCCTTACTCTGGTCTACTCTCCCCTCCTGCTACTGGCTTTCCTCATCTTTACTCTCCTCCTCGCTCGCGTCCTCTCTCCTCTCTTCCACGCCGTCTGTCATGCTCGGGTCTCCTCTCCCCTTCTACTGTGGTTCCCCGCGTCTTTGCTCCCCTCCTCCGTCCACGCGTGAGTTGCATCTTCTCTCTTCTTTTTTAAGTGCCCCGAGGGCACTTCCCTATGACGCCGTCTCTGGTTGCCCCGACAACCCGCTCCGCCAGCAGCAACCCTGTAACTCCACTCCCGTTACACAACTCCCTTTCCCAGGATGGCAGATCGGGCCATTATGTCACAGGTGTGCGGGACAGAGAATCTGCCGTGACCAGCAGGTTCCCAGGAAGATGGATTTCCTGAGGGGAGAAAGGTTGAAGAGCTAAGAACCACCGAAGGATCCTGGGATTCGTGTCCTTGTGGCGGGCAAGCCAGGTCAGCGGGGCGTGGTCAGTGAGGATGGAAAAATAACAACCCAAAAAGTAATATTGAAGGGATTCAACAGCCCTTTTAATGGCCAACTATTCCTTTTCGATGGTCCAATAATTTTGTTCACAGGGTAACAGTTTTCTACTGATGTAGATCACTGGGTGCAGTTCATTGTGACCATCAGGTTGCAGAAATACAGCACCCAACCCTTGAGTAGAAGCATCAGTCTGAAGCACAAATGGCCTGGTGAAATCCGGGCAATATAATACTGGATGGGTACATAAACATTGTCGGAGAGTATCAAAACTAGCTGTTTGTTTAACTGTTAGGGCATGTATGCGATTTGGACTTTTCCCTTTCAACAAATTGGTCAATGGGGCAGTCTTCTCTGCAAGGTGAGGTATAAACCTCCCGTAATATCCAACTAATGCCAAAAAGAAACGTATTTGTTTTTTTTATAGTGGGGTATGCTATCTCCTGTATTGCCTGTATTTTCGATATTTATGGATGAATAGTGCCTTGTCCAACGGCATACCCTAGGTATTGTATCGAACTTTGGGCTAGCTTGCATTTACTGGGATTCGCTGTGAGTTTTGCTACCCTCAGGATCGCCAAGACCGGGTCTAACTGTAACAGATGGGTGTTCCAAGAAGGGCTGAATATTACAATGTCATCAAAGTAGGCAGCAGCGTGTTGTTGGTGTTTTAATCGAAGTTTATCCATAAGCTTTTGGAAAGTGGCTAGAGTGCCATGTAATCCAAATGGCATTACTTTGAATTGATATTAACCCGATGGTGTTGAAAAAGCTGTTTTCCATCGTTCTTCTTGTGCAAGGGGAATCTGCCAATAGCCTTTGGTGAGATCTGGAGTAGACATGTATTTGGCGGCACCCAGTTGTTCTATTATTTCATCTACTCCAGGCATGGAATATGCATCAACGGTTGACATGGTGTTTAACTGGCGGAAATCTACACAGAACTGGAAACTTGTCAGGTTTCGGTACTAAGACAATGGGAGAAAACCAAGGACTTGTAGAGGGTTCTAAAATATCGTGCTCTAACATTTTTTTAACTTCTTTTTCAAACATCTTTGCGCCAAGCCTCGGGCATACGATAGGGTTTTAGCCGAACATATTTTCCGGGTTCTGTATGAATATGGTGCTGTGCTATTGTTGTTTGCCATGGGTTGGGGGAAAATACATCCCAGTATTGATGGACAAGGGATAGTACTTGTTCTTGTTGGGTTTGTGAAAGATTACTGTTGAGCACAGGGAGTGATTCCTCTTTATTATCACCTAAGGTTGCAAACTGTATCTGTAATGGTTGTGAGGTGGTAATGAAGGAGAAAGGAGCTGGGGTTTCTGGGTCTTTCCATTCTTTTAACAGGTTGATATGATATATCTGTTCCCGTCATTTCTCATGTGGTACTGCTACTCTTTAAGTGACTGGGGTCACCTTACCAGTGACCCTAAAGGGTTCTTGCCATTGGTCTAACAGTTTATTATCAGAGGAAGGATTTAAAATGAGTACTTTACCTCCAATCTGCAGGTCTCGTAATTTACTATTCTGATTGTAGTATTGTTGTTTTTTTTGTTGGGCGTTCTCCATCTGTTCATGTACTATGGCCCACAATGTATACAAAGTGTCTTTGAGTTTTTTTTGCATATTCTAAGAGGTCTATCCCTTCTTCCTCTTTCTCCTCCCACTCTTCCGCAGCCATGTCCAATAGACTCCGGGAAAGTCTACCAAAGACCAGTTCAAAAGGGCAGTACCCCGTGGAAGACTGTACATGACTCCGAATAGCATAGAGAACAAGAGGAAGCTTCTTATCCCAGTCCCTAATGGTTTCCGTAGTGATTTTCTTTAGTAGGGATTTTACTGGTGCGGTTGTACCTTTCTACGAGGCTGCCTGTTTGGGGATGTTAAACCGATGTCCTCAGCTGTTTAATACCTAATAAGGCACATATTTTTTCATTAATTTTGACATAAAGAGGGTCCCTTGATCAGTCAATATTTCTTTGGGAAACTCTACCCTTGCAAAGAACTCAATCATTGACTGGGCCACCGTTCTAGTGGTCATATTCTGTAAAGGAACGGCCTCAGGATATCTGGTGGCGTAATCCACCAACACCAAAATGTATTGATAGCCCTTGGAGGATGGTACCAGAGGTCCTACTAAGTCCATAGACACCCGGGTAAAGGGAACCTCAATAATCGGTAAAGGGTATAGGGGTGCTTTAGGCTGTTGTGGGGTATTGGTAAGTTGACACCTGGTACAGGTGGCACAATACCTTTTAATGTCAGAGAAGACTCCAGGCCAATAGAAACGGGTTAATAGATAGGTCTCTGTTTTTTCTCTACTATAGTGTTCTTCTCCACATTGACCATGTGCCAAGTGTAATACCTGAGACCTAAAGGGCTAAAGGGGCGGGATACAGGTAGTTGGGTTTTCACTTGATCTGAGGTTTTTACATATCTATAAACTAAACCCTATTTAACTGAAAAGAAGATTCCTACCTTGTTAGGTATTTCTGGAACAACCTGCTCCCAGGCATTTTTAAGGGTGGGAACCTCTCTCTGACAGGTACAGAAGCTCCCTGTAGGGTGATTCATGGAGGACACTGTGTGGGAGAAAAAAAACGTTATGAGCAAAGACCCCTTTATTATACAGTTTTTTATTCTCTAACATTTGTGTCCGGGTTAGCCTCCCCTTGTTCCTACCTGGCTCTATATCCTCCCTGTGGAAAGGTCCCTCTAACAACCATTGTGAGGATTTTTTTTCTGCAATAGCTTTCTATAACTGTGATACAAACTCTGGGTAGTCGGTTCCAATAATGAGGTCCTGTATTAAGCCTGGTATCCCTCACACCTGAAGGGTTTCTATGTTGCCCCTCCATTCAAGGGTTACTTGAGCAAGGGGGTAGGTTTGGGTCTCTCCATGTACACATGTTATGGCCGTTTTCTGTTTAGACATCCATTGTTCGGGGGCTACTCTTTCGGCTTGGATTACTGACTGGCGACATCCTGAGTCTATTAATACTTGCATGGGTTGTCCATTAACTTTCATATCGAGAATGTACTTCATCTGGAGTACCTCAGTGCATAGAACCCTCCCTTTTGAAAATCTGATTTCCATTGGTTCAGGACTTTGAACACACCGGGGACAATTTTGCGTGATGTGGCCCCACTCGGCGCAACTATAGCACTGGGTTTGGCTACCACTCTTCCTTCCAACTGGTTTGGGGAGCCTAGTAGTATCCAACGATTCCCGGGACGAGGGTTTTACTATTGTTTGTTTCCTTGCTGGAAGCGGTGCCCGGAGGCTCCGCACTGGATAGGCTTTATAGTCCATGGTTCCATGATATGCATTAGCTAATTCGATAGCTTCAGTAGTGGATATGTTTGGATGTTGTTTTATCCAATGCCTAGTGGAACTAGGTAAGGCTTCTAAATACTGTTCAAGTAAGATCTTTTGTATGATTTCCTCTTTAGTGGACTCCTCAGGTTTTAATAATCTTAAACCCAAATCTTGAACTCGGAAAAATAAAGCTCTAGCATTATCCTGGGCACCCCATTTCTCCAGTCTAAATTTCACCCTGTAGTGTTCACTATCATATCCTAATCTTTCGAGTATAGCCTTTTTAATCTCGTCATATGGGGTAGCTCCCCTGGGTTGGCTGCCTGATATGCATTTTGTAATTCGCCGGTCAGTAAGGGGGCAATATATTGGCCCCACCGCTCCTTGGGCTATGCAGCAGAGAGGGCAACCCTCTAAAAATTAGTAAAAAATGAGTCTGGATCTTCCCCTGGTACATATTTCTGTAGGACTGAACTGGGAACATTCGGATGGACCTTTGCACTGGTAATTCTCTCTGTCACTTTTTGTATGGCGGTTTCATGTACTAACTGATTGTTTGCGGTTATGGTTGCCTGGCTTTTTAAGGCTGCCTGTAACTGTTTCCGATCTTTTTCAGCATTCTTTACGTGTTCTTCAAAAATTAGCTGTAAGTGTCTCTGACCTTCAGCTAGTTGGTGTATCACGTCCGTTAGGCTGGTGCCTGTGTCCATTTTGCTGTGGCTATCGTTGTAACACTTATTTATCCCACTTCTGCCACCACTGTAAGAGGCTGAAGTAAACGAGACACGGACTATGATTGGGGTTTTCTATGTGGTCTTTCCTTTCTTGAGTATGTTTTCAAAAACAAGACGGGTATGACATCCTAATGTACTTGTTATGTTTCTTCCTTTTCTTTCCTAGGTTGGTTCTTCACCCCTCTGGAGTCAAATCCTGCTTCGGACCGGCGTGCCTCTGGAGGAAGAGAGGAAACTAGATATCAGGTAGGCAATATTTGTAAACAAATTCTTTGCCAAGTTCACCAGGGGGAGGGAGTGAGTGGGAACATGAGGTGCGAAGTACTCAAGTGTCCAAACGTGCACGGCATGCATAGGTGCTGGTGTATCAGGCGTTTCAGCTTTTCCACACCTCAGTCACCTTTTCTGTAGAGGATTAGTTCGCTTAGTCTTCCCCTTTCCCTCTCCTCGTCCCCCTAGTCTCAATGGGAGGTCCCTTAAAGAAATATGATCGTACCTTGTGCAGCCACATCCCTCATGGAACGTGGCTGGGTGTTCTGATATCAGGCTCTCCTCTCGCTGCACCTGGTTTCCATCTGCTTCTTTCCATCAACTCTTGCATAGTCTCTCTCTTCTTGCTGCAGCCTCTCCGCATCTCCCTTCACCTCTTCTGCGTCTTCTTCCTTACTCGGGTCCCCTCTCCCCTCCTGCTGTTGTCTTTCCTCACCTTTACTGTCCTCCTCACCTTCGTCCTCGCTCACGTCCTCTCTCCTCTCTTCCGCGTCATCTGTCTTGCTCGGGTCTCCTCTCCCCTCCTACTGTTGTCTCCCCGCGTCTTTGCTTCCCTCCTCGCCTCCATCCATGCTCGTGTTCTCTCTTCTCTCTTCTGCGTTCTCTTACCTCCACACCTCCTCCTGACCTTGGACATCTCCTGAGGTCACCGGATCTCTTCTTTTTGAAGTGCCCCTGGGGCACTTCCCTATGACGCCGTCTGCGGTTGCCCCTGCAACCTGCTCCGCCGGCGGCAACCCTGTAACGGCACACCCATTACACCAGTATACACAGGCATCTTGATAGAGTCTAACCGTATCCTGTTAAAGAGAGCTCCTAATCTTACTATGTGACTTAGTGTTACTGTAGTTCTCTTTCCAACATTGTTCTGCTTGGAAACAACACATCTGTGGCACAATGCTTCAGCCATCAATCTTAACTTGGGATTAAACCACGTTTGTCTAAACAGTCATTCCATGGCATCTCTCCCGACATGAGCTGAACTGTGGAAATGCCTAGCCATTGGAGGCAACAGACGGTTTGGCAACACAGGACTTTCATCCACTGAAACCCAAATGTCCTCCTCTCTCTTGACATAACTTGGTTTGACTCAACCCTGCTGTTCTTCCTTTGACACCTCTTTCTGAATCCTCTTTACCTCTTCCCATGTGTCTGCCATTGTTAACAAAAGGATGTAATTGGTCTCATCCATTCCCTCATTTGTGTATTCTCCATTAAAGGTACAGTCATTGTGGGCACAGTACTTTGCGATCTCATCAGCATATCTGTTGACCAAAGTTGAATGATTGTCTCCACTATGGTGTGCAGGGCACTTGACCACTGCAACTTGAGCAGGCATCTGTAATGCCTCAAGAAGTTTCCTCACTTATTCAACATCCTGGACAGGCAATCCGGAAGGGGTCATAAACCCTCTCTGGGAACATAACTGTCTGAAGTCATGCACAACACCAAAACTGTACTGATTATCAGTGAAAATTGTCACCTTCAGCTAGTCTGAAACACAGCAGGCTCTAGTAAAAGCAAGCAATTCAGCCACTTGTGCAGAAAATATTCTTTGAGGCCAGAAAGCTTCAACAACTCCTGAAATTGTGCAGACTGCATCAGCATTCCTCAAACTTCCTCCATTGTCTCATAAACATGAGCCATCCACGTATACCACAAAGTAAGACTCAGGTAGTGGCTCATCTTGTATATGTGGTCTTGGCTTGGTGGGTAGTTCATTGACATTGAGACAGTCATGCTTCATTTCACAATTATCATTTTCATTGTCTGGTATGGGCAACAAAGTAGCAGGATTTAAAACAGCACATCGGTTGACAATCACATTTTCAGTTTTAATATGTTTTATTCATACTTGGTAAAGGGGCTACCTGTCAAGTGCTGGGTTCTAGTCCTTGTTAACACCAACTCAACAGAATAAGGAACATAAACATAAGTGAGTGACCCATAACTATATTTTCACATCTCTCTCTGCTGTCACTGACAGCTGGCAACGCTTTACATCAACCTAGCAGCGCGGATGCTACAGGATTAAGAGTAGCAGCAAAGTAGGCCACAGACCTTCCGACATTTTCGTGTTACTGGTTAAGCACTGAGAGGGCGCAGACCTCCCTTTCACTGCAGAAAAGTGCAAATAACTTATTGTAATCAACACGACAAAGACTTTCACTTCTTGGAAGGCAATCAAACAATCGTTATCCCAATGTTTCGGATCAGAAACATTCTTGTGTGTCAGCCTCTGTAAAGGTTTGGCCACTAGGGAAAAGTTTAGTATCTGCTGGTGACATTAACCCACCCTTCCCGAAAACATCCTGACTTCCCTCTGGGTAGTTGGCGGATTCATTTTCAGGATTGCTGAAATCCTGTCTTGTGACACTTTCCTTACTCCTTTTTCAAGGTGATGTCTGAGATATTGTACCTCTTTCTGACAGTATTGCAACTTGCTTAGGGGCATTTTATGTCCATACTCAGCCAGGTAGTTCAACAATATGATAATATCTTGTTTACAGGCTTTTGGGGTATTCAACTCCACCACTAAGCTGTCAATATATTGAGATAGAACTGAATTGCAAGGCAGGACCAGGGACTTCAGATTCTTCTTGAGAATCTGGTTGAAGATGAAGGGACTCTCAGTATACCCTTGTGGGACTTTGCACCATGCCAAAACACAGTTGCTAAACTGAAACGCAAAAAGGAACTGACTGTTCTCACGCAGCTGTATGGAAAAGAAAGCCTACCACAAATCAAGAACAGTGAACTACTCAGCCTCCCATGGAACTGAAACAAAATCACAGCTGGATTCAGTACCACGGGACAACAGGTAACATCAATGTTGTTCACTTTCCTCAAATCTTGAATGATGTGATATATAGCATAGGCTTCTGTAAGCCCATAATGGGTCTATTTCATGGACTCCGCAAAATCTCTTTCAGAAGACCTTGTTGAATCATAGATTCAATTACCGGCATAGTCCCAGCAATTGTCTCAGCAGTCAAATTATATTGGGGTGTTTACGAATATTCACAGTTTGGCTTCACTGTGATTCGAACGGGTTCAACACCTTTGATCAAACCAATGCCCTTTCCTGAAACATCCCAAACCTCATACCTGAGGCACCTAGTTAGCAGTGGTCATCATGGTAAACAATATAATGTAAGAACCATCATTTGCCAATTTGAAAACAACATCCTCATCATGAATCTGCATTCCTACACTTTTCAGCATGCAATAGATGACACAGTTAAGCTTGCAAAGGAGGTCTCTCCCCGAGAGACTCACTGGACTCCCCGAGAGACTCACTGGACTAAAATCACATACCACAAATCGGTGATTCTCATCGAAAGACCCTATTTTCACAGGTACTGTTGTTTCTGGGTGTGTCATTTGTTTATTTGAAATTCCTATAACTTCGATCATTTTTCCCGAGAGGGATAGGTTTGGGACTTTTACTGTACTCAGAGTAGAGCGGGTAGCACCAGTGTCAACAAAAAATGACACAAGTGGCCAATTACTTCATCTACAAATGGACCACCCTGGTCTACCTCCACAATCTTGCCAAGTTTGCAATCTTCCTCTCCCCTCAGGCACCGTCAGGCTGACTGATCGAAGCCATAGTTCTTGGATACCTTAAACACGGGATACTGTTGGAAGGTATTATTGTTTTGAAATGCATTCAAATTCAGTCAAATGCACTAGAATTCAGTCTACGGTCATTCGCATTTCGATGAGGCATCGGGGTTATGGAATCTGCATCACTGGGGTTTGTGGCTCAATAAAATTCTGTAGTCTCGGTCTTTGACCATTTTGTATCTGTACAGGATTGTCATCCTGAGGCTGTAGAAACCTCGAATTCTGGACATCATTAGCTGGGTTAAGATGACAGTCCCGCTTCCAGTGCCCTAACTTATTGCAGTAATGACAAGGGTTTGTCTTCTTCAGATTACCTACATCCATTCCTGTACTGGCATCAGTTGGAACACCTCGACTTCTACCATGCACCGCAGTAGCTCCTTGCTGATAACACTCATTGCATTGTATCGAGATTCCCTACAAAAGGCTTGGTCTGACTACTCTGAGCAGCATTCATCTGCGCAACCATTAGCTTTTCTTTCAGTTTCTTCTGTTTCATCCCTATTTCATCACTGCAGTACTTTACATATTTAAAAATCTCATCAACTGATTTATTCTGCCAACAAATCAAATGCTGCTGAATCATCACACTAATTCCAGATCTTAATTCTGTCCCAAACCTAGACACAAAATGTCCCATATCCTTCGGTTCAAGCATCTCCATTTTGCTATACAGATGAACGCCTGCAACAATCTCTCATGGTAAGCATGAATTGACTCTTTGGGATCCTGAGTTGTCCTGTCAATCTTAACTCAATCAATATCTTTGGGTGACACCTTTGACTTTAAAAATGTCATCAACTGCTGATACTTTTTCATCATCAACAGCGAAGGGCCTTTTGTCACTGGGTTCCTCATCAGTTCTTTCTCAGGTCATTCAATTGCTATCTTCGAACCACAATGTCAAACAGAATATTCAAATCAACCCACAATACTTGTGAAGTGTCACAAATCACTCATCCTGCTAGTATCACTCTACTGGCTTTTCCGTCCGCTTCCGAAAGTCGTTAGTGAATGATGCAAGGTCACTTCTACTCCAAGGCACATGAACATAACCTCCAACTGGCTCTTCCCTTAACAGGAAATTTGATGTGCTTGCTCCTCCTTCTACAAGAGAAAGTGGTTCCCCTGTCTGTCTTCTCGTTTTTTTTTATTTCTTGCCCATTGACTCTCATTTGTCTAACTCATTCCATTTCTGAATGTTCTGAATGAGCTCTTTAATTTGTATTTTCATCTATGGCTTTCTCATTAAAGCATCCATGATAATTCCTCTGCAAGGCTTTGGTCTTGTTAAACTCTATCTTATATTTTTAAGCCAACTTAGATAGTTTGTCATAAACCTGTCCTGCACGTCTGCTAACATCCTTACACATGACTACAAGCTCATTCTCTTGGTAAGAGTCCAAACAAGCCATTTCAAGATTCCCACTAATCACCTCATCCAATTCTAACTTCAGTTTAGCCACATCCACCAAGTTCTCTCTCACAGGTGATTGGATTGTTTCCTGACTCAACTCGGAACTCCTGCCATCACTTGAAGGAGTATTAAAAGCTTTCATCCACGCGTCTATTGCCTTAGCACTAAGACTCTGTGACACTAAAGGAACATTAGACATATTCCCATCTCCATGGGAACCGCTACTGGAATTTAAAGATGACTCCCATACAGTTTGCCAGAAGTTGGCATTCTCTGGAGTGTTCCTGTGGAACAACACCCTGTATGATTCAAAGTTGAATCAGTACTCGCTACACATGGAGAGCTTGTATTTGTTGAAATTAGAGTAACAAATCCAGTAATATTGAGACTCACAGCAGCATTACCCTAAGCACCTGCTGCACTAGGGACAGCCAACTTATAAGTTTTCTATCCTGGGAATTCAGACTTGTACATAGTAATCACAGGACCAATAGTAACTGGGACAGTAAGAGCATTTGCAGTATTTGGGATAGTGGGGTTAGCAGGAACACAAATTCCTGAACCATTTTTTATCAGTTCATGATGCACATTCACCAGAGTAACCCCCACTATATCAGGATTCATGTTTATTTGGGCAGTTGGTATTCCATAATTTTATGTCAAAGCTGGAGGCTCCTATTATGCTTTTCTTTCCTTGCTTAAATTTAATAGCAGCAGTCAAGATAAACAAACTACAGCTCCCAAGTGGCAACAAAATAAGCCAATGGGAAGAAAAACACAGTAAAATAACATTAACCAATCAGAATGCCATACACCATATTGTGACATCACTCGACTGCAAACAGCCCTCTTTTCTTGCTGCTCGCAGTCAAGTTAAGTACTTTTCTTCATGTTATTACCTAATATTTTAATATTTAACTTTATTTCTTATTGTTTTTAATGTTGTCTTACTTCTGAATCAGCGTGATGCGCTGTGAGCGTTTTTTCCTTCCTTCAGATGGCACATTGCTGCATATCTTCCGAGCGCTTTCCCTCCCGCTCGCTTTACAACGGTTTACAGACTTCTCAGGTTGCGGTCGCCATTTTAGCCTCATCTGAGGAGCGCCGCTATTGTTTTGTTCGCCCGCACCGCATTTTAGCCCCTTTATCCGATTATGGAAATGGACAGTTCTCCTTCAATGCAGGAAGGTCCTTAGGCGATGAATACTATTAAGGGGGAGTTGAGTTCTTTTATCCAAGCCTCTGTCCAGCAGGCAGTGTCTGCATCTACGGACAAATTCTCAAAGAATTTAGAAATCTCGGTTTTTGATATGGTGTCTAAGATGATTTAGGCCCAGTCTGCGGGGAACGCAGAAAGCGCCCTTCAGCCATTAATGCCCCCAAAAACAATATAAGGTGGCACTAGTGGTAAGAAAGGTTTCCTCACATAAGGCAGAGGACATGGCTCATCACAGGGCTCCTACTAAGGAGGATAAAATTCAGGAAAAATATAAATCGTCATTAAAATGCAAATCAAAATCTAAGCATATCATGTCCCCTGTTATTGTATCCCCTATCCTTGATATGGATGATGATTTGGCTGACAATGATTCAGAGGATAATCTATCTGACAATAATAATGGAGATTCTATGTCTCTTCCTCCTATCTAGATACCTAAATTATCTCCTCAGGAGGTTTCTAAACCTAAGCTGGTCATGGATTCAGAAGGTGTACCAATGTTTGACCCAGGCATATTCTACATCCAGATTCCACAGAGTGGGTACCAGTAGATCATGTAGGGTAATATGTTTCTTCCAGGCTCAATTGCCATCTTGATAAACAGACCAGAGCCAAGTTAAAATCGGAATGCCCTCGTCCTTCCCTTCCCCAAAAGGTCACAATTACTCCTATCGATCAGGCTCCCCTCACCTTCTTTACTAAATTTGGTAAGGATCCCCGCAAAGGGGGTGATAAGGCATGGTCCTCTTGTCAAGACAAACTTTTAGATGTGATTGGCCTACTCACGCACATTTTCGACCTTGCAGAGTCTGCCAGATTGGAGAATAGCATTATTTACCCAGAAGAACTTTCCCTTTGGGTGCAATGGGCAGTTTGCCTTCCTGGTAATGCTAACTCTGTTAACACATGAGAGAAAAAAGGGACTCTCACTCAAATTGGATCCCAAATTGGTGAGTTTGGCAACAGTGGATCATCCTGTCAAAATAGATGGTTTACTCTTTGGGAACTCGTTTATTAAAGAGTTAAGCAAATATGTGGCTACCTTTGCTTCTTTGGACAAAGCCCAACAGTCCTTAAAGAAGATGTTCTCCCAACAGGTTTTTGCAAGGGCCGGCAGAGGCAGGACTTGCTTTGCCGGCCATGGTTATGCCAACAGAGGTTCCAGAGGATCCTGCAACACATCATATCAGGAATACAAGCCGTAGTTTTACCCACAAAGAGGCAGAGGTTCCCGTAACAGAGGCTTCAGGAGCTCCAGTGCCACTAATCAAACAGGTAAGCCTACCTTCTGGCTTTCCTCCTGTAGGAGGCCGTCTTTGCTTTTTTTCTCACAAAATGGTTGTCAATCACATCAAACTCTTGGGTGTTGAGTACGGTACAAGGTTATGCTATCAAACTTTATTCAAGCCATATCCAGTCAGCTCCACCTCTTCTTCCACGTTTTTCATCAGAAATGTTCATTCTCATTTCTTTAGAAATACAGGCTCTTCTTCAGAAACAGACAGTTACTCACCCCGTCCCATCAGGTTTTATCAGCTCCATTTTCTTAGTCCAAAAAAAGAACAAAAAGATGCACTCAGTAATCAATCTCAAGTGTTTCAACCATTTTGTAGTCTATCAACATTTAAAAATGGAAACGATTCTTCACCTCAGGGACACTTTGCTTCAACACGACTGGATGGTTCGCTTGGACGTACAGGATGCATACCTCACGGTCCCAATCAATCCAGATTCCACAAAATGTCTGCAATTTCAGTGGCTAAACCAACTCTTCCACTTTACCTCTCTACCCTTCGGGCTCTCGTCAGTCCCATTGTGCTTCACCAAGTTAATGAAACCGGTGGTAGCTTTCCTCAGAGCTCAAGGAGAAAGGCTCATAATTTATCTAGACGATATTCTTATAATGAATCAGTCCCCGCGTTCCCTTCTTTCTCACTTGACGCTGACATGCTCCCTCTTAACCGATTTAGGGTTTCTTCTCAACAAAGAGAAAATCCTCTTTGTCTCTAACTCAATTAATAGAATTCTTGGATTTCGAAATAAATTTGGTGTCAGCTACTCTTCTTCTTCCTTCGGCAAAAATAAAATCCATAAAAATCGGAAATTCTTCAGATCCTACACAGCGCTGTGATTTCTCTCAGACATTCAGATATGCATATAAGTATACATTAATAAATATATACGTTTTTTTATATTAATAACATTTTCTCTCTTTATTATCTTTTCTATTTAGTTTTTGGTTCCACTTACATATATAAGTGTATACTTCAAATAAAGTTGTATTATCTATGAAGAAGGCATTCTCAATTTTTAAAAAATATTTTGGAGTTGATGCAGTAAAGTGTTGTGACTGATCTCGCTCATATCATCTGCCTCCTTTTGTTTTCCATCTTTTGCTTTCTTGTCCTTTTGCTTTTCCTTTTCTCTTTCAAAGGCTTCACTCGTTAAAGCTGGGTATAATTTTACTCCTGCTGCTATGTCAGTTCTCCACTTCTAGGGTTCAACATCCCATCTAGCATTGACAGAAGTATGCACTGCTTTTTCGCACTCTTCCCCAATATTTCTCTTTCTCTCTAGCATGAGCAGCACATTCCCAATCATTTAGCACCACATACTGTGCAGGTCTAGGAGGTGGTTCCATCTCCTATAACACCCTCCTCAAGTTTTCAATAATTCTTAAATTAAATGTGCCATAACATGGAAACTTAAATGCACTCTCCTTTTCTGTGATCTTGCGCCACTGACCAAGCCAAATATATGTGTGGAGCTCCACATTTATTGCCATAAATATATTCAGGTGCTGCTGCTTCTCCCTCTCTATTTGGTAAAGCTACAACTCCACTAAACAAGTCTTGTATGACCTTAAAATAATTAATCCTTCAATCAAATATCAATAATCACAGATAGAATTTTGTTCCAGACCAGGAAATAATTATTTGTCCACAGTGCTCGTTCACCAGCAACTACCAATCACAGCGCATCCCCTTGTGACGTAAACAACCAATACCAGTGCTGCATTACACCAACGACCAATGCCAGTGTGGCACTCTGTGACATCAGTCTCTCTCCTTGTAGCAGTTCACCCTCCTTTACAGTCTGCAGGCATGCACCGTTCTTAGCATCAAACACACATAACAAAATACAATACAAATAACTTTTGTCTGCTCCACAAAAAATTGATAGTATCCAATCACACAAGAGTCAGAGCAATCAAGCACTCGAACAAAACCTCGACCTGGGGGTAATCATTCAAATTGGTACATATTAACCCTGCTCATTAGGATCCACTATACCAGCCACACCTCACATTACCACAAAGATAAATGTCCCTATCTCAACTGTGTTGTTAACAAATGTTTCACAACAAGCACCACCAGACTTAAGAGAAAATTACAATATAGGCGGTCATTATGACCTCGGCGGTCGCCGCACGCCAAGCGGTTCCCACCGAAAGACCGCTCTGCGGTGAAAAGACCGCGGTGGCCATTCCGGCTTTCCCGCTGGGCCGGCGGGCGACCGCCAGAAGACTGCCGGCCGGCCCAGCGGGAAAGCCCCTTCAACAATGAAGCCGGCTCCGAATGGAGCCGGCGGAGTTGCAGGGGTGCGACGGGTGCAGTGGCACCCGTCGCGATTTTCACTGTCTGCAAAGCAGACAGTGAAAATCTTTGTGGGGCCCTGTTAGGGGGCCCCACGGCACCCGTTCCCGCCATCCTGGTTCTGGCGGTGGACACCGCCAGAAACAGGCTGACGGGAAGGGGGTCGGAATCCCCATGGCGGTGCTGCAAGCAGCGCCGCCATGGCGGATTCCCTGGGCCAGCGGGAAACCGGCGGGAAACCGCCGGCTCCCCTTTTCTGACCGAGGCTTTACCGCCGCGGTCAGAATCGCCCAGGAAGCACTGCCAGCCTGTTGGCGGTGCTTCCGCTGCCCTCCGCCATGGCGGTCATGGACCGCCAGGTTCAGAATGACCCCCATAGTGTCTTCTACACTTTTTAATACTATCCCAGGTTCTTAGGTCACGTTGGATCCGATAACAACTTCAACTTCTTTTACTAAGCACCACATTCACACAACCTTCAAAACATCTCCGCAAAACACCATCCAAACTACACAAAGCACAGCAAGATAAACATAAAACCACTGCAACTCACGATCCTATTGATACTCACTCCTCCGGTGAAATAACTCTCTCTCGAATCTTGGGACCTCCGCTGATCTTCCAAATAACTAATCTAGAATAAGGGATTCTAGCTCCCCTTATTTCAGGACCTAACCATTCTCACTCGGCTACCATCTGATGACGCTCCTGGCCCATATTCTCATTATTCTTCTTCAGATCAGATGGAGCTTTCTAGGATGCTTAAGAGGTAAAGGAGTGTTGAAATCAACCTTTAGTTTCAATTGACAGTGTAATCTAATTGGTCATACATTAAAATTCAGGAGACAGTAGATAAGGTTCAAACATGTTTTACAAATTAAGAGACAAACTGATGTAAATGAATCTCAAACATATGCTGTACAAGTACAAACTCACCAAAGGTCAAGTAAAGCATCAAATTACATTAAATCATATAAGCATATGGCATACAAGAATTTCAGTTGAAGCAATGCAAAAGATAAGAAACAGAACCTGATGATCTGTATATAAATTGAGGTCCTCTTGCCTAATCATTAGAGAATCTATATTATTCTTAGTACCTCAAACTAAGCTAAGGGGAAACCCTAATTGAGTCTCAAGAACTAGGAAAGTGTCAGCATAACCTCAGTAGAAGTTCTGACAGAGAGGTGATGTATTGCATAAAGCAACACAAAGGAGTGAAGAATAAAGAGGTCAGTACCTCTCCAAATCTCAAGGGAATCTGCTCTTGTATAACTAGGTGAATACCAATTAAGCCTATAGAACCTTCGAAAAAGCTCTGTCATCCACGCCAGTAGTTTTCCATCTTTTTTGCACAATTGAGATTGGTGACTCCCCTCAAGATCTCATCCCACAAATCCAACATCAGGACGACCTTGAATGTTTCCCAGTGCCTAGTACACAAACAAGAGTTTTCTCAGTTCATTACCGCTCCCTGTCCTTGCCAAAGTATCCCTATACCCCACTATCTTCAGCACACAACATGCCTTTCATTGAGTCTAGACTTGCATGGACGCACCTGCAAAGAAAAGCATTGCAACACAAACAAAACTCAACGTTGAAGGTTAGACACGGGAAACCAAATGTTTCAGGCCTCTGATTATGCTAACTTAATAAGACATTCAATGCACATTTGAAATACATGGTTATAAGTGCCTATGTTGCCTCTAGCCTGAGTGCTTGTGCACCCGCCCAGCATCCCACCTAATGCCGCGCAGTAAACTTTTCAGCAAGAACAGGCATATAAAAATCAAAAGTATACAACTGACATGCCTACTACTTTTAGCTTCAAAGACAAAACACACTCCAGAGAAAAGAGTTTCCTATCATGTCCAGATAGACCGGACCGCAAGTCAAACCGATTTGTTGAGGGGTGTAGCTACCAATGGTCCAGCAGGTGTAGAGACACTGGCCCCGAGGACTAAGATCCACTGAACCACGATTGTTGTATTTCAATCCCCAACCTGCAGTCAGGGGCCCTTTTTCCTTGCCTGTACCAAGGCATATGACACCCTTGCATAGCCCCTTTGCAAGTTTACAATAAATTCTGGGGGCTAATGCACAAACGTTTTAATTTCTTTCTGGTGCACGTGTGTCTTCACAGATTGTCTCTGCATTTAAAATGATTTCATAGTAAAACCGCTACAATTTTTAAACCTGCAGCTTGTTTGGTGACTGGCCTGCTGCTTCCTTTGACATTGTTAAAAGGCATTGGCCTTGCGGTTCACATACATGTGCGCTGATCAGATGTAAATGACCTTAACTTTTTAGTGAAACAGTCAGCTTCCCATGAAGGACTGATGCCAGAGCTCAGTACGAAGAGCAGCTCTGCTGCAACTCATACCTATAATACAGACATAACTCAAAGGATATTCTTGTTGTTAATAATGCTGTCTTGCTATACACTATATCATACCATATTTCCCTTGTACTCACTGGGTTTGGCACTATAAAGTCAATGGAGCAACCGATTTCTGAGCCACAAGGGGGATTTACTTCTGCACTAAATTAAATGCTGAAACAGAAGCATGGACATCACATGCATGTGCAAGCACGCACAAATGTCAACAAGTCTACCTCATTTTGACCTTATCCCCTTGCAAGGACATACTTTCTACTGGAGAGAATTCTTGCATAAAAGTAATTTTAGATGATTCCTGAACATTATGTGGTTTGATTTATTTCTCAGATTCGAGTTATAGGCATTCCAGAGTTTTGACCTCTACATACCTAAATACCTGACAGGTTTTTCAGTCATCTGAAAGTTTGTGTGTGGATTAGATGTGCAGATGCCAAGTGTAAGTTCCTGCTTGGAATGCAATGGGAGGCCAATCTGCAGGGGTATTGTAGACCCGTGTCCCAGTAACAATTGTACCGGTGACCTTGAACTACACCTTTCACGCACAGTCTAATAGCCTGATTTATGTACACTTTGCTGCCTATTGATCAGTTTCTCTAAAGTTTTTGTGTAGATAAGGATACTGCAATCAAGCCTTTTTAGCAGCCTTAGATTTGTATGAGCTAGAAACCAATGTATTTCTCCTCACATCTAGAAATTATGAAGCAAAGGTGAATTATGTGACAACAGTGTGTGACGTATGCAGAAAGAATAAACCATCTGGTTAAAAGTTCAAATTCTTATTTTTTATTCTTTACAAGTAGCAGGCAGTAAACAGCTTGTGTCCACATCTCCATTCATCCCACAATTGAAGATCCCAGATATTATTCTAAACATAAAATTCTATCCATTCACTAAAGTCTAATAATGATAGTACGTTGCTGGAGTGTTGTAACCATAATTAAGTAACAAATGCAACTGAATCATGAAATTCCACTTGTCATGATAGTAATGAAGGAATGCCAAGGCTGCGGCTTTCTTGAGCTCCACTCAGTACAAGATGGAGTAGTGGGAACATTTTCTGGAGGGGTGAGAGACACATTTTAATAACCTTATCCACTGCATTGATTCGTGGTGCAGAGGGAAGCAATAAGTCTGAGTTCCTAGGGTACCCCTGAAGGTACCCTGGTTAAGTCAAAGAAGTAAATTGAGGCCTTGTGGCCAGACGAAGGACAGTGAGTTGCACTATGCCCCTCCCATTATCAAACATGTGAGCTAGGCACGAAGTAATGTGGCTACATTATCTGCTACATTTTCAAGGTGGAATTAAGGATCACTGCCTAATATTTATAACTTTTACTGAGATTGGGGAGATGTCAGAGTTGAAGATTGAAAAATAGGCAATAGGAGATACATGACACATGCTGAATGACACTGATCATGAGGGTGATTCCATTAAGGTGTTCCTTATTTTTGACTGCATTTACAGAGAATGTATTGGATGTTGCTCATAGTTTTTTTTTTTTATCTTCAATGGATATCCTGCTCCAAAAACAAATAACAACTATTATTGTGGGTCACCTGATACTTGGTGCTCCCCACAGCTAAGAAAAGGGTGCACCCAAACATTTTTGCCGCTCACAGAGAAAAATAATTAGAGGGAACATTGATAAGTGCTTCTTGCGATTATGAATGAAAGCAGGAATTATAAATAAAACATGATTATATGAAATCCAACATAGCAATATAAATCAAAATACATGAATATAAATGTGCATGAGAACTGCAAGTCAGCATATTAAGTCGAATATTAGAACACATATTTATATGAACTTCTACTCTTCCACTATGAATTCACCTTACATAATGTGATTTGGATGCTCCACTTCACATTAGTAACGTTAAGACACATGATATATGCATTGTTGGTTACTTTGTTATGTCACTTCTGTAAGGCATAATGGTGCAACCAAAATTATGTGTCACCAAATGTGTACCCTGTTTTTTTAGACAACAGGTAGGAGCCCTGCCCTTAATTTACTCCTCAGGTGTTTGCTCAGTGGTTGGGCACTTTTAGTTGCATTGGGAGTGTTCCTTCTCCAGAATTGTTATCTTTCATAGAGTCACATAATTGAACCAATCCCAGGAATCACGCTGCAAATCCCATAGTAAACTTAGAATAGTGCAAATTCACAACCTGCCTCAAAGATCTTGCACCATTGCCATCTAAGTAGCACATTCAGCTCATTGGGGAAAAACAAACTTCATCCTGGGAAGTTTGACTGTCTCCAGCCTCACTCTTCCCAAAGGCCATCTCATCTCAGTTTTTAGTACGATTGTGCACATAGAATAGGGCCGTAGGTGAGCCTCTGTAAGGAGAGGACCAAGGGTCGCATGTAAATCTAAGAACAATACCAATGCTGTAGAAATACACTAACAAGAGAGTACATTTTCCTTCTTCAGAGCTGGATCTTTCATGGGTTCATATGCTTGAATCAGATTATTAAGTATCAACCTAAATCAAACCAACATTGAGGATGGTGCAAACAATATAAAATAGGCTTCTTAGTGAAAGAGAAGATAAAGAACTATTTGTCCTACCTCTCCAACTCCTGTTCCTCCAGACAGTGGAGCTGGGCAAATGTTTGGTGATTTGTACCAAGTTGCTGCTCAGTAAATGTTAGACAGAGGCACTCCTGTCTAGGTGGCTACTGATGTTGCTACAGTTGTTGTAGAATGTGCTGTGAATGATCTCATTAGTAGTCTTCCACCTTTGGTAGGATGGAATGTGATGACTGCTGCAATCCATCTTCAAACTTCTTTCTTGAACAAAGTTTACCCTGTTTAAGAGTTTGAAAATAATATAAATAGCTGCTCCGATTTCCTAAAGTCTTTTGTTCTCTGTAAAACTTCAAAGCACCCTTTCATCAAGAGAAACTAACTCCCCCTCTGTTGTATCTGAAAGTTGTTGAAAGAAGGCTTTGAGTAGAACTGGTTCATTAAGATGCAAGTCCCCAAAACATTTGACGTAAAGTGTAGATATGTGCAAATATTGTTTTGTTCTTAATGAAATGGAGAAATGTCTCTTTAATAGGTAATGTTTGTATCTCATTTACTTGTCCAACTGATGTGAAGACGAGAACCATTGCTGTTTTCGATTAAAGTTATTTAAGGCTTGTTCTTTGGATCAGTTTGGATGGACTCCTAATTATTTATGACTGTTGATCAACTGAGCTCCCACCTTGTTGGCGGAGAGCAAAGCAGTGGGAATGATCTGAAGAGAACATTGACAAATTCTTAGTGCAGTGACCTTAGCATGGCTTAGTGCGAGGCCGTGCTAAAAAATTTCACCCAAGGTAATGGTCATCCCGTGGTAGTTAGTATTGTGTGGTGGGGGACGCATTAACCCTCCTCAGGAATCTGGGGATCAGGGTCCTGCAATGAATCCACTAGTGTCTTCCAGGCCCTGGCCACTTCAGTAGAGCCCTGTCCCCTCTAAGCATCCCGGAGCCTCACCTCACTTTCATAACCTGCCCACTTAATGAGCTCTCTCTTCAACATGGTCACTTGGGGTCCTCTTGGGGATTTCCTGGCAATCTCTCACTTGGCAAGAACGAAAGCTATGTCCTGGAATTAGCTTGTTACTTTAGTTTTAGCAGAATGAGGAAACCAACTCAACAGGCAGTGTGTTGCCGTGCTTGGGACCTACCTCTCAATGACAGTAGTCAGAATCCCAGTAATATTTTCCCAAAAAGTGAGCAGATCATGACAGTTTCAAAACATGTGAAAAAGTCCACCCTTAGCACTCCACACGGGGGCATTTCGGGTCTGCCAAGGCTATTTATCCTCCCAGGCGTGAGCTATGCCCTATATAAAACATAAAAATTGATACATTTGAATCTGGCATTCCTAGACACCTTTGCTGTATATTCCAGGATGGTCTCCCATTCTCGCTTCCCTATGACCACATCAATGTCTGCCTCCCATTGCGCCTTCAGTGCAGACAAAGGCAACTTTATATCCCCTCACAATCATCTGTAAAAACAGATGACCGCCTTATAAATCCCTGATGCAGTCAGCACTTATTGGCAGCAAACTGCTTGTCTCGACTTTGCCATACCTGATTTCCAATGCTCACGAATGGCTGCAGTAACTGTGTCATGTAAAAGGAAGTGGCCTTGAGGCAGGTCGTATCTAAAGCGAAAGTATGGCCTAGGGATCCAGACCGGTAGCATTATGAAGAAGTAGAACAGACAGGGGAGGGCAATCATCTTCAACAATGCCACTGTTCCACTCTTCCTACTACAGACATCAGCATTGTTCCCCAAAAGGCAGCACTAGGCCAAAGGGCCCTATTAGCACTGCCTACATTCCCCTCAAGTGGGTTTGTGGAGTCATAATAGATATGGACCCCATAATATGGGAGGCATTGGAGCTCCCACTGCAGCATCCCCTTCCGCTCCGGGGAGGCCCTGGATGTCTGTGTGGGAAATAAGCATGATTTGCACCAATTAAACTGAAGTCCAGACAGCGACCCAAAGCGTTCCAACAAATTTTGGGCATTCCTCAAATCGGCCTCAGTGTTGCATAGAAATAACATCTGCGTACAGCACAAAATGGTGAGTTTGACTCTTCTACGTGGATGCCCCAGTACACGTCTCCTGTCCTGGTGTAGCATGCCAGTACCTCCATGGCTAGGGCAGTTAACAGGGGTGACAAGGGCAACCCTGCTGGGTGCCCCTCTCCACTTCATAGCTCTCTGAGATCATCCTCCCGGTGCGAACCCTAGCCGATGGATCTGTGTAGAGCAACCGGGTCCAGGCAATGAATCCCTGACCTAGTCCGAAATACGCCATAACGCTATACAAAAATGGGCATTCCAAGCTATCGGAGGCTTTCTCAATGTCTACAGCGAAGATTAAAGTGCTTGTTCTAGCATAGGTATTAGCCTCTACTATCGTGCAAAGCAGACGGACATTATGAGCCGTGTTATGGTCCGGGATAACTCCACCCTGATGCCTTTGTATGAGAGTGGACATATGCGTCAAGAGGCAAGTAGCCAGAATTCGACTCAGTATTTTATAATCAATATTCAGCATTGATAACGGCCGATAGGCTTGTCATAGGTCTCCTTTCCAGGTTTTTACAAGGGCACAATCAGGGCCTCCCTGGTGGACCGTGGTAGCAGCCCTGTTCTTTATCTGCACTATACAGATCGACCTGCTTGGGGGCTAAGTTCTCTGCATAGGCAGAACTCTACGGGGAACCCGTTGGACCTGGGTGTCTTATTCCTGGCCATTCATTTTATAGCAGCTCGGATCTCTTGGATGGTATTATTCCCCGCCCCCCCAGGGCTTCATCCCTCTGCAGGGGAATTCTTGGAAGACGTAATGGTGCCAGAAAGGCCTCAATACATGCAAGTGTGTTCTTCGCTCTGCTGCTGTAAAGATTTGTGTAATATTCATAAAATTCACGATTAATGTGCTCCTGGTGATATATCCTGGATCCTTCATCATTGGTAATCTCTACAATCGCTGATCCACGCTTGGCCGGGTTCACCAGCCACACCAGCTGGGGCCTAGTACAGTCACTCTCCGCGTGTGCTCGTACCATATAATTTTGATAATCAAAGCAATGCAGTCTCTTAACCATTTCTGCCACTTTCTCTTTAGCATCAAGGAGGTCAGATTGTAGCTCTTGGCGTCCCGGCCACCGTTGTTCATATGTTCTCAACACTTTCTCAGAAGACAGAATCTCCCTCAACAGGGTCTTTCAGATTTCCTTCGACTCTAAGAGGCCTTGCTTAAATGCATCACACTCCATCAGCGGGGACTCAGTGGTCTTAGTATTGTCCTCAAACCTAGGGCTTCCGGACGTAATATCCATGACTGAATGCAGGAACGCACTCTTTCCCATTTCAGACCCAGTAAAAGGAAGTTTTGATCATAGATCGTATGGGAGAGATATTCAGTGGTGTGAACCTTGCATGGACATCAGGTGTACAGAGTAGGGTGTCCAAACGCACATGAAGATCGTGCAGGCTGGAGAAAAAAAGAGTAGTCTTGGTCAACTGGGTAATGGAGATGCCAGTAATCCACCAATCCTCATTCTATCTGCCAGCTGGCCAATGTTCGATCTGCTGGCGATGTCGGTGAGTCTCATAGTGGTGGGTAAGAGTGATCAAGTGCCAGGTCTACTATAAAGTTATAGTCATCCTCTAAGATGATGTATCCCGCTAGATGAGGGCTCAAGATGCGGGATAAGTCTGCAAAAAACTTTGCTTGATCCACACTGGGACTGTAGATGCTACCCAGGACAACATCCCTGCCATCTAGGCACCCTGCAACCACCACATAGCACATAGCGATCGGCTGGGTTAATCAAGTGGCTGCTATGTTGGAAGGGGTACCCTCTTGAGTATGTTATGTCATATAGTAGGCTTTTTCCCTCCACCTGCGCTGTAATGCCAGCCCCTCCTATAACGCTATAAGATGCGTTTCCTGAAGGAGTGCGATCTGTACCCCACTTCGCTGTAGGTACGAAAAGACTTTGGCCCTCATTATGAATTTGGCAGTCTCTTTGAGACTGCCAAAGCCACGGGTGCCAGAAGTCCGCCAGTGCTGGTGGTCTTCCGCCCACCATAATATGGTTACTGACGGATTTCTGCCACATTCAGGGCGGATATCCGGCAGTAGCCATGCTGGCGGGCGGTGGTGCCTGGTGTTTCTACCATCTGCACCGCCCTTACAGTAGGACGCCGCCAGCTGCATTATGACCATTAGTACGGCCTGGCGGTGTCCTGCTGGCGGGGAGCTGCCGGCAGTAGCATCACCCCTTCCTTCCTGGACGACCTCCTTGCCGGACAAGGTAAGTCGGGCATCTGACAGGGGAGGTGGGTGGGACGGTGGCGGGTGTTTTGTGTGAGTGTGTGGTGTCTGCATGTGTGTATGAATGTGTGTGTGTGACTGCGACTGGGAGTGTTGTAGTGTTTGCATGGTTGTATGCGTGTGAGTAAATGCATGTATGGATGTTGAAATGAGTGCATGTCTGCATGTCAGTGTGTATGCGTGTGAGTATGCATGTTTTGATGTGTGAGTGAATGCGTAAATAAATGGATGCGTGTGAGTGTGTGTGAGTGAATGCGTGTATGGATGTTGCAGTGAATGTCTGCATGTCAGTGTGCATGCGTGTGAGTATGTTAGTGTGGATGCATGCCTGAATGCTTGTGAGTCTGTGATTGAATGCGTGTATGGATGAGTGTGAGTATATGCATGTATGGATGCGTGTGAGTGAATGTGTGTCTGGTGAATGGGTGCATGCGTGGTGTGTGTGGGTGTCTGTGTGCATGTATGATCCTCTCCCTCACTAAGGACTCCGCCAAGACCTACCTCCATGAAGGAATGAAGGCCATCGCCGAATGGATGAAGAGCAGCTGGCTCAAACTCAATTCCGACTAGACGTAAGTTCTCATCTTTGGCTCCACCCCTCCGCATGGGGTGACTCCTGGTGGCCTGCCACTCTCTGAACCACTCCGACTCCCACCGACCATGCACGCAACCTAGGATTCATCTTGGACCCCTCACTATCCATGAACCAGCAAGTCAACACCATCTCCTCCTCCTGCTTCAACACCCTCCGCATGCTCTGAAAGATCTACAAATGGATACCCACTGAAACCAGAAGAACAGTCACCCAAGCCCTCGTAAGCAGCAAGCTGGACTATGGCAATGCCCTCTACGCAAGAACCACGGGCAAACTCCAGAAGAGGCTGCAATGCATCCAGAACGCCTCTGCACGCCTCATCCTCGACACCCCCCATGCCACATCACAGACCACCTGAAAAACCTGCACTGGCTCCCAGTCAACAAGAGAATCACCTTCAGACTCCTCACCTATGCTCACAAAGCACTGCACAACACCGGACCAGAATACCTCAACAGACGACTCTCCTTCTTCACCCGACCCGGCATCTCCGCTCCGCCAACCTCGCCCTCGCAACCATCCCACGTGTCTGCTGAACTACAACCGGCAGTAGATCATCTCACACCTCGCCGCCAAAACGTGGAACACTCTTCACATCCACCTGTGCCAGACCAAAGACCTCCTTACCTTCAGGAAACTTCTCAAGACCTGGCTGTTCGAGCAGTAGCAGCACCTACCCTCCCCCCTCTCGGTCCCCTCCTCAGCGACTGTGGACCCTCACGGGTGAGTAGTGCGCTTTACAAATTCCTGATTGATTGATTGATATGAGGGGAGGGGGCGTCATGTAAGTAGGGGGATGCTGTGCTTGTACAGGGGTGGGGCATGCTGTGACTGCACAGGAGCACAGTGACTGGAGGGGGGCAGATGCTTGCTGGCGGGGGGCTGTCTACCAGTGACAGCAAAGGAATTCCCTGTCACCGGTAGCCCTACTGCCATGGTTTTCGTGGTGGTGCTGCTGCCACGGAAACCATGGCGGTAGGCCAGCGCATAATACCGCCGCTGGTCCTCTGCGGACTACCAGGTCGGAGATCAACATCTCTGGCCGGTGGTTCATATCGACATGGCGGTATGGGTGGTGATGTGGTGGCCAAGCCGCCACACTCATAATGTGGTGGTATATACCGCCAGCCTGTTGGCAGTGATACCGCCACATTAACCCTGGCAGACAAAATACCGCCAGGGTCATAATGAGGGCCTTTATATCTATGAACAATGGTATGCACCCACCCGATGTTCCAAGTTAGGATTTTATATGTAATGAGGGTTGATATTCTGTGACGGTGTGGTGAAAGCAAGGACCCCCTACGATTACAGTAGGAGTTACATAAGTAAATAAGTAAACAGTACCCTCCAGGTTGACCAAAAGTAATTATGTACGACACACATCAATCTCCAACATTCAATTAAAGAACAGTAAGCTCCTAAACTCCCCCAGCCCAGAACAAGCAGGGCAGCACCCCTCATCCAAACATACAGACAACCGACAAGCATTTGTGGGCATACCCACAAACCCCAGGGAGACGATGACCAATGAGCCGCAACTCGCCCGGTTCTTTCCCATCTGCTGTTAATAGTAGGAGGTGATTATTAGACCCCCAAGATCCTTGGCAGGCATTCCCACATGGGGAATCAGGCAGAATAAGGAGTGCCAGATGGGAAACCACCCCACAGCCCTTCATTGTAACATAAATCAGGTCTTACATTACACCATTTGATTTAAAACAGTTCATTTGCTGTGTGCTGTATAATTTCAGGTAGCTATTTATCTGATAGGCCAGTATTGCTAGCGTTGCTGGATCGGGCCGATTCTTGGGCATTGTCTGCCTCCAGCGAAGAGGGTGAGCCGAAATCCCTTCTGCTCATAGCTGCCACCAATGCGAGTTGCTGCTCCCTCTGTGCCTCTTCATCAGACGGGGTTCTCCCACCGGGCTTCACTCTGCATCATGTTTTTTTCTTCCCCTGTGACTGAGCTTTCCGGCGGGAACCCTGACTGGGGCCAATCCCACACCTCGTGAAGTCTGAAAAAAATATACTCTTCCCGGGGTCACCACTCGCAGTCGGACAGGGAACAGCATAGCATATTGCAAGGCAATTTGGCAGAGGCGACGTTTAGCATTAGTGAATGTCGAATGCTGTCTTTGGATTGCTTCAACAAAGTCTGGAAAAATCATGATTTTCTGGATGTCTATACGAATGTCCCCTTTGGCTCTGGCTAGGTCAAGGCTCGGGCAGGGATTTGGTTGCGGTGTCTGTAGTGAAGTAGTCTAGCTACCACTGAGCGTGGTGGTGCATCGGGGTGGGGGGCCAGGGGAGGGGTTGGAGGGAATCCTATGGGCTTGCTCCAGAGCGTAGAAGGAGGAAAGGCCCTCCAGGGCAACCTACTCCTGCAGCCAGTGTTCCAAAGAAACCAGGGCATTCTTCCCTCCTGTGCGTTCAGGAAGTTCTAGTGAACGCACTCTTTTCTCCATTAGGGCGAGCCTGTCTTGCATATTGGTAATATCCGGGTGAATATCTGTCAATGTCCATTCTGTTGTGGTGACCCTCTCAGCTAGGTACCTGTGGTCATCTTTCAAAATGCTTAAGTCTGCTCCTAGTGTATCAATTTTATTGTCTAGTGCTTCCCTGGAGGTGGTTATAGCTTGTAGTATGTCCTGGAAGGTAGGGCCTTCCATAGACCCTCCGAAGGCAGCAGCAGTGTCTCTGCTGTAGCCCCCCCTTGGGCCGGGTTGCCCACATCAAAATCCCGCTTTCTTGATGTTTTACTCATGTTAAGAAGGCAGCGTCTAGTGGGTTTAGATGGTCCAAGGCTAAACCCCCTTCTGCCTCAGGGGCACAGCCAGGCACTATCCTTTTTAGTCATTGACAACTGGTTACAGCAAACCCCAGGGGGCAGAGGAGCCAGTCAGTTCAGGCCAAACAATGTCCCAGGGACCCCCACCAGGTTTCCCACCCCAGCACTTAGGGGCACCCGGCGCACCAGTGTACAGATCCTTTCAGCAGGAGTCAGACAGCACGCAGCTTGGCTGAGATGCCTCAGAACAGAAGGGGGTCCCCGCTATACTTCAGTTAGTCCCCTGCGTGGACTTCTCAGGAAGAAGCCAAGCGGAGGTGGAGGGGAAAGGGGCACTCACCCGGGCCCTCTGTGTATGAACTCTCAGTCCTCCTGCCTCACTGCTCTATTGGATGGTCTCCAGGGCCCTGAACTGACAAGAGAGAATTGTGGCAATCTAGGGCAAGGGCCTCACCTTCTGTTTCATCCTCTGGGGTGAGTTCACCTGCTACGGAATGCCTATAAGCTTGGTGGCTTTTCTACTCATTTATTCCCAAGTTTATATGCAATGGAGCCAAAAGTACTATCCTCGTTCGGCTCCACAGTGTTGATGGTGCCCAATGTCTGCCAAAGTGTAGACCCTGTTCCCCTCACCCTGACAGTCTACTGTTGCCGCCAGGCCTCTCAGGCTGTCAAGCTGCATCTGGCCCCCTCGCCTCAATCTGCCGCTCATTGTGCCGATGGTGCGGGCACGCCTGCTCTCCTTATCACGCCAATCTCAGGCTCCAGGCATCCCAAGGCCCCAGAGACACCGCTCCCTTGAACCTGCAAGCTTCTTTCTCCATCACCAGCCGAGCAGTGGGGCCGGCAGTAGAATATGGGCACATGGTCCACTCAGTGCCTCTTAGTGCTCCGTTGCAACCCCAGCGGGCGCATGTCTAAATCTCCATGCGGTCCCCGGCACTGCGTACCACCATCTTAGGCTTGCCAATGCCGGTTTGTCAGATGTCATCATCGTTGTTTTTCTCCCCATTCTCAGCTCGAAAGTGCCCAGTACCAAGACCCTCAAACAAGGGGGATTCAGCAGGGGGCTCATGGTCCCTATTGGGGTCAATTGTACACGGGAACCATGCTGATAGCTTCAGTGATCCCAGGCTGTAGTGAAATAATTGGTCCTGGCACCCGGAGACCAGATCCATCTGTGATCACAGCAGAATGACAGCTGTCACTGAGATGTGATGAAGGTCTATGAACCAATATTGCCTGGGCCCCGTTGGTATTATCAGAATCGGTGTGCGTGGTTCTCTTTCATTTTTGTGATAAGGATAGGAAAAGAGTAGGCATATGTCCTGGACCATGTGACTGAAAATGCTTAGCCCCATTAATCCAATCTGTGTGTACCTGCTTGTGTATAGTGTGCATTTCATGCTCGCTTGAGTGGCGAATAGGTTTTTTTTTGTCTTCCCCAATGCAGTATCTTGTAGTCCCTTGGCACGGTTACATAGTGCAGCAAAGTGTATCCGCTTGGTCAATGTCTGCTCCTGGAAGATTGTCTGCCTTCAGGGATTCTCAACTGTGTATGGACCCTTGCCACAGCCTGTGAGTATATAGAAGCACGCATGACATTGTTTCTCCCTCCTTCTTTATACAGAACTCATACTGTTTGTGGTCCATCTGTATCACCATGAACGGACCTTGCATTTGGGGCAAGAAAGACTGTAGCTCTTAAGCTGATGTGTGAGCTCCTTTCCTATCTGGACCAGAGTCCTTTCCTGGTCAGTTCTTTGAGATGTGCACTCCATCCTGAGCCACCCCTGCCCCCTGTTCCAATCCTGGAGTCATCTGTGGTTATAACAAAGCTGGCCTGTGGTTGATGAATGAAAGGCCTTTTCTGTGTTCCTTTATGTCCACCATGAAAGAGGTGCTCTACTTTTTGGTGTAACTGTGAACCGGTCATCGAAAGAAGTCAAAAACTGAGCAAATTGTTTGTCTAGTTCCTATGGTATTAGGTGCATTTTGAGTGTGCAAGAGAGAATTATGGGAATCCATGATGATATTATTCCTAGCAATCCTTTTTAACAAACATATCTTTACACTGGATTGTGTCTCAATTTTGGTTGCTAAAACTGACAGAGCTGTCACACTTTCCTGAGAAGAGTATGATGTTCCTTCTGTTGTATTCATTATTATTCCTACTAACTAAGTAGCCCGATATAGAGGTTGATCTTGTTTGATCTTGTTCAAAGTCAGCACTAGTGTTCTGAATAGTTAAATACAAACTGCAGTTAACTATTTTGTGGGTCTGAGGGAGTTACCTTTAGTCTGCTAGTCTTCTCAGTATGGGGAGACTAAGGGGGTCATTCTGACCTCGGCGGTAAAAGGCGCTTACCGCCGGTCAGAAGACCGCCATAACACCGCCGCGGCCGTGGTAAACTGCCACGGTCATTCTGACCCGCAACTGCCAAACCGCCGAAAACCCGACACCCTCAATAATCCGCCACACCAAAGGTCAGCGAAAAAATGGCGCTGACCAAACTTCCACCGTCACGCCAACAGAAATACGCCCATACCATTCCGACCCACAAATCCACGCGGCGGTCTTTCAAACGCGGTATTCCATTGGCGTTACACACCGCCGCGGTCAAAATACACACTCCCATAGAAAACTCAGCCACATTGGTCACTTCAAAATACACACACCTGATACACATACTAACACCACTCCCACACACCCAACACAATATAAAACACACACCCACATCACCCACAAGCCCCTACGACCCGAAATCATTGACGAAGGCAAGAGACAGAGCACAGAATAGAGAATCCCACAACACAGAGGCACACAACACCATCACCCACACAGAATCCACGCACCAAACACCACACACCACCACACGCACCACACTCATCACCACAAACGCCACCCCACACCTCAACCACACCACCCCATGGCACCCCAAAGACACCCCAGGTTCAGTGACGCCGAACTCAGGGTCATGGTGGAGGAAATAGTCCGTGTAGAGCCCCCGCTCTTCGGGGCACAGGTGCAGCACACCACAATTGCCAGGAAGATGGAGCTATGGCAAAGGATAGTGGACAGGGTCAACGCGGTGGGACAGCATCCACGCAATCGGGAGGACATCAGGAAGAGATGGAACGACCTACGGGGGAAGGTGCGTTCCATGGTATCAAGGCACAACATAGCGGTGCAGAAGACTGGCGGCGGACCCCCACCTACTCCCCCAGAATTTACCGCGTGGGAGGAGGAAGTCTTGCACATCCTGCATCCTGAGGGCCTCGCTGGAGTAGGCGGAGGAATGGACTCTGGTAAGGCAAATCTTCACTACTGCTTCCCACCCCCACCCCCACCCCACCTGAATGCCAAATCATACCCCCACCCTCACCCCCTCCCCCATCACACCAACCCCTAGCAAAAGCCTCACCATCACAACCCACCCATCCCAACACCAAGCCCTGCATGCGACCCCAAAGCATGGACACCCATCACCAAAGCATGCCCACTGCACACACACATCACCCCCACAAGCCACCCTCACAAAAGCCCCCACAAGGAAATGCCTGCACATGGGTACACGGACACACACCCATCACACGAAATCCCACACACAGAAGCAATAACCATACCTTTATACCCCTGCAGGACCCAGAACGCCACCACACCACCACGGAGGGTCCAGAGATGTCCATCCCACCCCCCGAAGAGGCCCCCAGCGATGACAGCAGCTCTGTCTCCCTGGAGCCAGACGACCAGCCGGGCCCATCGGGGACCTCTGGACAGTCGGTTCCACACAGACAGCCACAGGCTACACCAGACCCAACCCCCTCTGGGAACACCAGTACAGCTCCCACCCAGCGGGCCCATGCCTCTGTCTCCAGGGCACGTCAATCAGCGGTGTGTCCACCACTACAGGGGACCCAGGTTGACCCACCACCCCAACAACAACAGGGACCTGGGGGCAGTGGTAGTGGGCACACCGGCCAGGGGACAGAGGCCCAGGGACACAGGGGAATTGGGAGGGCTGCTGTGCGACAGGGGGGGGACAGGCCCGGGGAACTGACTCTCCAAGAGGCCCTCTCCACCATCATGGGAGCATACCACCGCTCCCAGGAGACGATGGCGACGGTACTGGCCCGGTTCCAGGAGATCCAGGAACTGCAGGAGGAACGGTACATGGGGTTCAGGGAGGAACTGAGGAACATCGGTTCCGCAATGGGGACCATCGTCCTGGCCCTTACCCAGATCGTCACCACATTGCGGGACCATGTGGCACCCCAAAGGGCCCCTGTCGCTAGCCCAGGCCAGGAACAGCCTACCACCTCCGCCGGCGCCAGTGGACAGGAGGCCCCCACACAACGACAGGCCACCAGAACCCCACCTCCTGCAGAAGAAGAACCACCCCGCAAGCGGAACCTGAGATCTCACAAGAAGACAGAGTAGGATTGCAAGACCCCCGCCAGCCTAAGATACCCCCTGATGTCATCCCACTGTCCCACATTGTCACCCTGTCCAACCTTGAACTGCCCCTGCTCCATCCTTCCACAGGCATATGGACAATGCACCTGTGCGACTGAGAACTGGACTCTGCCATGGACATTACTCCACCCCCCACCCATCCCCGCTTCCCAATCATTTACCTATATCTAGCACTTTAAATAAATCACTTATTCCACTTAAATAAACAGGAGTCTGCTTGTATTCTTAACAAATGTATTACACTTAACGGTTCAATAATGTCCAGTTACTTTGTGATGACAACATACCAATTTCAATAAGCTTTAGTCCATGGGCAAACAAAGCTGAAGTCAGGCAGTGGGTCATACAGCTCTGAAAAGGGAAGGGAAAGTCACAAATCAGTTAACAGGAACTGGGGGGAAACACAGACAGTGGAGACGCATGAGGCCTCAAGTAAATGTAAATTGGGGTGGCTGTTCCTTACCTGTGTGCTACTGAAAGTATTGTTGTATGACTGTATCCCTGTTGTCCGTGTCGTCCCCGTCGTCCTCCTCTTCTTCACTCTCCACAGGCTCCACAGCTGCAACAACACCACCATCTGGACCATCCTCCTGCAGAAAAGGCACCTGGCGTCGCAATGCAAGATTGTGAAGCATACAGCAGGCCACGATGATATGGCACACCTTCTTTGGTGAGTACATGAGGGATCCCCCTGTCATATGCAGGCACTTAAACCTGGCCTTCAGGACCCCGAAGGTCCTTTCTATGATCCTCCTAGTTCGCCCATGGGCCTCATTGTAGCGTTCCTCTGCCCTTGTCCTGGGATTCCTCACTGGGGTCAGTAGCCACGACAGGTTGGGGTAACCAGAGTCACCAATTAGCCACACATGGTGTCTCTGTAGCTGTTCCATCACATAAGGGATGCTGCTATTTAGCATTACATACGCGTCATGCACTGACCCAGGGAACTTGGCATTTACATGGGAGATGTACTGGTCAGCCAAACAGACCACCTGGACATTCATCGAATGATAACTTTTTCTGTTTCGGTACACCTGCTCACTGTCTTTGGGGGGAACCAAAGCCACATGGGTCCCATCAATGGCCCAATGATGTTGGGGATATGTCCAAGGGCATAGAAATCACCCTTCACTGTAGCCAATTCGCCCACCTCAGGGAAAATAATGTATCTCCGCATGTATTTCATCAGGGCAGACAACACTCTGGACAAAACCTTTGAAAACATAGGCTGAGACATCCCAGATGATATGGCCACTGTTGTCTGAAACGACCCACTTGCCAAAAAATGGAGTACTGACAGAACCTGCACCATAGGGGGAATCCCTGTGGGTTGGCGGATGGGGGACATCAGGTCTGGCTCCAGTTGGGCACATAGTTCATGTATAGTTGCTCTGTCAAGCCGGTATGTAAGTATGATGTGTCGTTCTTCCATTGTCGACAGGTAGGCGGTCGAAGACCGCGGCGCAAAGCAGCATTGGTTAACATTGAACCCTATGGGTCTCAGGAGCCAATGACGATGTGCGCCGGCGGGCGCGGTACGCACCGCCGCGGGCGTGACCGCCATTTTCTATCTGATTAATCACTCGAGACCTGATTATCCACAGGAGAGGACCTATACTGCAAGTGCTGCTGTGACCTCGGTCTGGGAGATACAATGGCTGCTGCGACTGGGGATAGGGCCCCTGCCTTCACTTCCGAAGAATTGGAGAAACTTGTTGATGGGGTCCTACCCCAGTATGCGCTACTCTACGGTCCTCCAGACCAACAGGTTAGTACACAGGGTGCACGCTGAATGGGCTATGCCTGTGTTGAGTGGGGTGTATGTAAGATGGTGGGGAGGGGAGCGAATGAGGAGTGCAACGCACGACAGATGGGAATATGTGCCACATGGCAAGGTTGGTGAGGGGGGGCCACTCACATCTACCATGCTGAAAAGTGATGATATTTCCTTTCCCACCCTGTACATGTCAAATAGGTCAGCGCCCATCAGAAGGTCGACATTTGGCGTGCCATCGCCAAGGACGTCCGGGCCCTGGGGGTCCACGACAGACGGGGCACCCACTGCCGAAAGAGGTGGGAGGACATCCGCCGCGGGACCAGAAAGACCGCCGAGTCTCTGCTGGGGATGGCCTCCCAACGTAGGAGGGGTGCCAGCCGCCAATTGACCCCCCTGATGTCCCGGATCCTGGCGGTGGCCTACCCCGATTTGGATGGGCGCGTGAGGACATCACAGCAGACACAAGGGGGTGAGTATCAGCACATTCTGCTATCTTTGCGCGCAGTGGAGGTGTCTGGGTGGGGGAGGAGGGCTGTGGGTAACTCAAGGCCAGGGCGCTTTCTGTAGGCTAGTCCCCTCCGTTAGCCATGGCCCTGTGCCCCCGCCCCCCACCTCTGTAGGGTGCCAAGTACAGCTATCCATGGTCCTGCATCACCCATGTGTGCATTTGTGGTCCATAGACCTGTAGGCCTAGTCACAAGAACTGAGTAGTGTACCCCGAATGCGCAGCGTAGTTCAGGGGGCTTCTGTGTCTGTCCTCTCCGCCAACGGTGTTGCCAATGCATGCACTCAACCTGTCTTCATTTTTCCCCCCCACCCATTTTCTTTTTCTTCCTGTGCATGTGTGCATTAGCATCATCAGGCGGAGGAGAAGTGGCATCGGCGCACGAGGGAGCTGCATCTCACATGGCCCCGGAGGGCCATGCAACGGACTCCGAGTTCAGCAGTGAGACGGAGGGCGAGGGGAGCTCCACAACGGGGACCCGTGGAGACGTCAGCGACACCGAAACGTCCTCGGAAGGGAGCTCCCTTGCGGTGGCGGCAACATCCGTGCCCACCGCAACTACAGGTACAGCCGCCACCCAGCGCACCAGCTCCGCCCTCCAAGCAGCCCCTCAGCGTTCGCCCCGTGCCCGCTCGCACACCAAGGCGGGCATCTCCTTCGCCCCAGGCACCTCAGGCCCTGCCCCAGTTACCCCTGCTGCCCTCAGTGAGGAGGTCATTGACCTCCTCCGGACGCTCATTGTTGGGCAGTCTACCCTTTTGAATGCCATCCAGGGGGTGGAAAGGGAGGTGCATCTGAGCAATGCATACCTGGAGGGCATTCATTCGGGTCAGGCTGCCCATCAGCGATCGTTCAACGCTCTGGCCTCAGCACTGACGGCAGCCATTGTCCCTGTCTCCAGCCTCCCTCTTCTAACTCCCTCCACCCAGTCCCAGTCTCCTGTTCCTCAGCCTATCCCATCCACACCATCAGACCAGCCTGCACACACCTCAACACCCAAGGGCAGCTCATCCAGACATAAGCACCACAGATCCCACAAGCATTCACACAAACAACATCCAGATGCAGACATGCCAACAGTCACTACCACCTCTGTGTCCCCCTCCTCCTCGTCTCCCTCCTCCCTCCCTGTGACGTCTCCACTCACACCTGCTTGCACTCCACCATCAGCCAGTACTTCCATCACCAGCACACCCTCCATTACAGTCATCACACGTGCAGTCACCACCCCCACTGCCATTTACACGTTCCCTGTGTCCTCTCCCAGTGTGTCTGTCACCCCCTCTTCCAAACCACACAAATGCAGGCAGCCACCCACCCAACAGCCATCCACCTCACGACAGCCTCCAGCCCAAGCACCTGCACCCAAAGACAGCACACTTGACTCTCCTACAACCACATCCTCTTCCTCCACTCCCATACCCACTGCACCTACCGTTCCCATTGCTCCTAAAAAACTTTTCCTCTCCAAAATTAACCTCTTTGCATCACCTGACCCACCCCCTCCATCTCGTAAGAGTCCAAAGAGCACCTCAGCCACCACCAGCCCTGCATCTAGTATCACCATAGTGCCGGGCTACTGGAGTCCACCAGCTCCTAGGGAAGGAACATCGGCCAGCAGCAAGGGGACAGCCAGCCCACCCCCTGGGAAGAGGACAAGAAAACTTAAGGGCCGGCGCGAAAAGCCTGAGACGGCTGCCACCACGGAGAGTGGCCTTGCCACGTCACCTGCCACATCATCTAAGGGAGGCAAGGGCCCCAGAGCTGCAGCGAAGGCGGGCAAGGGCAGCAGGGCGGAGAAGACATGCAGCAGCCGAGCGCACCAGGAGGGCCCCACCAGCCCCATACCGGGTGTGACGGACGACACCCACGGGCACAAGACTCCATCACAGGAGGGCCCCGCTACCGCAAGGTTGGAGGGCGACTAAGCGGGGAGTCTTGGCCAGGTCTGGGTCCCTTGAAAGACAGGACAAGCACCACTGAAGAGGGCCCCGCCAAGACAGGCACCGCTGAACAGGGCCCCGCCGTGAGGAGCACCGCTGAAGAGGGCCCCGCCAAGACAGGCACCGCTGAACTGTGCCCCGCCTTGAGGAGCACCGCTGAAGAGGGCCCGCCAAGACAGCCACCGCTGAACAGGGCCCCGCCGTGAAGAGCACCGCTGAACAGGGCCCCGCCGTCTCAAGCACCTCTCCGCTGGGCCCTTCATCTCAAGCACCGCTCCGCTGGGCCCTTCCTGTCAAGCACCGCTCCGCTGGGCCCTTCATCTCAAGCACCGCTCTGCTGGGCCCTTCCTGTCAAGCACCGCTCCGCTGGGCCCTTCATCTCAAGCACCGCTCCGCTAGGCCCTTCATCTCAAGCACCGCTCCGCTGGGCCCTTCATCTCAAGCACCGCTCCGCTGGGCCCTTCCTGTCAAGCACCGCTCTGCTGGGCCCTTCATCTCAAGCACCGCTCCGCTGGGCCCTTCATCTCAAGCACCGCTCCGCTGGGCCCTTCCTGTCAAGCACCGCTCCGCTGGGCCCTTCCTGTCAAGCACCGCTCCGCTGGGCACTTCATCTCAAGCACCGCTCCGCTGGGCCCTTCATCTCAAGCACCGCTCCGCTGGGCCCTTCTGTCAAGCACCGCTCCGCTGGGCCCTTCCTGTCAAGCACCGCTCCGCTGGGCCCTTCATCTCAAGCACCGCTCCGCTGGGCCCTTCATCTCAAGCACCGCTCCGCTGGGCCCTTCATCTCAAGCACCGCTCCGCTGGGCACCGCCGTCTCAAGCACCGCTCCGCTGGGCCCTTCATCTCAAGCACCGCTCCGCTGGGCCCTTCATCTCAAGCACCGCTCCGCTGGGCCCTTCATCTCAAGCACCGCTCCGCTGGGCACCGCCGTCTCAAGCACCGCTGGTCCTTTGACAGTGCCGGTTCTGTGTCGAGCAGGTGTTCACGAAGCACTCTGGGCACCATGCCTCCTCCAATACCAGTGGAGTCGTTATCCATGTGATGGACTGTGGCTTTGCACTCCCCAGGATGGTACAGTGGGCATGGAGGCCCCTCGTGGATCTGGCGTCGTGGACTCATGTGGCTGAGGTGCCCCCCTTTCCCTTCCCCCTGAGGTGCCTGTTGTTTTCTCATCTGATACCCCAGCAGTGTTCTCTCCAATGGTTTCCGGTCTCCTGTGTGGGCTTTGCCCATGTGTTTGTACACATTGGCCCACGGACTATGGATATTGAAAGGACTGTGCAGGACTTATTGACTATGTTTATACTTTGCACTATGTTCATTATTTATTTTGTATATTTCATATGGCATATTTACCATGACTTAAATGAACCTATTTTATACATAAATTTTAAACTTCATTTGAATTATGTCTTTGCATTCTTCTGGGGGGCTTGGGGGGTGTCACTCTGACTTGTTGCTCTGCATTGGTGTGTAGGTATTGGGGGGGTGGGTTGGGGGGGTGGGTGTATCGCGTATGTGTGTGCCCGTAAGCTTTCCTCCTCCCCCCTCCCCTGTGTCGTAGGTGCAGTACTCACCGTTGTCGTCTGCGCCGGCGTTCGTACTCCTGGTAGATGAGCAGGTAGACAATAGCCGGTAGGATGTGTAATTCGGGCTCCATGCTGTCCTCCTTCCTCGTGGAGTGTGTATAGGTGAGCGTTTTCCCGTTCGTAGTCTGTTTCCGCCGTGTTTTTATCGGCGGGGCTCCCGCCCCGGAAAAGGTGGCGGATTGGTAAGTTGTGATAGGGTGGGCGGTACATTGTCTGCCGCCTGCCTGTTGGCGGTGACCGCCGCGCTGTTTGTCGGTCCCGCCGTGGCAGTCGGAGTGTTAATGTGGCGGCCTGTGTTGGCGGTTCCCGCCAGGGTCAGAATTCCATTTTTTGGACCGCCTGCCTGTTGGCGAGTTGGCCGCCGCTTTATCACCGACCGCCAGGGTCAGAATGACCCCCTAAGTGGCCTGTTCATCGTAGATGTGCTAAAACGAGTGCCATACACTTTGTGAAGATTCTCTGCACTGACTTGAGGTGACAAAAGGGTAGGATACAAAACTGGTAATGAAGACCGACTACCAGGAATTACAGGAATTTGCAAGGCTAAGGAGATGAAGTATGTCTTTCAAAGTCATCATGCAAAATGATAGCTTCTGCAGGAAGACTTTGAGTTAACGAAGGTCTAAGCTGGGACTCTATTCTTCCCATTTCTTCTTCTGTACTAGAAGTAATCTAGAATAGAAATGTACATTTCTTTGATTCTTGGGAACTGATTCATTCGTCTCTTTCTGAACCATTGAGGATTTTGGCTCTGAGGAAGAAACTATGTTGTTGTTTGGTCCTGGGTAGTGGAGTTTGTGGTGGACATTGAATAAACTTGAGAATGTGACCACGTGGTTAATCTGTAGAACCCTTTTGTCCTATCTCCCACCAGAAAGCCTATCCTCTCTTTTACGGGGCCACAACCCTGTGGTACAGAAAGGGTGATGGCGGGTGCCAAGGAGGAGTCAATGATGGCATATTGTTATTACAAAGCTTTGATGGATTTCTTTCTTGACTTTTTCATTGTAGATGGATGTAAACTGTTACTGGTGGTGGTCTGTAGGACTGACATTTTTGGCCATAGGCGCTTTGCAGATATGGATGTGATTGTGGTGGTTAGTATGATGATAGCAATATCCCTGATGTGCTCCACAGCATGATTATTTGACTTCTCCTTCAGGCACCCTAAAAGAGCTGAATGTGTCGTTGTTGTAGAACACTGATGGATCAGGCATTACCTGCATCTGTCTTTATGTGCTGTAGGGTGAAATTGATATGTTTTTTTAACAAAGAGTCACTGTTGAATTGTAAATCCTGAGTCCAAAGTAGCCGCTGAAGCTCTCTTGCCTCGTCCAGGAATTGCCTTGACCTCTTTCTTGTCCTTTGGGAGTAGGTCACTATATTGTGCTATGTCGGACCACATTTGGTGGTCATACCTCTTCAAGATGACTAAGGAGTCATACACTCTTATAGATGTGTGGTGCCTTTGAGGACACACTCTTACCAAAGGAGTCCATCCTTTGTGTTTCCCTATTTGGAGGAGCCGTAGATGAATTCCTAGAGTTGTGAACCATCTACTTAACAGGTGAGGCACACAATGGTGTTGTCTGGAGCCTTTTATTTTTTTAAAGCCTTGGTATGAGTGCCGCAGTTGTTGCTGGGGTCTACATAAGCTTTAGTCCTTTCCTATCATGGTCTGTTTTTCAGATTCTTTTACAGATTTTCTGGCTGCTTGTCAGAGTCATACAGAAAACAATCTGTTAACCCTACATATTATCAGAAGTTTAAACCATCTTGAAGTCCTTTCCTCCACTGCATGAAATTTGACAATACTGTCTGATGGTGAGTCTGTCAGGAGAGGCATGGTCAGCTCTGTTATGGGGGCCATGAAATCGTCACATTCGCTCTCACAAGGGGCAGAGACATTTTTTTGTATTCACTTCCTCTGCATCATCAGGTCGTTATCTGAAGTGTGGATTAGAGCTCTGCCAGGCAAAGGCCTAGGTGGAACAGAAGGGAGTATCAGTGGAGGCAACACTAGTGAAAGTGGTAGTATTGCTTGTGGTACTTAAGAAGCAGGACTGGGTTGTGGTTGCGGTGGAGGATCCAGAGGTTGTGTTTGTTGATGAGGACGTAGGTAATAACATTCTGACACCAAAATCTTTTCATAGCGAGACTAGTCATCAGGCCACCGGTCACCTCTGTAACATGGATAATTACAATGACACTGTTGCAGTTCTGTATGCTAGTGATCAGGAAAAACTGCATATCTCTCAATATATTGAATCTTGAACCTTTAAGTGACCTGGGCTGTAAGCCAGTCCGAATGGGTCATCTGAATCCTATTCTTTTTCAGGTTCTGTGTCCAGTAGTTTCCAGTTTTTTTAGCTGTTGACTGAAGTAGTACTTTACTTAGTTATAATCCAGTTGGATCATTCATGGAACTGGCTCACCTCAAATAATTGTAAGTTGTTGCTTCCTAGCATCAGATCCCCTGGTTGATGGGACTGTAGTTGAAGGGACTGCTGTTGGCAGGACTGCTGTCGGTGAAACTTCCATGGACTGCGTCATCAACAGGTCTTTCGATGGAGGTGTTATAGACCTTGACAAAACCACATCTCAGGAACCACATATGCTGTATTTTAAGGCAAAGTCTTTGGTGGTGAATGTGTTATTGATGAGAGGGTCATCAACAAGGTCTTCTGTTTTTTAGGAGTTGGAAAGTGGATGGTAGTAGCATGGTTTATAGTGATGGTGTTGACAGGGTTGTCAAAAAGGCTGTAGCAGAGATTTTTTCTAGTGACAGAGAAGTTTCTGCCTGAGGTTTTAAGGGCTTTCCTATGTACCTTTGCAGGAAGTGCAAAGGAAGTTGATTCCAGTTCATCAGACAAAGTCTTTTTTTTAGGCCTTTGGCGTAAATGGACGTTTCTGCAACTTTTTCTCCTGCCTCGGAGGAGCAGTGTTTACAGACTCATCAAAAAAATTAGGATTGGATCACCCTTTGTCTTTGGTTTGCTAAAGCCATCTGAGGAACCTCCCATCATGGCCATTTGAGGTCTTGGCTGAGAATTTTCTGCAGATTTTACAATCTTTGAGGTTGTGGCTTAGATAAATGCAGTAAATACTTTATGTGGGCCAATCATGTAGATCTTTTGTTGTCCACAAGCTCAGAGGCCTTACATAATCTCTTATACTTCATGTTTTAGAAATAGTCCTGATCTGGGTTAGCAGTGAACATGATACACAGAGAACCACCCAAGGAAAGGATATTCAGAAGAAATTGAGAAGATTTGTTGAAATAAAGTAAGCATATCCTTTTTCAGGATGAGCAAAATCTAGACTCCCTTTCCATAAGACATGCAGTAGTAATCTGAGATGAGATGGCCTCTGGAAGGACTGAAGATGGAGATACCCATCTCACTGGATGAAGTTAATGTTAATTTCAATAAGGGGGAAGGACCACTCTGCACATTGTGTTTCCACGCAGAAAGAGGAGGGATCTGATGGCCTCCAAGGTGCTCTGTACAGATAATGCAATTGTGACTTAAGTCTAAGGAGATCTGCTTTTGATGAGTTGGTTTGCCAGGCTTAGTGGAGGGAACTGGCAAAGGACAGCTCATGTAAGCTCATCACCACTGAAAAGACAAACTATACACAAGTAAAGATGGTAGGATTCATGTGGAGCAAAGCTTAACACATCTGAAAGTCCCCGTGTCCAACAGCAGCAGAGTAGCAAAAGAACTCTCCCCCTAAAGTAACTACCACTCACGCCCGTGCCATGCACTGCTAATTACCCCACATATTACAGCACTCATGACAACTTCTATAATGTCATTAAAAATATAAATCAAACATTAGCAGTCAAATTATTGAAGAAAAACCTATTCATGGCGAGGATATGAGTTATGGTTACCTTTGTACGCAAGCTATAATTACTTGAAATAACTATAACTTCTGAATTTCTATGGTTTTGTGGGAGTACATTCAGAACCTAACTACAACGTCCCTGTAGCCTTTCTTTTTTTAGGTGAATATATATATATATGTGTGTGTGCGTGTGTGTAGGTGTATGTATAATATACACTCATATGTATGTATGAGCAAACATTCGGTCACACAGACTGAACGGCCGCATTCAAGGAAGCAGTTCATTTCATAGTTTTATTGCATCTAAAGCGTTTCGACGATGGCTCCTTCACCAGAAGTTCATTCATAGTGGCAGAAGTTTTGCTCATTCATGATTGGTTTTGCAACCGCTGACTCAGAACCAGCATTGAGAGGAGGTGAGCCTCCTGTTGCAGAGACAGTACTGGGGGGTGGATAGATACATTCACATAAAAAACAAAGGTTGAAGGGATTTTATAGTTAGTTGAAAATATCAATTAAAATGTACTGTTTTAAATAAACAAAACCACTGAAATTCACCAGTTATATTAATCTCAAGTAACTGTTACTCATGGCCCAAGGTAACTATAACCCGTGCCCACGCCATGCACAGTTTTGTCATCAAAGTTTCATTGCAGATGTTGCAGTGATATTATTAATGATGTCATAGAACATGTGATAAGTGATGCAATATGTGGGGTAATTAGCAATGCTTGGTATGGGTGTGAGTGGTGCAGAGTGGAGTGGTGTAGAGTTGAATGATGCAGAGGGGAGCGGCGCAGAGTAGAGTTTAGTGGCATAGAGTGCAGTGGGGTAGAGTGGTGTAGAGCAGAGAGTGGTACAGAGTATAGTGCCATGCAGTGCAGTGACAAAAAGTGCGTGGTGTAGGGTGGAGTAGTGCAGAGTAGGGTGCCGTAGAGTTCAGTGGTGGAAAGTGTAATGTTGCAGAGTAGACTGTCAGAGTGCAGTGGAGAAGAGTGGAGGAGAGTGATGTAGAGAGCTGTGGTTGTAGAGTACAGTGATGAGGAGTAGAGTGCAGTGGCTTAGAGTATAGTGACAGTGCAGTTGTGGAGAGTGCATTCGCGTAGAGTGCAGTGGTTGAGAGTAGAGTGGTGTAGAGTGCAGTGGCATTGAGTGGAGTGGTACAGAGGGAAGTAGAGTGATGTAAAGTGTAGTGGCATGGAGTAGATTGTTTGAGAGTAGTGTAAAGTGGTGTATAGTTGAGTGGTGCAGCGTAGAGTGCAGTTGCATACAGTGGCATAAAGTGTAATGGCGTAGAGTAAAGTGATGTAGAGTGCAGTGGTGCAGAGTAGATTAGAGTGACATACAATGGAAAGGCGCAGAGTTCAGGGACATAGAGTTGAGTGTTACAGAGTAAAGTGCACCGACATACAGGGTACTGGCATAGAGTGCAGTGGCATAGAGTGCAGTGTTGCAAAAAACGTAGAGTACAGCAGCGTAGAGTGGACTTGTGCAGAAGAGATTGGTGTGGCCTAGACTAGAGTCCAGTGGCGAAACGTTCAATGGTGTAGAGTGGCGAAGAGTGGTTATTGCAATAGAGTAGGGTGGTACGAGGTAGAGTAGAGAGGCGTAGCGTGAAGTGGAGTAGAGTGCTGTGGCGTAGAGTAGAGTGGTGCAGAGTGCAGTGGTGTGGAGTGATGCATAGGAGAGTGCAGTGGTGCAGAGTATAGTGCAGTGGTGTAGAGTGGAGTATTCATGGTGTGGTAGCACACTGCCATCACAGACAACACATTTTCAATTGAAATGGCCATTACATTTGCACAGACATACAGTTTTACTAACAAAACTATGCAGTGCACATACAAAAATGTCTGGAAATTCCATAACTAAGTTTAATGATTCGTTTTGATCATAGTAAAGTATTTGTTTCCAACACTCTTCAGAAATAACAAAAATGTGCGTTCATAATTCTGATGTATTCTGAAGTACTTACACAGTTCATTTAAATGTTGTGTGCTAGAAAAAAACTCTTTTGTACCCCCACTATCCAGCAAGATTATCACATAAATCTTCTCACTTTGAAGTCAGAGAAAGAAGGCTACACAAGGGCCCTTGGAATACAGTGCCTGGCATCTGACCTTGTCTTTGAATACACAGTAAGTGTGGCAAGATTAGAACTAGATTTACAGCCCTGTTTACAGAACGGGACCACTCTGAAGGATTCTGTGAATAAGGTTTTTGTAAGGGAAAGACCTAACTCAAGCTGGCCATCCTAAAACAAATACAGCCAGCAAATGCAAAGCAAGAAAATGTGAATTACAAACCACAGAGCCAATGGCAAGCAAAGGGCAGAATGCATTTCTTGGTCAACTTCTGAATGTTCCCAAGATGTCTTTAGCAAACCAGACAACTTGGCTCTCTGGCAGGCTGCAACCTAAAAAGTGGGTTTTCCGGATTTATCAAAGGGGAGCTTATCAATTAATATAAAGCAAAAATCACCAATATTGTTAATCAAATCCACATTTCAGTAATGCATACAATGTAATGTTTAATAATGGTGAGTATTATAAAAATGTTTAATAAAGTTATGATATAAATAGAAATCAATATGTATGTGAATTTTTCTTTTAACATAGTTTTTATGATTGCATTTGAAGGGCTAAAACATGTTAAATGAAAAATTTAGACTCCTTCATCCCCACCTCACACCAAGCCTTAGAGGGTCATGGTATCTGCACCCTGCTCCCTTATATCTATATTTAACTTTTTTCAAGGGCTCTGGACTGAGTCCTAAGATGGCTGCCGCCACTTCCTTGTTGGTGTGGTGGCAGCCAATCGCATATCTTCTGGAGATTTGTCAGTCCAGTTGATCTTTCGTGGCTTGAAATATACAAAGTTTTTTAGCTTTAATAGCTCAAATACTACTGAACAGATTTACACCAAATCACAAAAAGCACGCTTTCTGGGGCAGGAGCTAGCTTTCTGCCAAATTTGGTGTAATTCCATTAATCAGTTTTTGTGGTCTCTCTATTCAGCTTTCCTATGGAAAAACAAATGGGGAAGACATGTTTTAGAACCCCCTCTTTTTCTCAGCTCCCATTTGACGGATCACCCCGACTTTCCAAGAAGGAACTGAGGTGGATGAAATGTTTTTTTCTGGAAAGTTTTGTGAAGATTCATCAAACGGAACCAAGGTTATTAGGAAAACAAAAAATGCATTTCCTATGGAAATGCAGACCTAACTATAACTACACAGTGGTGACCACTGGGTAATTAATATCTATCTATCTGTATATTATATATATATATATATATGTTCGATGGCATGTGTAGCTGCAGATACACATGCTGTGCACATCCCGCCATCTGGTGTTGGGCTCGGAGTGTTACAAGTTGTTTTTCTTCGAAGAAGTCTTTTCGAGTCACGAGACCGAGGGACTCCTCCCATTTTGACTCCATTGCGCATGGGCGTCGACTCCATCTTAGATTGTTTTTTTTCCGCCATCGGGTTCGGACGTGTTCCTTTTCGCTCCGTGTTTCGGGTCGGAAAGTTAGTTAGAATCTCGGAAAAATCGTCGGTATTGTTTGCGTTCAGTATCGGGTTAGTTACAACAGATCGACACCGACTTTTGAAGAGCTCCGGTGGCCCTTCGGGGTTTTTTCGATCCCCCGTTGGGGCCTGGTCGGGCCCGGCCACGTGTCTCTTCAAGGCTGATGGAACGGACCCCATTCCGCTTCTGCCCAAAATGCCATAACAAGTATCCATATACAGATCAGCATCTGGTCTGTAACTTGTGTTTGTCACCAGAACACAAGGAAGATAATTGTGAAGCCTGTCGAGCGTTTCGGTCCAGGAAGACACTAAGAGACCGAAGAGCAAGGAGACTGCAAATGGCGTCGGCGCCGACAGGACAAGAGCGTTTCGAGGAGGAGGAAGAAACCTTCTCCGTCCAGGAATCGGACTCGGATGAGATCGATCCCGAAGAAACGCCGAAAACCGTGAGTAAAACGTCAAAACACAAAACTCACGAAAAATCCACTAAAGCCCAGGGGACGCCACCGCCAACAGGCCATGGCTTAACCCGAAAAATAGGTGACCGCTCGTCGGCACCGAAAAAGGGCATGCATGTGGCGAAGTCATCCGACTCCGGTCGAGATACCGCCACAAAACAATCTTGGGCCCGAGACAGCGGCTCCGAGCACATTCGGCACCGAGACAGTGGCACCGAAATGGTTCGGCACAGAGACACCACAACGCCGAAAATAAAGAAGGTTTCCTCGGAACCCAAAAAGGCGACCGAAAAAATTTCGGTTCCGAAACATCCAGCCTCGGAACCGAAACCAGGTTCCTATACAGAAGAACAGGGATTGTCCTCCCAGATGAAAGGACATAAGTTCGGGGAAGAACTTGAATCAGTTGAGCCAGACTACACTCAAAGAAGGCTCCACATTCAAAAAGACACAGGGAAGATAAGCACTCTTCCCCCAATTAAAATGAAAAGAAAACTTGCCTTTCAAGAAAAGGACAAGCAGCCACAGGCAAAGGTGGCAAGACAAACAACTCCACCACCATCTACACCACCGTCAATGCATACATCACCGGTAGCCACTCCACCACTGATGCAGTCCCCAACTCATACTGCAATGAGTCAAGATGACCCTGATGCATGGGACCTTTATGATGCTCCTGTGTCAGATAACAGCCCAGACTGTTACCCCACGAGGCCGTCGCCACCTGAAGACAGTACATCCTACACGCAGGTGGTCTCAAGGGCAGCTGCTTTTCATAACGTCACCCTGCATTCAGAACCAATTGAGGATGACTTTTTATTTAATACACTCTCCTCCACTCATAGCCAATACCAAAGCTTACCTATGCTCCCGGGAATGCTGAAGCATTCCAAACAAATATTTCAGGATCCTGTAAAAGGCAGAGCCATAACTCCAAGGGTGGAGAAGAAGTACAAGCCACCGCCAACAGACCCTGTTTATATTACGCAGCAATTAACACCAGACTCTGTGGTTGTTGGGGCAGCTCGCAAGAGAGCAAACTCTCATACCTCAGGAGATGCACCACCTCCAGACAAGGAGAGTCGCAAATTCGATGCTGCGGGAAAAAGAGTTGCAGCACAAGCAGCAAACCAATGGCGTATTGCCAATTCACAAGCACTTTTGGCAAGATACGATAGAGCTCATTGGGACGAAATGCAGCATTTCATAGAACACTTACCCAAAGAGTTCCAAAAAAGGGCTCAACAAGTGGTAGAAGAAGGACAAAGTATCTCCAAAAATCAGATACGATCAGCAATGGATGCAGCGGATACGGCTGCAAGGACAGTAAATACTGCAATAACTATAAGGAGACACGCATGGTTGCGTACGTCAGGATTCAAGCCGGAAATACAACAAGCCGTGCTGAATATGCCCTTTAATGAACAGCAGTTGTTTGGGCCGGAAGTCGACACTGCTATTGAAAAACTCAAGAAAGATACTGATACGGCAAAAGCCATGGGCGCACTCTACTCCCCGCAAAGCAGAGGCACATTTAGCAAAACACAATTTAGGGGAGGGTTTTGAGGTCAACCTACAGAAGCCACAACCTCACAAGCAAAGCCCATTTATCAAAGCCAATATCAGCGGGGTAGTTTTCGGGGGCAATATAGAGGGGGACAATTCTAAAAAAATAGAGGGAAGTTCCAAAGCCCCAAAACCCCTCAAAACAAGCAGTGACTTCGAAGTCACACATCCCCAACACATAACACCTGTGGGGGGGAGACTAAGCCAATTTTACAAACAATGGGAGGAGATAACAACAGACACTTGGGTACTGGCAATTATCCAGCATGGTTATTGCATAGAATTTCTCAAATTCCCTCCAAACATCCCACCGAAAACACACAATATGTCAAAGCAACATATAGATCTTCTAGGACTAGAAGTTCAAGCATTGCTACTAAAAGAAGCAATAGAATTAGTACCAAAACACCAGAAAGGAGCAGGAGTTTACTCTCTGTACTTTCTCATACCCAAAAAAGACAAGAGTCTGAGACCTATATTAGATCTCCGAACATTAAGGGGGTCATTCTGACCCTGGCGGTAAATACCGCCAGGGCGGAGGTTGGCGGTAGCACCGCCAACCGGCTGGCGGTGCACCGCCTGGCATTCTGACCGCGGCGGTACAGCCGCGGCCAGAAGCGGAAAGCCGGCGGTGTACCGCCGACTTTCCGCTGCCCATGGGAATCCGCCATGGGGATTCTGACACCGCATACCGCTATCCTGTTCCTGGCGGTTCGCCCGCCAGGAACAGGATGGCGGTATGGGGTGCCGTGGGGCCGTAAGAGGGCCCCACAAAGAACGACGGGTGCAACTGCACCCATCGCACCTTCCCACTCCGCCGGCTCCATTCTGAGCCGGCGTCCTCGTGGGAAGGGTGTTTCCCGCTGGGCTGGCGGGCGGACTTTCGGCGGTCGCCCGCCAGCCCAGTGGGAAACCCAGAATGACCGCTGCGGTCTTTTGACCGCGGTACGGTCTTCTGGCGGTTCCCACTTGGCTTAGAATCACCCCCTAAACACCTACATCAAATCAGATCACTTTCAGATGGTGACATTACAAGACGTAATACCACTGCTCAAACAACAAGACTACATGACAACACTAGACCTAAAGGATGCATATTTCCATATACCGATACATCATTCACACAGAAAGTACTTAAGGTTTGTATTCCAAGGGATACATTACCAATTCAAAGAGTTGCCATTCGGAATAACAACTGCGCCAAGAGTGTTTACAAAGTGCCTGGCAGTTGTAGCTGCACATATCAGAAGGCAGCAAATACATGTGTTCCCGTACCTAGACGATTGGTTAATCAAAACCAACACGCTAAAAAAGTGTTCACAACACACAAAGTATGTCATAGAAACCCTCCACAAACTAGGTTTCTCAATCAACTACACGAAGTCACACTTTCTGCCGTGTCAAACACAGCAATACTTAGGGGCGACAATCAACACAGTAAAAGGGATTGCCACGCCAAGTCCACAAAGGGTTCAGGCATTTCACAATGTAATACAGGCCATGTGTTCAAAACAAAAAATACAAGTAAAAATTGTGTTAAAACTCCTAGGCATGATGTCCTCATGCATAGCCATTGTCCCAAACGCAAGGTTACACATGCGGCCCTTACAACAGTGCCTAGCATCACAGTGGTCACAGGCACAGGGTCAACTTCAAGATCTGGTGTTGGTAGACCGCCAAACATACACCTCGCTTCAATGGTGGAACAGTATAAATTTAAACCAAGGGCGGCCTTTCCAAGACCCAGTGCCACAATATGTAATAACAACGGATGCCTCCATGGTAGGGTGGGGAGCACACCTCAATCAATACAGCATCCAAGGACAATGGGACACTCACCAAAAACAGTTTCACATAAATCACTTAGAACTATTAGCAGTATTTCTAGCGCTAAAAGCATTTCAACCGATAATAAGCCACAAACACATTTTTGTCAAGACAGACAACATGACAACGATGTATTACCTAAACAAACAGGGGGGGACACACTCAACACAGTTGTGTCTCCTGGCACAAAAAATATGGCATTGGGCGATTCACAACCACATTCGTCTAATAGCTCAATTTATTCCAGGGATTCAGAATCAGTTAGCAGACAATCTCTCTCGGGATCACCAACAGATCCACGAATGGGAGATTCACCCCCAAATACTGAATACTTACTTCCAGAGTTGGGGAACACCACAAATAGATCTATTTGCAACAAAAGAAAACGCAAAATGCCAAAACTTCGCATCCAGGTACCCACAAGATCAGTCTCAAGGCAATGCGTTATGGATGAGCTGGTCAGGGATATTTGCTTACGCTTTTCCCCCTCTCCCACTCCTTCCATATCTAGTAAACAAGTTGAGTCAAAACAAACTCAAACTCATACTAATAGCGCCAACATGGGCAAGACAACCTTGGTACACAACACTACTAGACCTCTCAGTAGTGCCTCATGTCAAACTACCAAACATACCAGATCTGTTAACGCAACACAAACAACAGATCAGACACCCAAATCCAGCATCACTGAATCTAGCAATCTGGCTCCTGAAGTCCTAGAGTTCGGACACTTAGACCTTACACAAGAATGTATGGAGGTCATAAAACAAGCTAGGAAACCTACCACTAGACATTGCTATGCAAATAAGTGGAAACGATTTGTTTATTACTGCCATAATAATCAAATTCAACCCTTACACGCATCTGCTAAAGACATTGTAGGATACTTACTTCATTTGCAAAAGTCAAAGCTAGCTTTTTCTTCCATTAAAATACATCTTACAGCAATTTCAGCTTACCTGCAGATTACGCACTCAACTCTCTATTTAGGATACCGGTCATAAAAGCATTTATGGAAGGCCTAAAGAGAATTATACCACCAAGAACACCACCAGTTCCTTCATGGAACCTCAACATTGTCTTAACACGACTCATGGGTCCACCTTTTGAGCCCATGCACTCCTGTGAAATACAATGTTTAACATGGAAAGTTGCATTTTTAATTGCCATCACATCTCTAAGAAGAGTAAGTGAGATTCAAGCAATTACCATACAAGAACCATTTATTCAAATACACAAGCATAAAGTAGTTCTACTGACAAATCATACATTTTTACCAAAAGTCATATCACTGTTCCACTTAAATCAAACAGTAGAATTACCAGTGTTCTTCCCACAGCCAAACTCTGTAGCTGAAAGAGCACTACATACATTAGACATCAAAAGAGCGTTAATGTACTACATTGACAGAACAAAACTAATTCGGAAAACAAAACAATTATTTATTGCTTTCCAAAAACCTCATACAGGAAATCCAATTTCTAAACAAGGCATTGCTAGATGGATAGTTAAATGTATTCAAACCTGTTATCTTAAGGCAAAAAGAGAACTGCCTATTACACCAAAGGCACACTCAACTAGAAAGAAAGGTGCTACCATGGCCTTTCTAGGAAATATTCCTGTGACGGGGTCCTTTATCCCGAGTCGAGGGGATATTGGAAGAAGGTGACAGACGCGGCACTTAAGGGTGTAGTACGTTTATTTATTTATTCGTTGAGATTGTAGCACTAGCTTTTCCGCCAAAGTGTTATATTCCAAGTCCAAAACTAATATATAAATCCCTTTTCTTTTCAGGGTTCCTTGATGTTCCCGGGACAGCCTGGTCCGGTCCGGAGGGAGAGGTCTTGTTCACCCGGCTCTCATGGCCCCAGGATTTCCCAAAACAAAGAAGGAGAAAGGAACAGGTAAGTGGGGAAATTTATCTATATAGGGTTAATTGGGGTTAGTAAGGAGTGAGAGGGGGGGGGGTTTGTGTGGAGGTGGAGGAATGTGGGGGTACGTTTCTCTTGTGTCTTCCTTTCGTTGTGCGCTGTTTGTGACCCCCTTACAGTTTTATCCACTGGTCTGGGTACGGTCCTTGTGGGGTTACCCTTCAGTTAACTGTGGTGCTGATTAAATAGGATCCCCTTCCCTACACGACCTCAGCCCTCTCCTCTTAGCCCCTTTAAACCCAGCCAACCACCCAGAACCCCAGTCCCAGCCCCGGTACGCTCGTACCTGACTTGGCCACGCCCCTCCAAGGATGTGGTCGGCTTGTAGGCGATCTCCAGACTTCGTCTCGACAGGGGCGGGAGGCGCCCAAGGGTTTCCGCTCTCTGTCCGCTGTTCCTTCTCTACGGCGGGGTTTTCCCTCTCTCTTGGTGGTCCGCGGCGTTCGTCTCTCCGGCTCTCCCTGACGTCGGCGTCTCTCTCTGGGTTGCGCGACTCTTTCTCTCCGTCGGTCGTCCCTCCTCCTTCTATCTGACGGATGACGTTGGACGTCATCACGTCAGGAATCCCTCGGGTGCCCCCGGGGTATCCTCCGGCGGCCGTTCGCTCCGACCCGGAACCGGCGTCCGGAGGCGCCCGGTTACACATCCCCTCACATGAATGGGGCTGATCGAGCCCCACCAGATCCGGAAACCGGGACAAATAGTCAGCCTGACCCATAAGGTCACCAGGGAGGTGGCAAACCTGGAAGGAGAAAGGTTGGAGTTCCATGAACCATCTCAATATACGATTGTTGGTATTCTTATATCTTGAGAGCCACGTAAGGGGTGCATGGTCCGTATACAGTAGGAAAGGTCTGCCCAAAAGATAGTATTGGAGACTTTCGATAGCCCACTTAATGGCAAGACATTCCCGCTCTATAATGGGGTATCTTTGCTCCCTGGGAAATAGCTTACGGCTAATAAAGACGACGGGATGGCTCACTCCGTCTTCATCCTTTTGAAAAAGAACGGCCCCTACCCCCACGTCGGAGGCATCCGATTGGAGATGAAAGGGTTTGTCAAACTCAGGACATTTCTATATCGGTTGAGTGGTGAGACACCTTTGCAAGGTATGATAACTATGAAGTTGAGTCGGGTCTAGTCGTGGGATGTTGTTGGGCTGTCCTTTTCTTAAGAGATTGGTTAGGGGGGCAGCCAAACTGGAATAGTGGGGAATGAACCTTCGATAGTACCCTACTAGACCTAAAAAGGAACAAACTCCCTTCTTCGTGGTGGGAGCATTGGTGTGTAGGATGGCTTCGATTTTATTCTTTTGGGGTCGAAGTATACCGTTGCCAATGTGATAACCCAGGTAGGAGATCTCACTAAAAGCCAGTCGGCTCTTGGCGGGGTTGGCTGTCAGTCCAGCCTTCCTTAAAGCCGAGAAGATGTGGTCTATGTGGACCACATGGTCTTCCCAGGTCTCACTGAAAATAACGATGTCATCCAGATAGGCCGCCGCGTATCTGGTATGAGGTCGTAATATGGTGTCAATGAGACGTTGGAAGGTGGCGGGGGCGCCATGTAACCCAAAAGGGAGAACCTTAAAGTGATACAATCCTGAGGGGGTAGCGAAAGCCGTCTTTTCCTTGTCTTCGGGACCCAACGGGATCTGCCAATATCCCTTGGTCAAGTCAAGGGTAGACATGTATTTCGCTTTCCCCAACCTTTCTAAGAGCTCGTCTATCCTAGGAAGAGGATAGGTGTCAAATTGTGATATGGAATTGACCCGTCTAAAGTCAATACAGAAACGTATAGACCCATCAGGTTTGGGTACCAAGACCACGGGCGAACACCAGGGGCTTTGGGAAGGTTCTATGATGTCTAGATCTAACATCTTCTCGATTTCGTTTTCTACGAGGGTTTTCCTAGCTTCAGGGATACGATAAGGTTTTAGTCGTACGGTCTTCCCAGGTGGTGTGAGGATTTGATGATGTACCAATCGTGTCCTACCGGGTACCGAGGAGAACACCCGACCGTGTTTATCGAAGAGATTCTTCAATTGTCTATTTTGTTGAATCGAGATCTCTGTATTAATGATAGGAACCTCTCTCTCGCCAGGGGGATCAGTGGGGCACCACCCTATCTCTAGTTCCTTAACGGTATTAACTAGGCAGCCGTGCCTTGGGTCGTTCGGAGGTTCTTCCCATCTTTTTAATAAGTTAACATGGAAGATCTGTGACCTAGGGGGAGTGTCGTTAAGCTGAATTTTATAAGTTACGGGGGTTACTAGTCCTGTTACGGTGTAGGGTCCTTGCCACTTGGCCAACAATTTGTTGTCTGAACTGGGAAGAAGAACTAGCACTTTATCTCCTAGGGAAAAGGACCTCAATTGGGTATTCCGATCATAATTCCTTTTCTGTTTGTCTTGGGCCCTCTCCATGTGTTCCCTTACGCTTTCCCATACTGTATGTAGGTGGGTTTTTAACTCACGGGCGTACTTTAGAATGTTTTTTTCCCCGTCTTCTTCTTCCCACATCTCAGCGGCCATATCTAGTAGGGTCCGTGGTTGTCGCCCAAACAACAGCTCAAACGGACTATGGCCCGTAGAGGCTTGTTCGTGTGTCCTGATTGCGTATAATACTAAAGGGAGTTTCCTATCCCAGTCCTTACCAGTCTCTGAGATAGTTTTCTTTAGTAGTGTTTTGAGGGTAGGGTTATATCTCTCCACCAAACCATCGGTTTGTGGATGATAAACCGACGTCCGTAACTGTTTAATCCCCAATAGCTGACATATTTGTGTCATCAGGTTGGACATAAATTGGGTACCTTGGTCCGTTAGGATTTCTCGAGGAAACCCAATTCGGGAAAAGAACCCTATCATGGCGTGAGCAACACTTTTGGTGTTAATACTAGAGAGGGGAATAGCCTCAGGGTATCTCGTGGCGTAATCTACTAATACCAATATATAACGATAGCCTCTCGACGAGGGCAGAAGAGGGCCAACGAGGTCCATCCCTATTCTGGAGAAGGGGACATCAATGATGGGGAGGGGTTGTAAAGGGGCCTTTCTCCGTGAGCCTGGGTCAATCAATTGGCATTTTGGACATTGTTGACAGAATTTCCTAATCTGGGAAAATACCCCCGGCCAGTAAAACTTCCTCAACAAATACTCCTCTGTTTTCTCCCTCCAATAGTGTCCACCCCCGGGCTGGCTGTGTGCTAAGTGTAGAACTTGTTGTCTATAAGGTTCTGGAACTATCAACTGTTTCTTTTCGTCTTGGTCTTTGTAAGTGACTCGGTATAATAGGTCCTTAACTATGGTGAACGAGGGACCCTTATCCTGGGGGTTCCGTGGGCGTGCACTTTTCCATGCATGAATTAAACTGGGGTCTTCTCTTTGCGAAGTCCGGAAGCTGGGGAGAGCAGTGAGGGCGAGGACCTTTGTAATTACCCTGGTCCTGCTGGAGGGGTCTTGGGTATAGGCTTTCTTAATTATTCTTTTCTCCTTCCGGGTGAGTTTAGGTCGTACCCTCGGAGGTGATAGAGGCATATTGGAGAAAGGAGCGTCCTTCCACCAGTTGTTGGTTTCTTCGAGCTGTCTAAGGCTGTCTAGGAGTTGCGGGAACTCCGAAAAGTCAGTTCCTATAATCGCTTCTTCAACCAGTTGCTCTACTAAATCCACTCTTATGGGTATTTCTTTTCCTCCCCAGGTGAGGGTTGTCCAGATTAGGGGATATTCTCTGGTTTCCCCATGGATGCAACAGATTGATACCGTGAATTCCGAAGTGTAGTAATGTGCGTTGAACAACCCGGCCCTGACCACAGATTTGCAGCACCCTGAATCGATGAGGGCCACTGTGCTTTTCCCATTGATAATCAGTCTCTTTTTATAAGGGGTGTCTCTTCTCCCTGTGTAAAAGACTCTTCCCCTTGTGACCCCTATTTCCATGGGTTCTGGTTTTTCTCTTTTCAGGGGGCAACCTCGAGCTATGTGGCCCCATTCCCCGCAACTGAAACACTGAGGTTGTTGTATATAGGGCCTATCTAGTCCCCGGGATTTCGCTATGTCCTCAATGATTCTTCGTCCCGCTGTCGAGGATGTTCCCGAACCCAGACGCAGGGGACTAGGTGTTGATCGGGGGGGGGGTACTTTGAATTCAAGGGAGCGATGAAAGGCACAGGCCAACTCGATGGTAGTATTGGTATCCGGGTTTGGATGTTGTTTGATCCAGTTGCGTGTAGACGGAGGCAGAGCATCCAAGTATTGCTCTAAGAGCACGATCTCAATAATGTCTTCCCGATTTGTCCCTATGGGACCCAACCATTTGAGACCTAGATCTTTGATCCTAAAATATAGGGCCCGGGGATTTTCATTGGTTCCCCACTTCGCTTTTCTAAACCGGACGCGATAATGTTCAGAATCAAAACCCACCCGTTCTAAGATGCTCTTTTTAATATCCTTATAGGGGGTTATTCCACCGGGGTTTACCGCTTGATAGGCGGCTTGAAGAGTCCCCGTCAATAAGGGGGCGATATATTGGCCCCATCGCTCCTGAGGCCAAGTAGCGGAAGTAGCAACTCGTTCAAAATTGGTGAAAAAGGCATCGGGGTCTTCACCTTCTTGATATCGTTGTAAGACCGAACTGGGCACATTCGGGTGTACGCGGGTAGCAGCGATGGTATCTGTGAGATTCTTAATGGCGGTTTCATGAACCAACTGGTTGTTGGCCATTATGGTGGCCTGACTCTTAAGGGCATTTTGTAGTGCCTCTCTTTCCAATTTGGCCTCTTTTTGTTGCTCTTCCCACACTAATTGTAGGTGTCTTTGTCCGGAGGCCAACTGTTGCATCATATCGGATAGGGTACACTTCTCCTCCATGGTTGGGAAGTCTCTGTCACCTATTCCAACATCCCACTTCTGACACCACTGTGACGGGGTCCTTTATCCCGAGTCGAGGGGATATTGGAAGAAGGTGACAGACGCGGCACTTAAGGGTGTAGTACGTTTATTTATTTCTTCGTTGAGATTGTAGCACTAGCTTTTCCGCCAAAGTGTTATATTCCAAGTCCAAAACTAATATATAAATCCCTTTTCTTTTCAGGGTTCCTTGATGTTCCCGGGACAGCCTGGTCCGGTCCGGAGGGAGAGGTCTTGTTCACCCGGCTCTCATGGCCCCAGGATTTCCCAAAACAAAGAAGGAGAAAGGAACAGGTAAGTGGGGAAATTTATCTATATAGGGTTAATTGGGGTTAGTAAGGAGTGAGAGGGGGGGGGGTTTGTGTGGAGGTGGAGGAATGTGGGGGTACGTTTCTCTTGTGTCTTCCTTTCGTTGTGCGCTGTTTGTGACCCCCTTACAGTTTTATCCACTGGTCTGGGTACGGTCCTTGTGGGGTTACCCTTCAGTTAACTGTGGTGCTGATTAAATAGGATCCCCTTCCCTACACGACCTCAGCCCTCTCCTCTTAGCCCCTTTAAACCCAGCCAACCACCCAGAACCCCAGTCCCAGCCCCGGTACGCTCATACCTGACTTGGCCACGCCCCTCCAGGGACGTGGCCGGCTTGTAGGCGATCTCCCGACTTCGTCTCGACAGGGGCGGGAGGCGCCCAAGGGTTTCCGCTCTCTGTCCGCTGTTCCTTCTCTACGGCGGGGTTTTCCCTCTCTCTTGGTGGTCCGCGGCGTTCGTCTCTCCGGCTCTCCCTGACGTCGGCGTCTCTCTCTGGGTTGCGCGACTCTTTCTCTCCGTCGGTCGTCCCTCCTCCTTCTATCTGACGGATGACGTTGGACGTCATCACGTCAGGAATCCCTCGGGTGCCCCCGGGGTATCCTCCGGCGGGCGTTCGCTCCGACCCGGAACCGGCGTCCGGAGGCGCCCGGTTACAATTCCAAAGACCGAAATATGTAAGGCAGCTACATGGTCTACGCCTCATACATTTACCAAACACTACTGTGTAGATGTGCTAACGGCACAACAAGCCACAGTAGGCCAAGCAGTACTACGAACATTGTTTCAAACAACTTCAACTCCTACAGGCTGAACCACCGCTTTTGGGGAGATAACTGCTTACTAGTCTATGCACAGCATGTGTATCTGCAGCTACACATGCCATCGAACGGAAAATGTCACTTACCCAGTGTACATCTGTTCGTGGCATTAGTCGCTGCAGATTCACATGCGCCCACCCGCCTCCCCGGGAGCCTGTAGCCATTTAGAAGTTGATCTTGAACATTTGTAAATTTGTGAATATATGACTTTAAACTACATTATGTACATACGTATTCACTCCATTGCATGGGCACTATTACTAGCATACACAACTCCTACCTCACCCTCTGCGGGAGAAAACAATCTAAGATGGAGTCGACGCCCATGCGCAATGGAGTCGAAATGGGAGGAGTCCCTCAGTCTCGTGACTCGAAAAGACTTCTTCGAAGAAAAACAACTTGTAACACTCCGAGCCCAACACCAGATGGCGGGATGTGCACAGCATGTGAATCTGCAGCGACTAATGCCACGAACAGATGTACACTGGGTAAGTGACATTTTCCATATATATATATATATATTTTTTTTTTTTTGTTTCATTATTATTATTATTTTGTTTTTCACTGTCCCTCTCTATCCAATAGCCCCCTTTCTATTTATGTCATTAGGGATGCCAGATCCATGTTGTTGATCTTCTTTGGCATGTCTTTGCTTATATGTAATGTATTATGGAACTTTCATTTGCACAGCAATTAGCCACTTTAGTTGTATTGTGATTTAGTTTGGAAGGTTGATGGGATAGTGCAATAATGTGGTATTTGCAGTTAGATGATGAGTTGAGTTCTTATTATTGATGTACTGCATATGGAGTGGATGCAGCACTTCATTCAAATTAACTGTTCTTAGGAAATGCTCATTTATGTTTTGTGAAATATGTTTGCACTGCACATGTCACTTTAGATATCCTGGGGTGGAGTCTGGATTCTGGATTCTGGATGGTACGATACAACAGAATGGTGTTTATGGATTGTGATGTGCTTTATATGCAATGTGCTTTTATTTTGGATGTATTGCAACATGAATATTATTGCAATAATGTTCGCACTTCATTGTATTATTTGAAGATGGGGACATGCAAAGCTCCTACTATACCACTTATATCACTTAGCACTATATCATAAGAAAACACAATACTCAGAGTTACTAAAAATAAAGGGACTTTATTTTAGTGACAATATGCCAAAAGTATCTCAGAGGATATACTCCCTTAGGAGGTAAGTAATATACACAAAATATACACACACAAACCAAATCAGGTAAATAAACAGTTAGAAAAGTAGTGCAAATACTGTAGAACACAATAGAATGCAATAGGAGACAATAGGCCTAGGGGCAACACAAACCATATACTCCAAAAGTGGAATGCGAACCACAAATGGACTCCAGGCCTAGTGTAGTGTATAGAGGGTCGCTGGGAGTGTAAGAAAACACTAAGGGTGTCCAAGATACCCTGCCCCAGGACCCCAAAAGGTAGGAGTAAAGTTACCCTACTACTCCAGAAAGACAGTAAAGTCGAGATAGGGGATTCTGCAAGGACAACAACTGACTACAAAGCACTGAAGTCGGATTCCTGGACCTGAGTACCTGTAAAGGAAGGGGACCAAGTCCAAGAGTCACGCAAGTGTCCAGGGGAGGCAGGAGCCCACTAAACCCTGGATTAAGGTGCAAAAGGGCTGCCTCCGGGTGGAAGAAGCTGAAGATTCTGCAACAACGGAAGGTGCCAGGAACTTCTCCTTTGGTCAGAAGATGCCCCACGGTGTGCTGGAGGATGCAGGGTCGTTTCCACCCAGAAAGACTGCAAACAAGCCTTGCTAGCTGCAAGAGTCCCGGTTGAAGGTTTTGGGTGCTGCCAGGGCCCAGGAAGGACCAGGAGGTCGCCCCTTGGAGGAGGAGACAGAGGGGGAACTCAGCAACACAGAGAGCCCACGCAGAAGCAGGCAACACCAGCAGAAGCACCTGAACAGGCGTTCAGAAGATCTGAGCACGATGGTCGACTCAGCACAACAAAAAGGAGTCCCACGAAGTCTGAGTCCAACTCAGCGAGTGGGGCAATGCAGGACGGAGTGCTGGGGACCTGGGCTAGGCTGTGCACGATGGAAGTCTTGCAAGAGTGCACAGAAGCCCTAGCAGCTGCAGTTCACGCAGTACACAGGATTACTGTCTGGCGTGGGGAGGCAAGGACTTACCTCCACCAAATTTGGACAGAGGGGCCACTGGACTGTCGGGGACACTTGGACCCAGCTCCTGTGTTCCAAGAACCATGCTCGTCAGGATGAGAGGGGACCCAGAGGACCGGTGATGCAGAAGTTTGGTGCCTGCGTTGGCAGGAGAAGATTCAGTCGACCCACGGGAGATTTCTTCTTGGCTTCCAGTGCAGGGTAAAGGCAGACAGCCCTCAGAGCATGCACCACCAGGAAACAGTCGAGAAAGCCAGCAGGATGAGGCACTACAATGTTGCTGGTAGTCTTCTTGCTACTTTGTTGCGGTTTCGCGGGTGTTCTGGAGCGGTCAGCGGTCAATCCTTGGCAGAAGTCGAAGAGGGAAGTGCAGAGGAACTCTGGTTAGCTCTTGCATTCGTTATCTGGTGAGATACCCACAGGAGAGACCCTAAATAGCCCTCAGAGGAGGATTGGCTACAGAGAAAGGTAAGCACCTCTCAGGAGGGGTCTCTGACGTCACCTGCTGGCACTGGCCACTCGGAGCTGTCCATTGTGCCCTCACACCTCTGCATCCAAGATGGCAGAGGTCTGGGACACACTGGAGGAGCTCTGGGCACCTCCCCTGGGAGGTGCTGGTCAGGGGAGTGGTCACTCCCCTTTCCTTTGTCCAGTTTTGCGCCAGAGCAGGGCTGGGGGGATCCCTGAACCGGTGTAGACTGGTGTATGCAAGGAGGACACCATCTGTGCCCTTCAAAGCATTTCCAGAGGCCAGGACAGGCTACTCCTCCCAGGGCCTTCACACCTATTTCCAAAGGGAGAGGGTGTAACACCCTCTCTCAGAGGAAATCCTTTGTTCTGCCTTCCTGGGACTGGGCTGCCCAGGCCCCAGTAGGGCAGAAACCTGTCTGAGGATTGTCAGCAGCGGTAGCTGGAGAGAAAACCCCAGAAAGTTAGTTTGGCAGTACCCGGGCTCTATGCTGGAGACCCTTGGATGCATGGAATTGTCCCCCCAATACCAGTATGGTATTAGAGTGACAATTCCATGATCCTAGACATGTTACATGGCCAGGTTCGGAGTTACCATTGTGACGCTACATATAGGTATTGACAAAGTCTGGGGAATTTGCCCTGAACAATGTGGGGGCACCTTGGCTAGTGCCAGGGTGCCCACATACTAAGTAACTTTGCACCTAACCTTCACTAAGTGAAGGTTAGACACACATGTGACTTATAAGTTACTTAAGTGCAGTGTAAAATGGCTGTGAAATAACGTGGATGTTATTTCACTCAGGCTGCAGTGGTAGTCCTGTGTAAGAATTGTCTGAGCTCCCTATGGGTGGCAAAAGAAATGCTGCAGCCCATAGGGATCTCCTGGAACCCCAATACCCTGGGTACCTAGGTACCATATACTAGGGAATTATAAGGGTGTTCCAGTGTGCCAAGCAGGATTGGTAAAATTAGTCACTAGCCTGCAGTGACAATTTTATAAGCAGAGAGAGCATAAACACTGAGGTTCTGGTTAGCAGAGCCTCAGTGATACAGTTAGGCACCACACAGGGAACACATACAGGGCATACTTTATGAGCACTGGGGTCCTGGCTAGCAGGATCCCAGTGACACAGGCAAAAACAAACATACATACAGTAAAAATGGGGTAACATGCCAGGCAAGAAGGTACTTTCCTACTGCGCTCTTTAACCCCTTCACTGCCAGGGCTTTTCCCCTCCTGTGCCGAGCCTTTTTTTGGCTATTTGGGGCAGTTCGCGCTTAGGCCCTCATAACTTTTTCTCCATATAAGCTACCCATGCCAGATTTGCGTCCTTTTTTTCCAACATCCTAGGGATTCTAGAGGTACCCAGACTTTCTCCTGAAGGAGACCAAGAAATTTGCCAAAATACAGCAAAGATTTCGTTTTTTTTTTTACATGAGAAAAAAGGGCTGCAGAAGAAGCAATGGCATAAACAAAGGGTTTGCGGTGGTAAAATCACCATCTTCCCAGCTTTCAGGAACAGGCAGACCTGAATTTAAAAAAAAACATTTTTAAACAGAAGTTTGACATTTTACTGGGACAAACCCGATTTTTACTATTTTTGTTCTTTCAGCCTCCTTCCAGTTAGTGACAGAAATAGGTGAGAAACCAATGCTGGATCCCAGAAAGCTAAACATTTCTGAAAAGTAGACAAAATTCTGAATTCAGCAAGGGGTCATTTGTGTAGATCTTACAAGTGTCCCACAGCAATGTGTCTCCACGTTTTACCCTGTAACTTTTTCCTGCGATGTCAGATTTTTTAAAGCAATATACTGTTACGTCTACTGGACTCTTCTGGTTGTGGGGATATATAGGGCTTGTAGGTTCATCAAGAACCCTAGGTACCCAGAGCCAATAAATGAGCAGCACCTTGCAATGGGTTTTTATTCTATACCAGGTATACACCAATTAATTTGCTGAAATATAAAAAGTGAAAATAGGTATAAAAAAAACCTTTGTATTTCCAAAATGGGCACAGGATAAGGTGTTGAGAAACAGTGGTTATTTGCACATCTCTGAATTCCAGGGTGCCCATACTAGCATGTGAATTACAGGGCGTTTCTCAAATAGCCGTCTTTTTTACACTCTGTCTTACATTTCGAAGGAAAAAATGTAGAGAAAGACAAGGGGCAATAACACTTGTTTTGCTATTCTGTGTTCCCCCAAGTCTCTCGATAACAATGGTACCTCACTTGCGTGGGTAGGCCTAGCGCCCGCAACAGAAAATGCCCCAAAACACAACGTGGACACATCACATTTTCACAAAGAAAACAGAGCTGTTTTTTGCAAAGTGCCTAGCTGTGGATTTTGGCCTCTAGCTCAGCCGGCACCTAGGGAAACCTAGCAAACCTGCGCAGTTTTGAAAACTAGACACCTAGGGGAATCCAAGATGGGGTGGCTTGTGGGGCTCTGACCAGGTTCTGTTACCCAGAACCCTTTGCAAACCTCAGAATTTGGCCAAAAAAACACTTTGTCCTCTCATTTCGGTGACAGAAAGTTCTGGAATCAGAGAGGAGCCACAAATGTCCTTCCACCCAGTCTTCCCCAAGTCTCCAATAAAAACGGTACCTCACTTATGGGCATAGGCCTAGCGCCCGGGACAGGAAATACCCCAAAACACATCGTGGACACATCACATTTTCCACAAAGAAAACAGAGCTGTTTTTTGCAAAGTGCCTTGCTGTGGATTTTGGCCTCTAGCTCAGCCGGCACCTAGGAAACCTAGCAAACCTGTGCATTTTTTTAAACTAGACAACTACAGGAATCCAAGATGGGGTGACTTTGGGGGCTCTGACCAGGTTCTGTTACCCAGAATCCTTTGCAAACCTCACAATTTTGCCAAAAAAACACCTTTTCCTCTCATTTCGGTGACAGAATGTTCTGGAATCAGAGAGGAGCCACAAATGTCCTTCCACCCAGCGTTTCCCCAAGCCTCCCGATAAAAATGGTACCCCACTTGTGGGCGTAGGCCTAGCGCCCGCGACAGGAAATGCCCCAAAACACAACGTGGACACATCACATTTTCACAAAGAAAACAGAGATGTTTTTTGCAAAGTGCCTAGCTGTGGATTTTGGCCTCTAGCTCAGCCATCAGCTAGGGAAACCTAGCAAACCTGTGCATTTTTGAAAACTAGACACCTAGGGGAACCCAAGATGGGGTGACTTGTGAGGCTTTCATCAGGTTCTGTTACCCAGAATCGTTTGCAAACCTCAAAATTTGGCCAAATAAACACTTTTTCCTCTCATTTCGGTGACAGAAAGTTCTGGAATCCGAGAGGAGCCACAAATTTCCTTCCACCCAGCGTTCCCCTAAGTCTCCTGATAAAAATGGTATCTCACTTTTGTGGATAGGCCTACTGCCCGCGAAAGGAAATGCCCCAAAACACTATCTGGACACATCAAAATTATCAAATACAAAACTACTTGTTTTTGCGAGGGGGGCCTGCGTTTTTGGTCCTGGGATCAGCAGCCATTTAGGGAAACCTACCAAACCCAGACATTTCTGAAAACTAGACACCCCCTTGGGAGTCCAGGGAGGTGTGACTTGCATTGATCCCCCAAGTTTTCTTACCCAGAATCCTCAGCAAACCTCAAATCTAGCTAAAACATCAAATTTTTTCCACATTTCTGTGTGGGATCACCACACTGGGACAAATTTCATACCACCCAATGTTTCCCTCAGTCTCCCGGTAAAAATGATACCTCATTTGTATAGGTGGGCCAAGTGCTTGTGACAGGGAAGAGCCAAAAACATGTCGAAATTGAGGGGGAACCAAAGCGGGTCCAAAAGGGCAGTTTGAAAAAAAACATTTTTAGTGCAGCAGAATTTTTTTCAGTATAGATGAGACAATGCTGGGTGGGAGGACTTTTGTGGATTCCTGCAGATTCCGGAAGGTTCCATAACAAAAACGTGGGAAGAATGGGTGATTTCCAGCAAAGTTGGAGGTTTGCAAGGCATTGTGGGTAAGAAAATGGTGCAGTGCATGTGAAACACTCCACCCTGGAATCACCCAGATGTTTAGTTTTTAGATGTGTCTAGGTCTTGTGGATTTTTCTACATAGCAGCGTCCCAAAGTCCATAAAATGCAGCCCTCACCATTCCAAGTGGGACGATTTTGAGAGTTAGCCAAGCTCTCATGTCCAAAATGTAAAAGCAAAACCCAAAATAATCAAATGTCTTCTTGCTTGCTGTGGGATAAGATGTTTTAGAGTGCGGGGAGAGCTGAAAGACTGTTACCCCCTTCATTCGGGGTGGGGGCATAACCAGGCCCATACTGGTTGGTAGCCACCACCCCACAGTTTTTTTTTTAATTCCCTGGCATCTAGTAGACTTTCTGCCCCCCCCGGGGTGTGGATCAGGGGTAATTGCCTCATCTGCCCACTGGTGGGCAGAACAACTTTGGCCCCATATATTTTTGGGTGGGGGTATGGCCATACCCCCACCCTCTTATTTTGGGAAAAAAACTTCCTTGGTCTCTGGTGGGCTTTCTGCCCCCCCTTGGGGGCAGATGGGCCTTCCAAAAATAGGCCCATCTGCCCCCAAGGGGGGCAGATATGGCCAACAGTAATGTGCCCCCATTGGTAGTGACCCTTACCCAAGGGGCTGCCCCCCTAAAGAAAACAGACACATACACACACACACCAATCCCTGGTGCCTAAGTGGTTTCTGACACCCCCCCTCTCCCCGGGACAGACTGGCCTCATAGAAATACGCCTGTCTCCCCCAAGGGGAGCAAAAATGGCCAAAAATAAATCTCCCCACCCCCTAGGGGAGCTACTCTTGCCTAAGGGGTCGCTCCCCACCTCTTAAAAAAAAATTTGCCCTGGCGCCTAGAGATTTCGGCCTAATAACAATAGGCCGATCTGCCCCCGGGGGGGCAGAAATGGCCTAAAATAAATTTGCCCCGTCCCCACCCCGGAGAGCTCCCCTTGCGTGAAATTGGTGCAAAAAAAAATCCCCATGCCTAGTGGTTTCTGCCCTCCTTGGGGGCAGACTGGCCTCATAAAAATAGGCCGATCTGCCCCTAAGGGGGGCAGAAATGGCCTAAATATAATGTGCCCCCTAGCGGAGCGACCCTTGCCTAAGGGGTCGCTCCCCAACTCTAAAAAATAAAAATAAAAGAATCCCTGGCACCTAGTGGTTTCTGCCCCCCCTGGGGCCAGATCGGCCTAATAACAATAGGCCGATCAGCCCCCGAGGGAGCAGAAAAGGCCTTGAAAAAAATTGCCCCATGGGGAGTGACCCTTGCCCAAGGGTCGCTCCCCTTATGCCAGTTTCTGTTAAAGAATAAATCCCTGGTGTCTAGTGGGCATTTCAGAAGCCATATCGCTTTACGATCCGGCTTCTGAAATGCTCTGAGAGACTTCAAAGGGAAGGAAATTCCTTTCCTTCCCTTTGAAGCCTTTCAGGCCCCATCACATGATCGGAAGAGAAATGCTGAGCATTTCTCTTCCTATCGCATGGGGAGTGATATAATACGGGAAGTGAAAAGCAGTGCATGGCAGGGCGTAATTTATAGTTAGGTGAGGAAACTATAACTGCTGAATTTCTAGGGTTTTGTACATTTAAAATGTGAGCCACACTATAACATTCTTGTACCCTTTGTTTTTTTAGTGAATTTCTACATTTTTTCAAAGTATATATCGTAACTATAACATCCCTCTAACCTTTGGATGTTTAATTGAATTTTAAGGTTTTTTAATGTAATTTTTCTAACTCTAACCTGTAACTTTGCGGGATGAGACTTTGAGTAGTTATTTATGTTGGTGTGTGAGGAGTGAGTTTTTTTTTTTAAATAGTAGCTAGAAGCTTTACAGTGACAAGTGTAACGTCTGTTCCAGGCTATTAAGCCATTTGTCTTTGTAAATGTTGTCACAGCGGTTCTCCTGATCCCCAGTTGGAGCAGTCAAGTTAGATAACCTGTAGGAGCATTTTTGGCTTTCAGTAGTTAATACGTGTCTTTAAAACAGGTACACCATCCATTAACCACATATGCAAAATTATGAATATTTATGTTTACCAATATATAACCCATTGTCTTTTCTTTCCAGTCTGTTCTTTTAGGCCCCATGGTAATAGATGATTTCAGATCCAGCTGGATGACAGGTGGCCATCAAACCAAGCTGTCATCAGTGACTTAGTTTTCATGTGAACAATTCCTTAGATACTTCCTGTAAATATGGTGAGAGAGGATGGGAGGTTATAGAGAGAAAGAGTAATATTGTTCCAACTGTGGGACTGGAAACGAATGTCTGTCACCAACTTCTGTTAGCAAACAACTTACATTGAGTGTTAACAAAACAGTATGTTGCCGTAAAGCAGGTGTTGGGTGATGTAGGAAAGTACCATCTTGCCTGGCATGTTACCCCCATTTTCACTGTATGTATGTATGTATGTTTTAGCCCTTGTGTCACTGAGATCCTGCTAGGCAGGACCCCAGTGCTCATAGTATGTGCCTGTATGTGTTCCCTGTGTGGTGCCTAACTGTATCACTGAGGCTCTGCTAACCAGAACCTCAGTGTTTATGCTCTCTCTGCTTTCTAAATTTGTCACTGCAGGCTAGTGACTAAATTTACCAATTCTCATCGGCACACTGGTACACCCATATAATACCCTTGTATATGGTACTTAGGTACCCAGGGTATTGGGGTTCCAGGAGATCCCTATGGGCTGCAGCATTTCTTTTGCCACCCATAGGGAGCCCTGACAATTCTTACACAGGCCTGCCACTGCAGCCTGAGTGAAATAACGTCCACGTCATTTCACAGCCATTTTTCACTGCACATAAGTAACTTATAAGTCACCTGTAGGTCTAACCCTCACTTAGTGAAGGTTGGGTGCCAAGTTACTTAGTTTGTGGGCACCCTGGCACTAGCCAAGGTGCCCCCACATCGTTCAGGGCAAATTCCCCGGACTTTGTGAGTGCGGGGACACCATTACACACGTGCACTATACATGGGTCACTACCTATGTATAGCGTCACAATGGTAACTCCGAACATGGCCATGTAACATGTCTAAGATCATGGAATTGTCACCCCAATACCATTCCGGTATTGGGGGGACAATTCCATTATCCCCCGGGTCTCTAGCACAAAACCCGGGTACTGCCAAATTGCCTTTCCGGGATATCCACTGCAGCTGCTGCCAACCCCTCAGACAAGATTCTGCCCTCATGGGGTCCAGGCAGCCCTGGCCCAGGTAGGCAGAACAAAGGATTTCCTCTGAGAGAGAGTGTTACACCCTCTCCCTTTGGAAATAGGTGTGAAGGGCTGGGGAGGAGTAGCCTCCCCCAGCCTCTGGAAATGCTTTAATGGGCACAGATGGTGCCCATCTCTTCATAAGCTAGTCTATACCGGTTCAGGGATCCCCCAGCCCTACTCTGGTGTGAAACTGGACAAAGGAAAGGGGAGTGACCACTCCCCTGACCAGTACCTCCCAGGGGAGGTGCCCAGAGCTTCTCCAGTGTGTCCCAGACCTCTGCCATCTTGGATTCAGAGGTGTTGGGGCACACTGGACTGCTCTGAGTGGCCAGTGCCAGCAGGTGACTTCCTAGACCCCTCTCATAGGCTCTTACCTTTCTTGGTAGCCAATCCTCCTTTCTTGGTAGCCAAACCTCCTTTTCTGGCTATTTAGGGTCTCTCCTCTGGGGAATTCTTCAGATAACGAATGCAAGAACTCACCAGAGTTCCTCTGCACTTCCCTCTTCGACTTCTGCCAAGGATCGTCCGCTGACTGCTCCAGGACGCCTGCAAAACCACAACAAAGTAGCAAGACGACTACCAGCAACATTGTAGCACCTCATCCTGCCGGCTTTCTCGACTGTTTCCTGGTGGTGCATGCTCTGGGGGTCACCTGCCTTCACCCTGCACTGGAAGCCAAGAAGAACTCTCCAGTGGGTCGACGGAATCTTCTCCCTGCTAACGCAGGCACCAAAAGACTGCATCACCGGTCCTCTGGGTCCCCTCTCATCCTGACGAGCGTGGTCCCTGGAACACAGGAACTCTATCCAAGTGACTCCCACAGTCCAGTGATACTTCAGTCCAAGTTTGGTGGAGGTATGTCTTTGCCTCCCCATTCTAGACTGCAAACCTGTGTACTGCGTGATTTGCAGCTGCTCCGGCTCCTGTGCACTCCTCCTGGATTTCCTTCGTGCACAGCCTAACCTGGGTCCCCAGCAGTCCGTCCTGCAGTGCTTAACCCTCTGAGTTGGCCTCCGACGTCGTGGGGCCCTCCTTTGTGACTCTGAGCCAGCTCTGGTTCACAAATCTTCTAAGTGCCTGTTCGGGTACTTCTGCGGGTGCTGCCTGCTTCTGTGGGGGCTCTCTGAGTTGCTGAGTGCCCCCTCTGTCTCCTCCTTCAAGGGGCGACATCCTGGTCCTTCCTGGTCCCCAGCAGCACCCAAAAACCTCTACCACAACCCTTGCAGCTAGCAAGGCTTGTTTGCGGTATTTCTGCGTTGGAACACTTCTGCAACCTTCAGCACACCGTGGGACATCTTCCATCCAAAGGAGAAGTTCCTAGCTCTCTTCGTTGTTGCAGAATCCTAAGCTTCTTCCATCCGGAGGCAGCTTCCTTTCACCTTCATCTGGGGTTTCCTGGGCTTCTGACCCCCCGGACACTATCGCGACTCTTGGACTTGGTCCCCTTGCCTTGCAGGTCCTCAGGTCCAGGAATCCGTCTTCAGTGCTTGGCTGGTGTTTGTGGTTCTTGCAGAATCCCCCTATCACGACTATTGTGTCCTTTTGGGGTAGTAGGGGTACTTTACTCCTACTTTTCAAGGTCTTGGGGTGGGGTATCTTGGACACCCTGACTGTTTTCTTACAGTCCCAGCGACCCTCTACAAGCTACCATAGGTCTGGGGTCCATTCGTGATTCGCATTCCACTTTTGGAGGATATGGTTTGTGTTGCCCCTAGACCTATGTTAACCTATTGCATCCTATTGTAATTCTACACTGTTTGCATTACTTTTCTTACTCTTACTTACCTGTTTTGGGCTTGTGTACATATAACTTGTATATATTACTTACCTTCTTACTGAGGGTACTCACTGAGATACTTGTGGCATATTGTCATAAAAATAAAGTACCTTTATTTTTAGTAACTCTGTGTATTGTGTTTTCTTATGATATTGTGCTATATGATATAAGCGGTATACTAGGAGCTTTGCATGTCTCCTAGATCAGCCTAAGCTGCTCTGCTATAGCTACCTCTATCAGCCTGAGCTGCTAGAACACCTCTATTCTACTAATAAGGGATAACTGGACCTGGCACAGGGTGTAAGTACCACAAGGTACCCACTATAAGCCAGCCCAGCCTCCTACATTTGTGGTGCAGCGGTGGGATAAGTACTTGCAACTGCTTTACCACTTTGTCATGTTGTACTTTTCATAAGAGAAGCATATACCAAATAGTTCAGTATATGTACACTTAACTAAAAATGTTTACTTTTCTATTCAAAAACTTTTCACAAATTTCTGAAAAGTTTCTTAAAACTTCTCAAAGTTTGAAAAAAAATTTTTGGTCTGTGCTTTCTAAAGTTCTAAAATTTTTCTTTCTTACTATCCTTAAACCTTTACTATCATGTCTGTTGTAGAGCCCACTCTCAAAACTGTTAATGCAACATATGAGAGTCTAAACTATAAGAGTTTGAGGGGTCTCTGCCTGGATAGAAGTTTGAGTATAGGAAAGAACCCTACAAAAGAGTTTCTCTTTGACATGCTTGTTGTAGATGACCAGAACCAGTCTGGACCATCACATGAGAGGTTAGAAAAGGGAGAAGCTTCCCAGTCTGATTCAGAGGAGTCCCCTGGAGAAGCTGAGGAGGGTTCTGACAAGGGTCTGCCCCCTAACAGGGCACCTAGTGATGCTGGTAGTGATAGAGGTTCCCATAACAGTTGGGCATCCTTTATCCCTAGAGGCCAGGTTACCAGGGTCCAGACAGTTAGGGACAGGCCCCCCTCTGAAACTTCCCATATTTCATCTGTGTCAAAGCATTCCCAACCCACCCACTCTGAGGATAACTTGTTAGAAAGGGAGCTCAAAAAGTTGAGGGTTGAAGAGACCAGACTGAAGCTTAAACAGCAGCAGCTGGCCTTAGATAGGGAATCCCTAGACATAGAGAAGGAAAGACAGAGGTTGGGGTTAGTTCCCCATGGTGGCAGCAGCAGTATTCCTGATAGATATCCTGTTAGAGAGCAAGATTCCAGGAATCTGCACAAGATAGTCCCCCCTTACAAGGAGGGGGATGCCATTAATAAGTGGTTTGCTGCACTTGAGAGGGCCTGTATGGTACAGTTGGTCCCTCAAAGGCAGTGGGCTGCTATTTTGTGGCTATCTTTCACTGGAAAGGGTAGGGATAGGCTCCTTACTGTTAGAGAAAGTGAAGCCAATAACTACAAAGTTTTGAAAGATGCACTCTTGGATAGATTTGGCTTAACCACTGAACAATACAGGATTAAGTTCAGAGACACCAGAAAAGAGTCTTCTCAAGACTGGACAGATTTTGCGGACTGTTCAGTGAAGGCCTTGGAAGGGTGGTTGCATGGCAGTAAGCTATCTGACTATGAAAGCCTGTACAATCTTATTCTGAGAGAGCATATTCTTAACAATTGTGTGTCTGACTTGTTGCACCAATACCTAGTGGACTCGGATCTGACCTCTCCCCAAGAATTGGGAAGGAAGGCAGACAAATGGGTCAGAACAAGGGTGAACAGAAAAGTTCATAAAGGGGGTGACAAGGATGGCAAGAAGAAGGATGGTAAGTCTTCTGAGAAGGGTGGGGACAAAAGTAAACATTATGAGTCTTCATCAGGCCCACAAAAATCCTCTGGGGGTGGTGGGTCCAAATCCTCTTCTAATAATCAACCTATAAAGCCTTGGTGTTATTTGTGTAAAGTCAAAGGCCATTGGGCAACTGATTCCAGTTGCCCAAAGAAAAACACCAAACCTCCCACCACTACAACCCCTGCTGCAAATTCTAGTGCTCCTAGTAATAGCAGTGGTGGTGGGAAATCTACTACTAATAGCCAATCCAAGGGTGTATCTGGGCTCACTATTGACAAGGTAGTTGGGGTTGGTCTTGTTAGGGAGACCACAGAGGCTGTTTTAGTCTCTGGTGGTGGCATTGATTTTGCCACCTTGGTTGCTTGTCCCCTTAATATGGATAAGTACAAGCAACTTCCCCTAATAAATGGTGTTGAGGTTCAGGCCTACAGGGACACAGGAGCCATTGTAACTATGGTGATAGAAAAACAGGTCCACCCTGAACAACACCTACTTGGTCAGCAGTACCAAGTGACAGACGCTCATAACAACACTCTTAGCCACCCCATGGCTGTTGTGAATCTCAACTGGGGGGGGGGGTTACTGGTCCAAAGAAAGTTGTGGTAGCCACAGATTTACCTGTAAACTGTCTACTATGAAATGATTTGGCATTCCTGGGCATATTTTTGCTTTAACCAGGGCTCAGGCCAAAAAGCAAAAAGGACAGGGTGACTTGGATCCTGGAACAATGGACCAAGTGCTCCCTAAAGCTAGGGGTAAAAAGGGTAAATCCCTACCCATTATCGCTCCCTCTACAGATGATTCCCCTTCTGAGGAAGAGGAATTTCCTCCCTGTTGCAGAACCTACACCAGAGGAGCTGGCAGAAGACACTGCTGAACTTTTGGGTGGAGGGGGGCCTGCCAGGGAAGAGCTGAGTGTGGAACAGCAAACCTGTCCCACATTAGAGGGTCTCAGACAGCAAGCTGTCAAGCAGCAAAACGGGGATGTCAGTGACAGTCATAGAGTATACTGGGAAGATAACCTCTTGTACACAGAGTCAAGGGACCCAAAACCTGGAGCAGCCAGGAGATTGGTCATTCCCCTGCAGTTGTCACGGTTTCGGACGGGTCTGATCGGGACTCTGATTGGGACACCCCTTGAGGTCACCGAATATCCTAAAGAGGTAATATACTGGGGAAGAAGAGCAGCTAAAGGCATACACAGAAAGGACAGCTATGAACAGGCACAGGAAAGTAAAAGCAGAGCAACCCTTGTGTGAACAAACAGGAAACAGATTACTAATGGACAAACACGCTGGGGTTGTACACAGAGTAAGGCGCAGAACCTCCCACAGTGACAGGGAATGTCAATGCCTCTGTGCAGTTTGCTCTTACAGATAGTCACCCTGCCAGCCCCATAAAAAGGAGGCAGCGGAAGTGATTCTGTCTCTGGACCCTAGAGCACAGACAAGGAAAGTACTTACATACACAAGACACGCTCTTGTGGGTCCAGCTGGAAACACAGTGGCGATGCCTGAGCTAACAGCAATAGCACACCGTCACTGTTAGGCATGAAAGACAACGTATAACACTGGACAAGGATGGGGGCTGGAATTGCCTCCTGGAAACCAGGAGCCAACCCCAGAACAAAGGAGGACACTTATACACTGGTGAAGACTGATAGAACACTTACCAGACACAAATAACCAAGAAGAAACAGAAACGGAAGGGAACAAACTAAGAGGCAGAGGCAAGAACTAGGAACAGGCTCAGGCTGAAGCAAAGGCGGGACTAGGACTTGAAAACAGGGCACAAACCTCTGGCTGGGACAAACAGAGACAGGACTGGGAAACAGAGAGCAGGCTCTGGCTGGAACAGGCAAGGACAGGGCTGGAATACAGGGGGTAGGAAATGAGCAGTTAACAGGACTGGGAAACAGAGAGAAGGTTCAGGCTGAAACAAGGCAGGAGCAGGGCAGAGAAACAGGGAGCAGGCTCTGGAAGAGACAAACAGGTACAAGACTAAGAGATAGGGAGCAGACTCTGGCTGGAACAATCAGGAGCAGGGCAGAGTAACAGGAAACAGGATCAAGCTGGAACAGAACAGGAACAAACCTGGAGCACCATCCGACAAAGGGTCTGTAACACAAAGGAATCGAACTCCAATGCACGACAGGGATCTTGAGGAAATGGCTGCTGATATGCATTTCCAAGCTGGGCTGCACAGGAGAGGTCTCAGGTGTGTGTAGTTTCAGACACTTGCAAGTCCTGGAGTAGAGGATCCGGTGAAAAGGAGCAACTGGACTTCTCCCATAGAAAACAATGGGAAACAGAATCCGGGCTTTCTTGACTACTAGACTGTGCATTATGGGATTTGCAGTCCCAGGAAGCAAATGTAGTACTACACAAGTGTACCATGGAGAAAAGAGAAACAAACAGGAGTCAGTAAGGGACTCTAGATAAGTGTTTAAGGTGATTCCCAGGCTTCCGACAGTCCCCTCACAGCGTCCCCTAGAAATGGGACGACAGAGTCGTAACAGCAGTACAGAGAGTTTCTTCTCACTCTAGCACATGACATTCCTTTGGCTGGGCATTTGGGCCAGACAAAAACTTGGGAAAGATTTGTCCCCTTGTTTCACTGGCCTCATATGTCAGAGGACACCAAAGACTTTTGTAAGTCCTGTGTGACCTGTCAAGCCAATGGCAAGACTGGTGGCACTCCAAAGGCCCCTCTAATTCCACTTCCAGTGGTTGGGGTGCCCTTTGAAAGGGTAAGGGTTGACATAGTTGGCCCCCTTGACCCTCCTACTGCTTCAGGCAATAGATTTATCTTGGTGGTAGTGGACCATGCCACAAGATACCCTGAAGCCATACCTTTAAGGACAACTACAGCTCCTGCAGTGGCAAAGGCCCTCCTGTGAATATTTTCCAGGGTGGGTTTTCCTAAAGAGGTGGTGTCAGACAGAGGTAGCAACTTCATGTCTGCATACCTAAAAGCAATGTGGAAGGAGTGTGGTGTTACCTACAAGTTCACCACCCCTTACCATCCACAAACAAATGGTCTGGTTGAAAGGTTTAATAAAAACTCTCAAAGGAATTATAATGGGACTCCCTGAAAAACTCAGGAGGAGATGGGATGTCCTGTTACCTTGCCTCCTTTTTGCTTACTGGGAGGTACCCCAAAAAGGAGTGGGCTTCAGCCCCTTTGAACTCCTCTTTGGGCACCCTGTAAGAGGTCCACTTACTCTTGTAAAGGAGAGTTGGGAACAACCTTTAAAAGCTCCTAAACAGGACATAGTGGATTATGTACTTGGCCTAAGATCCAGAATGGCTGAGTACATAAAAAAGGCCAGTAAAAATCTTCAGGCCAGACAGGAGCTGCAAAAGCAATGGCATGACCAGAAGGCTGTTCTGATCCAGTACCAACCAGTACAGAAGGTGTGGGTATTGGAGCCTGTGGCCCCAAGAGCACTCCAAGACAAATGGAGTGGACCCCATCTAATTGTTGAGAAGAAGGGTGAGGTTACCTATTTGGTAGACCTGGGCACTGCCAGGAGTCCCCTTAGGGTGATTCATGTCAACCGCCTAAAACCCTACTATGACAGGGTTGATCTCACCCTGCTCATGGCAACAGATGAGGGACAGGAAGAAGATAGTGACCCTCTCCCTGATCTCTTCTCCTCCACTGAAGCAGATGCCTTAGTGGAGGGAGTAGTTTTAGCAGACTGTCTGACTGCAGAACAGAAAGACAACTGCATCAATCTCCTAAGCCAATTTTCAGACCTCTTTTCACTTGTACCAGGTACCACATCCTGATGTGAACACACTATTGACACTGGAGACAGCCTCCCTGTCAACAGTAAAATTTATAGGCAGCCTGACCATGTCAGAGACTGCATTAAACAAGAGGTGCAGAAAATGTTGGATTTGGGGGTGATTGAACCTTCTGAAAGCCCATGGGCTAGCCCAGTGGTGCTTGAACCAAAACCTCACACCAAAGATGGAAAGAGGGAGATGAGGTTTTGTGTAGATTACAGAGGGCTCAATCAGGTAACAAAAACTGATGCTCACCCTATACCCAGGGCAGATGAGCTCATTGATACACTGGCTTCTGCCAAGTATCTTAGCACATTTTATCTGACTGCAGGGTATTGGCAGATCAGATTGGCAGAAGATGCTAAACCAAAGACTGCATTTTCTACCATTGGAGGGCACTACCAATTCACAGTAATGCACTTTGGTTTGAAAAATTCACCTGCCACTTTTCAGAGGTTGGTGAACACAGTCCTGCAAGAGTTGGAAGCTTTCAGGGCAGCTTATCTTGATGATATTGCTGTCTTTAGCTCAACCTGTGATGAGCACCTGGTCCACCTATGGAAAGTTTTGGAGGCCCTGCAAAAGGCAGGCCTCACTATCAAGGCCTCAAAGTGCCAGATAGGGCAGGGGAAAGTGGTTTATCTGGGCCACCTGGTAGATGGAGAACAGATTGCACCACTACAGGGGAAAAATCCAGACTATCATTTATTGGGTTCCCCCTACAACTCAGACCCAGGTGAGAGCCTTTTTAGGCCTCACAGGGTACTACAGGAGATTCATGAAGAATTATGGCTCCATAGCAGCCCCTCTTAAAGATCTCACTAGCAAGAAAATGCCTAAGAAGGTGTTATGGACAGCTAGCTTTCAGAAAGCTTTTGAGGAGCTCAAACAGGCCATGTGCTCTCCACCTGTCCTAAAAAGCCCATGTTACTCCAAGAAATTAATTGTTCAAACTGATGCATCTGAATTAGGGGTAGGGGCAGTACTATCACAACTGAATTCTGAGGGCCAGGATCAACCAGTTGCTTTTATCAGCAGAAGGTTGACCCCTAGAGAAAAGCATTGGTCTTCCATAGAGAGGGAGGCCTTTGCTGTGGTCTGGGCACTGAAAAAGTTGAGGCCATACCTGTTTGGCACTCACTTTATTGTTCAGACAGACTACAAACCTCTACTTTGGCTAAAACAAATGAAAGGTGAAAACCCTAAATTGTTGAGGTGGTCCATATCTCTACAGAGAATGGACTATACACTGGAACATAGACCTGGGCGTACCCACTCCAATGCAGATGGACTCTCCAGATATTTCCACTTAGACAATGAAGACTCATCAGGACAAGGCTAGTCTTATTGTCCTTCGTTTGGGGGGGGGGGGGTGTAGGAAAGTACCATCTTGCCTTGCATGTTACCCCCATTTTCACTGTATGTCTGTATGTTTTAGCCCTTGTTTCACTGGGATCCTGCTAGGCAGGACCCCAGTGCTCATAGTATGTGCCCTGTATGTGTTCCCTGTGTGGTGCCTAACTGTATCACTGAGGCTCTGCTAACCAGAACCTCAGTGTTTATGCTCTCTCTGCTTTCTAAATTTGTCACTGCAGGCTAGTGACTAAATTTACCAATTCTCATTGGCACACTGGTACATCCATATAATTCCCTTGTATATGGTACCCTGGGTATTGGGATTCCAGGAGATCCCTATGGGCTACAGCATTTCTTTTGCCACCCATAGAGAGCTCAGACAATTCTTACACAGGCCTGCCACTGCAGCCTGAGTGAAATAACGTCCACGTTATTTCACAGCCATTTTTCACTGCACATAAGTAACTTATAAGTCACCTATATGTCTAACCCTCACTTAGTGAAGGTTGGGTGCCAAGTTACTTAGTGTGTGGGCACCCTGGCACTAGCCAAGGTGCCCCCACATCATTCAGGGCAAATTCCCCGGACTTTGTGAGTGCGGGGACACCATTACACACGTGCACTATACATAGGCCACTACCTATGTATAGCGTCACAATGGTAACTCCGGACATGGCTATGTAACATGTCTTAGATCATGGGATTGTCACCCCAATACCATTCTGGTATTGGGGGGACAATCCCATGATCCCCCGGGTCTCCAGCACAAAACCCGGGTACTGCCAAACTGCTTTCCGGGGTTTCCACTGCAGCTGCTGCCAACCCCTCAGACAGGATTCTGCCCTCCTGGGGTCCAGGCAGCCTTGGCCCAGGAAGGCAGAATAAAGGATTTCCTCTGAGAGAGGGTGTTACACCCTCTCCCTTTGGAAATAGGTGTGAAGGGCTAGGGAGGAGTAGCCTCCCCCAGCCTCTGGAAATGCTTTGATGGGCACAGATGGTGCCCATCTCTGCATAAGCCAGTCTACATCGGTTCAGGGATCCCCCAGCCCTGCTCTGGCGCGAATCTGGACAAAGGAAAGGGGAGTGACCACTCCCCTGACCAGTACCTCCCAGGGGAGGTGCTCCTCCAGTGTGTCCCAGACCTCTGCCATCTTGGATTCAGAGGTGTTGGGGGCACACTGAACTGCTCTGAGTGGCCAGTGCCAGCAGGTGACACCAGAGACCCCCTCTGATAGGCTCTTACCTTTCTTGGTAGGCAATCCTCCTTTCTTGGTAGCCAAACCTCCTTTTCTGGCTATTTAGGGTCTCTCCTCTGGGGAATTCTTCAGATAACGAATGCAAGAACTCACCAGAGTTGCTCTGCACTTCCCTCCTCGGCTTCTGCCAAGGATCGACCGCTGACTGCTTCAGGACACCTGCAAAACCGCAACAAAGTAGCAAGACGACTACCAGCAACATTGTAGCACCTCATCCTGCCGGCTTTCTCAACTGTTTCCTGGTGGTGCATGCTCTGGGGGTCACCTGCCTTCACCCTGCACTGGAAGCCAAGAAGAAATCTCCAGTCGGTCGACGGAATCTTCCCCCTGCTAACGCAGGCACCAAAAGACTGCATCACTGGTCATCTGGGTCCTCACTCATCCTGACGAGCGTGGTCCCTGGGATACAGGAACTCTATCCAAGTGACTCCCACAGTCCAGTGATCCTTCAGTCCATGTTTGGTGGAGGTAAGTCCTTGCCTCCCCACGCTAGACTGCAAACCTGTGTACTGGGTGATTTGCAGCTGCTCCTGCTCCTGTGCACCCCTCCAGGATTTCCTTCATGCACAGCCTTGCCTGGGTCCCCAGCACTCCATCCTGCAGTGCTCAACCCTGTGAGTTGGCCTCCAACGTCGTGGTACCCTCCTTTGTGACTCTGAGCCAGCTCTGGTTCACAAATCTTCCACGTGCCTGTTCGGGTACTTCTGCGGGGGCTGCCTGCTTCTGTGGGGGCTCTCTGAGTTGCTGAGCGCCCCCTCTGTCTCCTCCTCCAAGGGGTAACATCCTGGTCCTTCCTGGTCCCCAGCAGCACCCAAAAACGTCTACCACGACCCTTGCAGCAAGCAAGGCTTGTTTGCGGTATTTCTGCGTGGGAACACTTCTGCAACCTTCAGCACGCCGTGGGACATCGTCCATCCAAAGGAGAAGTTCCTAGCTCTCTTCGTTGTTGCAGAATCCTAAGCTTCTTCCATCCGGAGGCAGCTTCCTTGCACCTTCATCCGGGGTTTCCTGGGCTCCTGCCCTCCCTGGACACTATCGCGACTCTTGGACTTGGTCCCCTTGCCTTGCAGGTCCTCAGGTCCAGGAATCCGTCTTCAGTGCATGGCTGGTTTTTGTGGTTCTTGCAGAATCCCCCTATCACGACTATTGTGTCCTTTTGGGGTAGTAGGTGTACTTTACTCCTACTTTTCATGGTCTTGGGGTGGGGTATCTTGGACACCCTGACTGTTTTCTTACAGTCCCAGTGACCCTCTACAAGCTCCCATAGGTCTGGGGTCCATTCGTGATTCGCATTCCACTTTTGGAGTATATGGTTTGTGTTGCCCCTAGACCTATGTTCACCTATTGCATCCTATTGTAATTCTACACTGTTTGCATTACTTTTCTTACTCTTACTTACCTGTTTTGGGTTTGTGTACATATAACTTGTGTATATTACTTACCTTTTTACTGAGGGTACTCACTGAGATACTTGTGGCTTATTGTCATAAAAATAAAGTACCTTTATTTTTAGTAACTCTGTGTATTGTGTTTTCTTATGATATTGTGTTATATGGTATAAGCGGTATAATAGGAGCTTTGCATGTCTCCTAGTTCAGCCTAAGCTTTGCCATAGCTACCTTCTATCAGCCTAAGCTGCTAGAAACACCTCTATTCTACTAATAAGGGATAACTGGACCTGGCACAGGGTGTAAGTACCACAAGGTACCCACTATAAGCCAGGCCAGCCTTCTACAGGTGAGAGTGGAGGTACAAACCTATCTCTTCAATTATCAGGCACTCACCAAATGTTCCCACAATAGTGAGCCAGACATACAATGCTAATTCCAACCGCCCACCATGTTGTGAATAATTAAGGCAACTGGAACCCAATGGGGGAAAGGGGAGTGGGAGAGACAAGATACTGTTTCAGATCCTGGGACTTTCCTTGGACGACTGCTTCCTGGATTACACTGGGTGCCACTCCCTAGAGGACAAGATTTAAGAGTAGTGTTGCAAAATGTATTGATCACCGAAATAATGCTCCATGTCTTAAAGGCTAAACCTGGTTCCTCCCCTTTCCCTGCCTATCTGAAGATTGTCAAAAGACATCTGTGGCAAGGATAAGAAGAGACAAGAACACCTGGAGCTGGATACCCTGCAGGTATGTATATGAGTAGTAAGTTGTTAGTCTATCTCTAGCAGGTATGAGAACCATACATTTACTAAAATAACATGAAGCAAGGTACAACAAAATATACCAGAAAGCACCTTGTACCTATGTACCGATGTCTTGTAGGAAATAAAAATATATTACCACAAGCATAAATAGAACTTAGACATATGCTTTCATTCTCTATAGTGTAATGCATGTTGAAAAACCTTCAACGTTCTGCGAATCAAGTTACAGTAACCAGCTAAGTTGAAATCACTCACCAGTCACATATTATGTTACATTACTTTCAAACGTGTAGTCATTCATGGCAATTAGAACATATTGCATGCAGTAAATATAAGCACATATGTATATATGTCGGCAAATCATTGTATTATGGCCTCAGTTCAAGCTTCACATTTTTATGCATCCATTTAACTGCACAGCCTGCTATAATGGTACCAGCATGAAGAACAAACAAAGCTTGTCAGAACTCGCAAAATAAGAAAATGCTTCCCAATACAGATAAGTAACGTTAGCGCATGTGAGCGTGGTTACCGCCTTCAGAGTTTTAAACATCTTTGTTTCTGCTTTTCGTTTCAGCTCTAGTGGCCGAGGTATAGTGCTGTTGAAAGTTATGCAGGCAAGGACGAGGGCAAGGTATGCTGCGGTTGAAGAAAATACGGGAAGGAAGTGGATAAAGCCGCTGGAGGAATGCAGCCAAGAATGCCAAAGAAGACACGAGTTAGGCGAGGAACTCTGGACACAACCATGGTGGAAGACTGGAACGACAAGCATTGGTTTCGGCTTCCTCCGCATCTAAATAGTGTGCCTAAGCAAAATGGTCACTGTCTTGTGATACACAGCAAGACATTGGCTCTCTGTTTACAGTGTTTCGTCTTCCCCGTAAAGGCAAGCATGACATCAATACTTGGGTCACTGCTTCTTCCATCGCAGCCATATTGTATTGTATTGTAGTAGTATTTATATAGCGTTTACTACCCCTGACTAGGTGTTGAAGCGCTTTTCGGCAAGTAGCACGCTACTCCGGAACCCAACAAGAATTAGTGGTGGATTAGTATAGGGAAATATGAGAACAGTTTTAGTGTTATTATGAGTTAATTTGAGCCGTGGATATGAGAGTTTGTTAGTTAGATTGACTGGAGTAATGGAGGGCTGGAGGAGTAAAGAATCCAGAAGTGTTAATTGGGAGTTTATGGCAATAGGATTTTGGTGATTTAAGACTATCAGTAGAAGCTTATGGTGTAAGCATTATTAAAGTTAATCTAATTGCATTGCTCAAAAACATAGAACTTCTTTGTTTGATTGACTTTTTCAAAGAATATTAAAAATAAACAAGAAATGTCAATTCTAAGTCTTGACAATAAAACATTCTGTTAATATAATCCTAGATGTGTACTACTTTGAAGATGTATATAATGTCACACACAAAGCTATGATTACACTGTGATCACAATACTAGTAGCTTTCCTATTATTTAAAGATCACCTGGTATGTTTATATTTGAAAGTCCATTTAAAGATGATTGTTTTATTTTTGATCTTTTTAAAAAAAAGTTTTTCTTTTTTTAAATTTATGGATCCGTCGCAAATCGTCCGTCATGTATTTCCGGATCCGCTGGAGGTTCGAGACCCTGGCAGGCTTTATAGCAGAACTTAAAAACATGAATAGACACTTTAAAATTATTGTTTGAGGTAAGTGATTTACTCAAAAAGCAATGAAACATATAATTATAGGGAAAAAAAAGTTTTAAACCTTGTTTAAGTACATTTTCCAGACTCACAGTTACGTTATGACGTCATCACAATTCCCACATGACACAGGATTTTACTAGTTGAAACTCTTCAGTCATTTATAGAGGAAGGCCGCTCTCATTTTTTCCATTCTTTAGGGGTGGCTTCCAAAATTCACAATTAGACATCTGCAGCAACAGTTTTGTTTTGATGTTGTGTTTTTTTACAGTTTTTTAAAAAGAAACATGGCATCTCCTACTGAAGATTCTCAGCAGCACATCAGAAGCTCTTCATCTGAAGAAGAAACAACTCCCAAAAAAAAGCATTGCCTAGAAGTTCTTTACCATACCATCAGGGGAGAAAAAGGTTATAGTGCAGAAGGTAAAGGGCACGCTGTGTCAAAAAGTGCTGTCCAGGGGAACTCCTAAGAAGTACTCATGTGGTACTTCAAGTATGCTGAAGCACTTGAACACCATTCATCCAAGACACTTGCTTGTGCCAAGAGAGAGTGTGATGGGAACTATTCCTCCACATCTGAAGCAGGCATTGAAGTTCCAGGGACTCCTACGTCTTATACAGTCACATCACACCTACAGTACCAAAATTTACCATGTTGGGACAATTTTGTCTCAAATGTAAGGTGTTGAGTATGGGAGAACAGTCCAACCCTGTTCTAGTTCGAATTTACAACACCCACAATTGTTCATTTATTTTTTGGCTTAAAACACTTGTTGCAGAATTTTTGTGCGTTTTGTTCTGGAATATTTTTCCCGGTTTCTTTGAACAAAAACAAAACAAAAAATTGTTTTAAAATACAGAAAAACAAATAAATTACATTGTAAAAAACGGTTCTTGTCAGAACCATCTATTCTGGTTTACAAAAAGAAAAATAATGTTATATATATGTTTGTAACCATTTGAATATGTAATGGTATGTCTGTATAAGTATGTTAGCTTGAATGGATGTTTTAGCATTTATATGAGTCAGTGAGTGAGTGAGTGGGTGTGTGATATGTGAGTGGCTGCATGAGTTGATGTATATGTGAGCAACGGTGTGTGAGTGGCTGTATAAGTGAGTGACAGCATGTGTGGGTGGCTGTATGAGTGAGTGATTGGGTGTGTCAGTAGATGTATGAGTCAGTGAGTGGCTGTATGGGTGAGTGAGTGGCTGTGTGAGTAGCTGCATGAGTGAGTGGGTGTGTGATTGGCTGTATGTGTGAGTTAGTGGCTGTATAAATGAGTGAATGAGTGGCTGTATGTGTGAGTGTCTGTGCGAATAGCTGTATGAGTGACTGAGTGGATGGGTGTGTGAGTGGATGTATGAGCGATTAACTGAGTGTGTGACTGGCTGCATGAGAGATTGACTGGGTATGTGAGTGGCTGTATGGGAGAGTGAGTGACTATGTGAGTGGCTGTATGACCGGGTGGCTCTGTGAGTGGCTGTATGAGTGGCTCTGTGAGTGGCTGTATGAGTGGGTGTGAGTGGCTGTCTGAGTGAGTGACTGGTTATGTGAGTGGGTGTATAGGTGAGTGGCTGGGTGTGTGGTTGGCTGTATGGGTGAGTAACGATGTGTGAGTGGCTATGTGAGTGACTTTATAAGTGAGTGAGTGTGTGAATAGCTGTATGTGTGAGTGAGTGGCTGTGTGAGTGGCTGTTTGAGTGAGCGACTGTGTGGGTATGGGTGTGTGGCTGTATCAGTGAGTAACTTGCCGTGTGATTGGCTGTATTGTATAAGTGAGTGACTGCATGTGTGGCTGGCTGTATAAGTGAGTCATTGGGTGTGTCAGTGGCTCTATGAGTGAGTGATTGGGTGTGTCAGTGGCTTTTGAGTCAGTGGGTGGCTTCAGGAGTGGCTTTCTGGGTGAGTGAGTGGTGGTGTGAGTAGCTGTATGAGTGATTGTGTGGATGGGTGTGTGAGTGGATGTATGAGTGATTAACTAGGTGTGTGACTAGTTGTATGAGTAAGTGACTGGGTATGTGAGTGGCTGTATGGGCGAGCAACTGTGTATGTGAGTGGCTGTATGACTGAGTGGCTTTGTCAGTGACTGTATGAGTGAGTGGTTGTATAGTCTAAGTGAGTAAGTGGCTGTGTAAGTGGCTCTATAAGTGATTGAGTGGGTGTGTGAGTGGCTGTATGAGTGAGTGACTGGGTGTGTGCGTGGGTTTATGGGCAAGTGACTGGGGGTGTGAGGTAATGAATCGGTGAGCGACTGGGTGTGGAAGTGGCTGTATGTGAGTGAATGGCTCTAGAAGTGTGTCAGTGTCTGAGGGAGTGAGTGGCTGTATGAGAGAGTGACGGTATGATTGTTTTCATGAGTGACTGATTGTGTGTGTGAGTGGATGTATGGTGACTCAGTGGCTGTATGAGTTCCTTTATTTGTACGTATGCACGTGTCAGGGTGTGTATCGCGTTGGTCAGGGTGTGTTAGTAGCTGAATTGGTGTTTTGTTGGGTGTGTCAGTGACTGCATCAGTTTGTGGGTAGGCGGTTGGGACAGTGTATGCATCAGTGTGTGCCTTGGTGTCTCAGTGTATAGATTAGTGTGTGCTTGGATGTGTTAGGATATACATCACTGTGTGCCTGATGTGTCTTAGTGTGTATGTATCTGTGGGTGCCTGGGTGTCTCAGAGTATGGATCAGTGTGTGACTGGGTGTGTTAGTGTATGCATCAGTGTGGGACTGGGTGTCTCAATTTATGAATCAGTGTGTGTTCGGATGTGTTCATGTATGTATTAGTGTATGCCTGGTTGCCTTAGTGTATGCATTAGTGTGTGCCTGGGTGTGTTAGTGGCTGCTTTAGTGTTTCGCTGAGTGTGTCAGTGTCTGTATTGGTATATGCCTGGGTATCTCAGTGTATGGGTCAGTGTGTGCGCTTGTCTGTTTTTGGATGCATTAGTGTTTGGCGGGGTGAGTCTGTGTGTGCTTCGGTGTGTGCCTGGGTGTCTCAGCGTATGCCTGGGTGTGTCAGTGCATTCATGATGGTATGCCTGGGTGTGATGTTGGATGCATTAGTGTTAGAGTGGGTGTATCAGGGTCTGCATTGGTGTATGCCTGGGTGAGTCAGTGTATACATTAGTGTGTGCCTGGGTGTGTCAGAGACTGTATTGGTGTTTGTTAATTGTGTTACTGTATGGATTAGTGTGTACCTGGGTGTGTCAGTATATGGATCAGTATGTGCCTTTATGTGTCCGTGTATGCATCAGTGTGTACCTGGGTGTGTCAGTGTATACATGACGGTATGCCTGGATGTGTTATTGGATGCATTTGCTTTTGGTTGGGTGTTTCAGTATCTGTATTGGTGTATGCCTGGGTATGTGAGTGTATACCAAAGTGTGTGCCTGGGTGTGTCAGTGACTGTATTAGTGTTTGGTAAGTGTGTTAGTGTCTGTATCAGTGTGTGCCTAGGTGTGTTAGTGTATGCTTCAGTGTGTGCCTGGGTGTCAGTAGACGAATGAGTGTGTGCCTGGGTGTGCCACTGTATGCATCAGTGTTTGCCTGGGTGCGTCAGTGTATGCATCTGTATGTGCTGGGTGTGTAAGTGTATGTATCAGCACATGCCTGAGTGTGTTAGTGTATGCATAATTGTGTCCCTGGGTGTGCTGGTGTATGGAAGAGTGTGTGCCTGGGTGTGTTATTGTATGCACAAGTGTGTGTTTGGGTGTGTTAGTGTATATGTGGGTGTGTCAGAGGCTGCATTAGTGTGCACATGGGCGTGTCAGTGTCTGTATCGGTGTGTGCCTGGTTGGCTCAGTAAATGCATCAGTGTGTGCCTGGGTGTGTTAGTGTGTACATCACTTTCTGACTGGGTGTCTCAGTGTGTACATGAGCGTGTGCCTTGGTGTGCATAAGTGTTTGGCTGAGTGTATTAGTGTTTGCATTGGTGTATTCTTGGGTGTGTCAGTGTATAAATCAGTATGTGCCTGGGTGTGTCAGTGACTGCATTAGTGTTTGGTAAGTGTGTAAGTGTATCTGGGTGTGCCATTGTTTCTATGAGTGTGTGCTTGGGTGTCTCTGTGTAGGCATGAGTGTTTGCCTGGGTTGTCAATGGCTGCATTAGTGTTTGGCTGAGTTTGTCAGTGTCTGAATTGTTGTATGCCTGGGTATCTCATTGTATACATCAGTGTTTGCCTAGGTGTGTCTGTGTCCGTGGTATATCACTGTCTGCCTTAGTGTGTACCTTAAGTATGTAAATTTGTTGAGCAACACTGAAAGAACTAATTAGTAATCTACATTACTCCAATAGATGGTTCCATTGAGCTTTATAAAAAGAAAAAAACACAAATATAAGTTAGTGTTATGCGTTTATAAAATTACACAATATCCTTTTAGTTTCTGCAATGCAAAAGTTCATGTTATTAATAAAACAGTACACATTTATTATGCTCTAATGCAATCTTAGATGAAAATGAAACATTTTATTTATCCTTTTTTACTATTCTCAGGTTCTATACTTATAAACCATAAATGATGTTCTATATAAAGAATCATCTTTGAACTGTGGGGAAAAACAATCATAGATTATAGAAAAAAAACAGATTTTCACAGTGTGTCACTGTAAATAAGCGACGCTATGCATTGGACTCACTACAATTATGTAACCGATTGTTTTATTGTTTTAGCTATACTTAACTAATCTAAAGAAACATTTGCTAAAACTTATTTTTTACTTAAGAGTGCTACAATACCACTAATATATGTAACGGACACTAGGATATAGAGAGCCTTATAAAGATATCACCCCTGGTAGGCCGTATGATGTCATAAAAATTGATAATACATGAAGTACAAGAACACTATTTCACTTTTCCAATTGTAATTCTCCTTGGGACTTGGTCGGTCATGATGCACTATTTTTTTGACTGTGACATTCTCATTGCATTGTGTCAATCCGGTTTTAGTTTTCAAATACAGATTGTAGTATCCAGATGTAATACTGATTCCTTGATGCCATATGATAGCCTTAGTAGTATTTGTTTCCCCAGAAATAGTTTTTTCCCTGATTTATTGTTTGTAATGCCTGTTTCCAATTTTCTGCCTTATGCTTTGCATTGTTGTAACTGAACATCAGCATCTTGAAAGCTTTATAGAGACATCACCCTTGGTGGGCAATATGATGTTATACATAATTATAACGCAACTGACACAACTATACTGTTTCAATTTTTCCACCTGTAGTTCTCCTTAGAACTTATGTTCAAGAAACAAAAGTTAAGAATTTGGTAGCTTAAAAGGCAGTCTTTGCTTGAATGTGAGGTTGCTGTCATTACATTCTGTCCATCCAGATTTACTTTTTAAATAGATAGTATAGTGTCCAAATGTTACAGTAAGTCCTTCATGGACAATAAAAGCCATAGTGGTGTATGTTTTTCCTGAAATAGATATTTGTCCTGCTTTAAAATTTGTAATCTCTGTTTCCAATTTAGTCCCATCTTTTCTGCATCGCTGTAGCATTAGAATAAGATGCTTGCCACTTCTTTGTATGCGTAATGTTGACATTAGGTCTGAGGGACAATTTCTGAAGGTATTGCTCTGTGTAGCTTCTTTAAACAATCCCTCAAAGTTGACAGTTTTGCAATCCGGTAGCGGTAAGTAAATAAATCACTCTGAATCTATTTCTACATATGATGTCAAAGAACTATTTTCACACTCATGGTCCCATGAGTAACTAAGTCAAAATAAGTCATCAGTGGGTACTTTCTCTTCTTCTAAAATTTTCAACAGCACCATTAGAAATTTCTGTGCATCTTCGTGAGTGTTTCGGGTACACTGTACAGATCCAGTGCATACATGTAAGAAATTTAAGGAGAGTCTGTCCTTAAATCTGTCACATTCTCAAGTGTACAAAGGCAAGCATAAAGTTTGAGACCATGCTTACCTTATGAATAATTAAAAGTTTCAATTTATTTTCTAATCTTGAGACTCCATGACAAGCTTCACTGGATAACTTCTGGTGCTCCAGTTTGTTGTCACGTTGCACAGGCAGCAAGAGAAGCTATGTAAAGTAGTTCCTTTAGTGTTGTGTGCAGCTAATCCAGTGGGTGTTGTTATTACAGACAACAAATTAGACTCTGGAGTCCTCTGTAGGAAAGCAGTGAGAACTTCTAATAAACAGCTTTTTCTGGTGCCAGCTTGACCATCAACATAAAATAGGGTTGGCTTAAACAATGTGCATGTACACTGTTTCTTCTCAAGAAGGAATCCATGCTCAACTCTGTCTTTTACCTCCATATATATTTCTTTTTGCTCGTCTTTTAGTTGCCCAACTAACTGCTTCAAATCAACACTTTCCTGTCTTCTTTGTTGCATTGCAGTCTCCACCTCTTTCATTGCAATGTCAGCTTTATTTTCAATAACTGGTTGCCCAAGAGGATCTTGACTTAGAGGTCCTGAACGTTGGCTGCTTTGTGAACTGGCCTTAGCTATCTCAGCAGCAATTGTTTCTTCCTGTTCAGTCTCATCATTTAACATTTTCAAATAGTTTGGAAATACTGAATACTGTATGCTGTCTTTCGCAGCATTGAAAAAAATCTTCATATCAGCCAAACTCTCTGACTAATTCCGATTTAGAACGCCAAGGCATGAACAGTTATAGAAGTGCCAAATAGAAAAACTCTCTTTTATCAAGAGTTTGACAACTAAGTATTCTATGGTTAATTAGACTGCCTTTTGTGGGTCGTGCAAGACAACAGATGCAACCAACCACTGCATATTTCATTCATCTACATTTTCTGTCACATTGTTTCTATCTCTGTAGTGTTGAAGTCACACATTTTCAAGATTTGGACACCTTCTTGGATAGTAAGTGTCCAGCATATTTGTTTTGACAGTATCTGTATTTTCTGGGTCAAACTCTGTGAGGAAATTAATTTTATTTTGCATATTTGTGATGCCTAGACTTACCCAAACAACTCCTCTTGACTTTGAGTACAGACTTGCTGGCTCCACTGATCACAGCATTCATAGGAACCAATTTCATTTTGGGGAAGCATCTTCAAACTGAAGCTGCATAATTTCTTGGCTAGAGACTTTACAGCAGAAATCTCCTCCCACATCTCCTTCATCTCCGTCTTCTCTGATTTTGTTATGTAGTAAGTCACATACCCAGCAACAGGTTTGGAGTTGTCTGCTACAAATTGAATATACATATTGGCATGCTGCATTTTGAGAATTACAGGATTATATTTATTAATATATTTGGAGGCCTCTGTTCTTGTCAGGTTGTATGTGTTTTTCGGTGATTGCGAGTAACTGTATATAGCACTGCAGGTAAAAAACTGTTAACTTTTCTTTTTGAGAAATTACAGGTCTTGGAAATCCAAACTGGCACTTCCTGTAAAATTTTCCTTTAGTCCTGTATTCCCGCCGACAGTCTATTTGTTTGAAAGTTCAGAACATGCTGTTCAGGCCTTTTTCATCATTGTCTTTCGGGATGGCACGTCACATACTGTTCTGTGAAAGAAAGTACAAAGTCATCACTGTCTGTTCTAAATTTCGGTGCATCTTTTATTCATAACAGCATGTGAACATGAGGAGCATCTCTTGCTTGGTACTCTTTATGCCAAAAGAAATCAGTAACGTCTCCAAAAGGTAGATTTGTTTTGTTGCAAATTAAAGACAGTATGGGCTTGAAACCTGTGATTGAAATACCTATAAACATTAGCAGGATCCACAGAGCAAAGTTCTCCTGGAGTCTTCAAATTGATGTTGTTAATGTTTGTGTTTGCTTCTCTCAAAAACTCAAGTAAGTCATCCCAATCATACTCCGCACAACTGAGTGTAACAAACCAAGTAGGTGCACCTAAATTTCGCAACATACATTTTAGTTCACCATGACAACGATACCATTACTCGTTGGCCTGATGTGCCATCAAATTAAATTCCAACTTTTCATCCTTTGTCAACTTTATTAACAAATTCTTTTGCAGAGAGATGTTGCAGATTAACTCCTGATTTCAGTATTTGGTTTACAGCATATGATAGTCTAGACAAATCCCTCTCAAGTAACAGATGGAATATGTACGGAATGCATTGACAAAATCTAGGGTCCTCTGAATATAATCTTGTTGACCTATACTCTGCTGCTGGTATTTGCACGGGGCTGTCATCATACCGGCCACCTATTCCAGTTGGAGATAGTTGTAGAAAACAGCGAGCCTTTAAACTTTTCTCCTACACACTCTTTGGAGCTCCATTTGCTTGTTTCATTTGAAAGAGATCAGTAGCATCAGCAATAACTTCTTTTGAATGGAGTGGATGGATACTATAGTGTTCATATATTTCTTAGATTTAGTTCTGTACACTTTTTCAATCTGTCCACTCGATGGTAAAATGTCATCATTCACTCAACTTCCATGTTCAACAACAGCTACATCTTTGTAATAGATATTTTTTTCCTTCAGGTATAATGTAGCTTTTTTACTTTATTAACATCCACTAGCTCTTGCAGTTTGTTTTGTTTTTAATAAGCACACCATTTACTAGAATGATCGGTGGTTCATCTATATATCTCTGTACACCCACAGTTTCAATTTTCTGTTTAAAGTCTAAAGGTAAGTAGACAACTCTAATTTTAAGGCCTTTCTGTAACTCTGTTGGTGGTAGTTTCCCAGTCCTTGGTTCCATACGAACTATTGCTTGTAAAGGGTGTATAGCTTATATCAGTATTGATTCGTAAATATTTAAATCTCTAAATTCTTGTGTAATTGAAACTAATTCTAACTTGTTATGTATTACTCTGGCAGGCATTTTGCCATCCTCTAGCTTTCATAGCAATACTTACATATAATTTGCCGTTTTTGGCGTTCCTCAACAAATAAATACACTGCAAATTCTTGCCACTTATCTCTGTTCTCTTGGTCAGTTTTTGAGAACAAAACAACATTTCAAGTTTGGCTTTTGTAGTGAGTGTGTCAGCAACAAATACAGTTTGGTTTCTCTGGAGAAACTCGTGTGAAACTTTTCAATCTCTGGCGTAAAGTTACAAATAACAGCACCTGTGTTCTGTTCTTCTATACCTGCACATACCAATTCCTGATTTTCCATAGACTCATCCTCAGGGCCAAAGAAACAAAACTGACCATCTTCACAAATGTTTTGTACCAGTGGTAGTGTACCATGCAATAAAGCTTTAATCATTTCTCCTAAACATAAGGCAGGAATTTTCCCTAAGTAAAGTCTCCTAACTAAATTTCACATTCTTGAGTGATGAACTGCCAAAATTCTGAAGTGATGAAAGGTGTTTGTGGACACTTTCTTGGGTAGACATGCCAGTGATTGTCCTTGAAAATTAGTGTAGTTCCTCACTTTGCATGGATCTAATTCTTGCAAAATATCAGTTTTCCCCTTAATACTTCTTTCTGGAAATTGACATAAAACATTCTTAATGTGTCAGTTGATTCTTGCCGAACACTACAAATACTACTACAGTTCAATTTACATACAGGAGCATGTCTACGCCTTTGTTGTACCTCCGCAGCTATTTCTTCTCCTAGATTTCTAGGAACCATTTCCTCTTTTGCAATAGGAATACCATATTTCATCTTATAACATCGACCAGTGGTTTCAACTGCATGCATTAATGTGTTCTCTTGGAAGTAGCTTTCTTCATTAAAGGAAGGCTAAGTGCTGGATGTATGCTTCCATTCTCCTCTGAAACCTTTACAAACTTTATTTCTATTCACAAGTCTTTTTTGGTTTCTTCTCTTCATAGACAACACTGTTTTATCCAGTATTCTCATTCTGTTCTGTATCAAAATAAATTGTTTCTGCTTCAGGGCAAAAGCTTTATTGACTACAGTCTCAATATGTTGTTTTTGTTTGACAGCTTCTCTTCTCCTTTTATACTGCCTCATAGTTCATGCCAAATTCTGTATTACCCTACTAAGAAACATTCTAACTCTTATTTCCTTAAATTGCTTTTTTCATCTTATTAAACTATGGCCCTCATTCTGACCTTGGCGGGCGGCGGAGGCCGCCCGCCAAAGTCCCGCCGTCAGATTACCGTTCCGCGGTCGAAAGACCGCGGCGGTAATTCTGACTTTCCCGCTGGGCTGGCGGGCGGTCGCCTTCAGACCGCCCGCCAGCCCAGCGGGAAAGAGGCTTCCACTATGAAGCCGGCTCGGAATCGAGCCGGCGGAGTGGAAGCTGTGCGACGGGTGCAGTTGCACCCGTCGCGTATTTCACTGTCTGCGCGGCAGACAGTGAAATACATGTAGGGGCCCTCTTACGGGGGCCCCTGCAATGCCCATGCCAGTGGCATGGGCACTGCAGGGGCCCCCAGGGGCCCCGCGACCCCCCCTACCGCCATCCGGATCCCGGCGGTCGGACCGCCGGGATCTGGATGGCGGTAGGGGGGGTCAGAATCCCCGCGGCGGTGCAGCAAGCTGCGCCGCCGTGGAGGATTCTATGGGGCGGCGGTACACTGGCGGGAGCCCGCCAGTGGTGCCGGTCCGACCGCGGCTTTACCGCCGCGGTCGGAATCCCCATTGGAGCACCGCCGGCCTGTCGGCGGTGCTCCCGCGGTCCTCCGCCCTGGCGGTCAAAGACCGCCAGGGTCAGAATGACCACCTATGTGTTTTCTTATAAGATGTATTAGTTTTAATGTCACTTACTCCATCTCCTTTCTTACCTGATTTTAAACCGTGTTTTCTATTCTCATGGTTTTGCACACTTTGCAGTTTTCTACATACTTTTTAAAGAAACTTCTTAGTTTTCTTATCAGCAGCTCTTTTCCCCTTAAGCACATTGATCACATTATGTTCCTTTTCACCCTGAGTCGTAAGGAGATAATATCCTTTCTTCTGTTTCTGTCTTTTTGGGCACTGTATATCTTTCTTTGTAAATACAAGTAGATGTCTGAAAAGCAAAAAATACATTTAGCTTCCTATTAAATACTGATAAATTACATAGCTTGAGCAATGAAGTAGGTACATAATAGTTATGTTACTGTCTAACAGCCACTCTAAGTGTGTTAGTTTCCCTGTATAAATGAGTGTGTTAGTGTCTGAATGAGTGTTTGGCTGGGTGTGTCAGTCTTTGTATCAGTGTTTGTATGGGTATGCAGGTAATCACATTAGTGTGTGACTGAGTGTGTAGGTGTCTGCATTAATGTGTGCCTGGGTGTGTAACTAGCTGTATACATGTTTAGCTGGGTGTGTCAGTGTCTGTAGGAGTGTGTGCCTGGGTGTGTGAGTGCCTGCATCAGAGTGTGCCTCTGTGCCTGTGGCTGTATCACAGTTTGGCTGAGTGTGTCTTTGTTTTATCAGTGGTGCATGGCTGTATCAGTGGCTTCATTAGTTTTGACTGGATGTGTCAGGGTCTCCATTTAGTGTATGAGTGGGCATGTCAGTAGCTGTATCACTGTGTGCCTGGGAGTGTCACTGTCTGCATCGCTGTGTGCCTGGTGATTCACTAGCTGCATTAGTGTTTGGATGGGTTTGTTACTATGTGTGTCTCAGTGTATGCCTGGGTGTGTATGTAGCTATATTAGTGTTTGAGTGGGTGTGTCAGTGGCTGTATCAGTGTGTGCCTGGATGTGTCAGTGCCTACACTGGAGTGTGCCTTTGTGTCAGTGGCTGTATTAAGGTTTGGCTGAGTGTGTCAGTGTCTGCATCAGTGTGTGTGCCAGTGCCTCCATTAGTGCTTGGCTGGGTGTGTTACTGTGAGTCTCTGTGTGTACTTGGGTGTGTAAATAGATGTATCACTGTTTGACTTGTTGTGTCAGTGGCTGTATTAGTGTGTGCCTGTGTGTGTCAATGAGTGCATCGGAGTGTGCCTGTGTGTCACTAGCTGTATTAATGTTTGGATGGGTGTGCCAGTAGTTGTATCAGAGTGTACCTGAGTGTGTCAGTGCCTGCATTGGTGTGTGCCTGAGTGTCTCAGCAAGTGCATTAGTGTTTGGCTGTGTGTGTTTGTATCAGTGTATGCTTGGGTTTATCAATGTCAACATTGGTATGTGCCTGGGTGTCTCACTGGCTGTATGCATGTGTCAGTGGGTGTGTCAGTGTCTGCATCAGAGGGTGCCTGTGTGTCAGTGGTTGTATTAGTGTTTGGCAGTGTGTCAGTGCCTTCATCAATGTGTGCATTGGTGTGTCAGGGGGTGCATTAGTGGCAATGAGTAGGTTAGGGATATATAGGTGTAGTAGTACAAAATCTTTATTCGACTTTCAGCAAGTCATAAAAGACATAACAGTCATACAAGATTCTCCAATTAAGATACATACATTCCAATATATATGATAAAAAGTCGAGTAAATAAAACAATAGAAAATATAAAAAGCACACAACAATAAAACGGTCTGGTGTATCAATAAATAAATAAAAACCCTTTCACAATAAATTATAATTCAGTCACCTCCCCCATTAATTTCCTTATCCTTAATACAGAACATAAAAAATTAGCTAAAATTCCGCACATCTCTAAAGAAGATAGTGACTGGAGACGGGCATAAGCTGTACGACACTGGGGGAGATTGATTGACCTTAAAAACGGAACTACTAGGCGCTTCCTCTGATAGGCGTAAAAATTACAGAATAAAACCACATGGATTGTGGATTGAAGAGTTTTTGCATCACAGGGGCATGGTTTTAACAAGGTGGACCAGTCGTTCATAGTTGGAAATGAAACTAGGCGATGAAATGTGTCTAGCCTAAATCTAGTGAGAACATAACGATGGCGAGGGGGTACCACATTTGGCAAGTACGGCTGCATACCCTCAGCCGTCAAAATTATTTGGTTGTGAATGACTGAAGTTTTATTTGATTTGGCCCCCCAGCGTATGTCTTCTAGATAGTTTAATGCCAAGATACTCAGGTCCTTCCTGGATATCTTCTGCAACAAGACTGGGTTTGTATAGTAATCTTTATTGCCCAATTTTTCGAAGAAGGTCATAATATATTTTAACCATGATACCCTCGATGTATATAATGACTTTGTACAGTCTGTCAGAATGGCCTTGTTAAAACTAGTGTGTTCCGAGGTCCAGACTTTATGCCATAGAAGCAGTGGCTGGATCTTTATCAAATCTGCAATGAAGGGAACCCCGAGTTCCGAGTGTGTGACATACGATGAAGTGCCTTTTGGTACCCTCAACAGATATCGTAGGAAATCGTTTTCCACTGTCTGCAGTAGGTCACAGTTTGTATGTCCCCAAATTACTGCCCCATATGTAACAGCCGGAATACACTTGGCTTTATAGATCTTTATCATGTTAGGTGGTGTAATCCCCCCAAGCCTTTTGGAGAAGAGTCGTAGGGCCATCGTTGTTTTGATCAGGTGCACTCTCTTCGTCTTCCTGCAGTTAGCCCAGGTACCCAACTTGTCAAATGTTATGCCCAAATATGAAAAGGTTTGCGCGATTTCGACCTTGCTATATGCAATAGTGGTGTTATAGGTCCTGGCGCGCTTCCCTCCGCAGTTCATGATAAAAGTTTTGGAGCGGTTGACAGTAAGTCCCAGCTGTGTCATGTATGTAATGCAGGTTGTCAGGAGTTTCTGGAGAGCTATTGGGGTCCTGGCCATTAATACTGCGTCGTCTGCGTAAAGTAATGCTGGAACAGGTCGCTTATCTATTTGGGGTAGATCTTTACACCTAGTGGCCAGTTCTTCGTCTAGGTTATTTATATACATTGAAAACAGGAACGGAGCGAGAACACAGCCTTGGCGCACTCCTTGGTGTAGACCAAAGGGGCGAGTACATTCCCCTTTTAGGCCGTACCTCACTCTTGCTCTGCACCCTGTGTACATTTCACGAATAAATTGAATTAAGGCCGGTTCCACCCCCATGCTATTTAAGATGACCCACAATTTATCATGGATTACACAATCGAAGGCTGATGATAAGTCAATAAAGGCCAGGTACAGATTGCCTGCTCTGATCTTAGTATACTTCCCAATTATAAGACTTAGATTTAAACTTTGTTCCACTGTTCCGATTCCTTTCCGGAATCCATACTGGACCGGGGATAAATCGTTGTTTTCCTCTGCCCATGTTTGCAACCTATTCAGAATTATTCTCCCTGCTAGTTTGGCTGTTGTGTCCAGCAGGGAGATTGTCCTATAGCAGGCTGGATTAAGGCGGTCACCCTTTTTGTATATTGGCATTATATTAGAGACTCACCAGGAAGGTAGGAGTCCGCATGTACAGATAGCCCTCAATGTCTGCGTCAGTACAGGCCCCCACAGCTCAATATTAGCCTTAAATATATTGATTGGAACGCCATCAGGGCCTGGTGCTTTCCCTGATTTGCTTTCTATTATAGCTTCCTCTACCTCCTGAAGGCTAAATTGGGGGGTTATAACTAGACGTGGACCTTCCTGTGGATCGTGGTCATGTGTATGGTCAGATATGTCACTCGTCAGTGAGTATATATCAGAAAAATATGCCACCCAATCTTCTTCAGAGATGGCGATTTCCATCCTAGGAATGTCTTTGTCCCCTAACACGGGAATTTATTGTCTGCCAGAAGAGTATGTTATCTTTCTTGCGACTTGCTATATGGAGGGTTTCCCACAAGTTTATTTTTATAGTTAATTTCCTTTCCTTTATTGCTAGCTTATATTCCTGTCTGCGTTTACGTATGTCACTCAAGCACCTTTTTGGGGCATTTAGGGCCTTTTTCAATCTCTTATGTGCTATAGTGCAGTTATAATCAAACCATCCACACGTCCTTTTTTTCCCTGCCTTACTGCTTCTAATAGTGAGGGTTTATTTTATGGTTTGGGTAATCATCGTAAACACACTTAAACATTGCCCTGGGAGTGGGTTCTCTCTTAAACAGTCTGCGAAGGCATGTTTACATTGGCATATAACCTGTTTCAATAAAGACTTGGGGTCTATCTGGGACCACTTCATAGTGTATCCATTACGCGGCACCAGTTCAATATCATCTACCAGTGTAGTACTGTCTTCCCTAGCTGCTAAAAGGGGGGATAGTAGGAGATTCATGCTCTGGGGGTAGTGATCACTAATTGCGATGTCGTGCAAGGTATAGTTTGTAAGATAGTGTGCAAAATGAGTAGACATTAGGACATAATCGATCACTGTATTTACGCCCCTACCGTTATACGTTGGTTTAAACTTTGGTTCGCCCAAAAATAATTCATTTACAAAGGATAGGTTATAGGTTTGAGCCAATAAGTTCATTTCATCTCCTTGAGTGTTGTGAGAGAAGTGGAGGCTTGCACCTATATCTTCCGAGTCCCAACCACATATCTTCTCTGAAATTTATTTACACGGATGGACGTTAAAATCACCACCCCATATCAATAAGATCTCGCGATTATTTTTTCCACATATTTTTTTAATATCATTTCCCATATCCACGAGAATGTTGGAAAACTCACCTGGAGCAACTTTATTGTAAAAATTAATAATGACTAGGTGGGTCTTGTGATCTAAGTCACACTCTATCATTTGGTAGTATGGACTCATAAATTGCATCGCTAAATTCTGTAAGGACAACTTGTTGGAGATATATGTACACAGTCCCCCTTTAGGTCTACCATACCTGGACTGCTCAGCAGGAGTGTGAAATGTTTTATAGCCGTTTAAGTGGACAGGGGTTAAAAGCCATGTCTCTTGTAGACAAACACATGAATAATCTTCTAAAAAGTTAACCCTGATCTCATTACCTAACTTATTTGCTAGACCTGAAATATTCCAAAATAGTAGGACTATTTCAGGTTTCTGGTTAGGATTTTGATTAAAATTACAGGGCTGGTTCTTTGGGGAAGGAGGGGGGATATCGCCCATAGTGGTATTTGGTATGTTTCTAGATTTATCATCGCACTGGCTTAGATGGGGTAATATCTCATTCCTTGTAGAAACCGTTGTATGTGATGTACCTTCCTTTTGTAGTTCCGTCACTGATCTACGTGTTATCTGTGCTTCTCTATCATGGAGAGCTAACTGTTTCATATCGAGTCAATCTATATTTTCCAGCGTTGAAAGAGGGTAGAATGTGTTGTGCGTTATAGACAAGTTTGGGCTGGATGAAGGTGCTACAGCTCGCTGTAAGCAGGTGGAATTATTCCCCTCTGGTCTCTGATAAAAGTATCCCAAGGGTACTAGCGAGATTCCTTGCAAAGTAACTTGTCTGGCTCCTACGTCATGAATAATCCTATTCACTAAATTTGGTGTGCCAAAAGAAAGGATCACGCAATCACCCGTCAGCTCTTTCCTGCTGATTCCTATCCATTTAATCCTTCTGACCATTTTTATATCATCGAAAAGAATCCTCACCATTCCAGGGCCCATTCGGGCCCCGATCCAATTAAGGGCCTTGTTTCTCAAGGCCATCCAAGTTTCTCGTTGTCGGCCATCTATCGGTGGGACATTAGCCAAGACCACGACATATGGTGTAGCCTCCGGGGGAAGATGTAACAGGTCACTAGGGAGGTAAGCGAGATTCGGGGGTCCAGGCCTGCTAATTGTATTTCTCCCTGGATTTGAATAAGGATAGGTATTCGCTCCCCTACGCCTATCACTATTCGCTGTGTTACATGGAGTGGGATTTAGAACTTTTTTGTCTGCTGAGAGATTATGTGGTGAAGATGAGGGTTGGTTATGTTGGTTCAAAGAAGGAGCTAATGGATGAGATTGGGGCTCGTTCTGGAAGTTAACGTTCCGATGTATGCTAATTGGCCTGTTGAACGGAATAGGTTGTGTGTTGATCTCGTATTCTGAAGACCGCAATGTATTTCTGGGGTCCTTGCTTATAAAATACGTGTCTTCCCGTTGTAAGGACTTTATTGTTTCGAGGCCTGCCTCAAGACTAGACTCCACACCCTTTAAGCGTTCCGTCATTGAGTCCAGAGTGGCTCCGATAGATATTTTCAGTGAGTTTACTATCTCGTGGAGATTTATGAGGAGTGATCGGATAGTGTCTCCTGCTGTTGTTGAGGGTTTCTTCCGGGTTAATTTTTTTGAATGTTTTTTAATTGGAGTAGTTATTAAGTCTATCACTGGCGTTGTTTTTGAGGTCTTGTCCACGAGGCCCTTCTCCGGTTTCCTTGGTCGCTTACCAACGGGGAATATTTCATCCATGGAGTAGATTGTGTTCGAAGAGTCTTTAATACAGCCGTTTGTAACCCTTACTTTAGAGTGACCATCCCCAAGTTCACTTGAAGGGGAATTATGTTGCGGTAGTGCAGACCCTAATGAGTCACGAGATTGCTCTTTAGATAATGACATTTTCCCTTCAACAGTGGCAATTTGCTTATCTATCATTCCCATTGCCCCAGAAATATATTTTAATATAGATGAACTGTCTTTTAAATTTGTTGAGGTGTTTAATTTTGAGTGCTTTCTTTTGCCCATATTTTACGCAATGGCCGGTAGGTCAGAGAGCTGTGTACGTATGTCTGAAGCAATTTCCCTTAATACAAAGAGAAAGAAGGGCTCCAATCACTGTGGGACCAGCTTAAATCACAAAAGAAGAAGAGGGGGGGCCCAGCCCAGCCTCCTCCTGCCGATAACAGGCGAGTAGCAGAGGGTTCCTTCGTGAAATGGGCCTTGTGGTCAGACCAGTTAAAAAACTTGATTTTAGAGGGCTCCTACCCCCTCAGCAAAACACAGCACGACAGTTGAAGGAGAGGTTCCGAAAGAAAGGAGAGCAAAGAAATCACAACAGTACCTTCAGGCAGCCCTATGCTCATAGGTATCTTGTCCAGAAGTTTTTATGAAGAAATGTCAGGGGGGTGGCCCTGCCCTGCCTCTTCCTGGCAATGACGGGCCTGCCCTTGGCCCGGGCGCGTCCCGCGAGTCGGGAGCGCTGCTGTAAATTTAAAGGGCTCCTGCCCTAGTCAAACAATGGTGGTGCCAGTGGTGCCGCCTCCAGCCGCCCTCCGATATACCCGTCCCCGGATATATAGGTGGTTATATGAGTGTGTGAATAGTTTTCTTAGTGTCTTACTCAGGGTGTCAGTTACTGTCTAGCTATACTACTTTTGGGTTCATAAGCACTTTTCTGAAAATATAACTGGGTGTACGAGAGCAGTGGTTATACAGTGTCATATGCACTGAAATTCTGTCACTTTGGATTTTTTAGATGCATTTATGAGTTACTATATGGATAAGTGATGAAGTGTATACTTGAGCATAAAAACTATTTTACTACAGCCTAGCACTTATTCTCTAGCTATACTAGTATATTGATAAGAATCAGTTCTGTAAAACTGAAAGTTGGTGTATAAGTACCTACTTGTGTTTCTGATTGGGTACAAAATATTTACTATACATGTATGTACTGTAATTAGTTATCTACATGTACTTCCAAACCAGATTACCTTTTAACAGCTTGAAAAAATAACTTTGAATACTCTTTAAAAAATGTTGTTCCTCCTTTGCAGGTCACTATATTTTTCCTTATTATCATCGGGTACCCTCCGTTTTATATTCCCTTTTACTCTTTTGTACATCTTAGACACCTTCATCGATCTTATACACACATGTGTCTTTTTAAACCCATAATCTTTTTTAAAGTACACCCTAATTCCCATGCCTGTTAAATGTGCTTGTTGGTGTGTGATTTCATTGTCAGTATCAGTTAGAATCTCTTCTCACTGCAAATTTGAAATCTCAAGCATAAGAACGGTACACCACTCTCATACAAAGGAACCAATAAATGGCAACCTTTTAAATTTTACTTTCAGGATTACTCATGTTGAAGCAAATCACAACCTTCCTGTTATATTTCACTTATGTTATAGCACTTGTAAATGGTCAGTCTTTTTTAACTCTTTCTAAGACTCCTTTAAAGAAGCCCAACTTGGTAGGGGTTTTGGGCAGATCTGCGTATCCAGCGTGGTACTCAGAGTAGCCCCTGTGTAAATTCGCTGGGGATCGGCGGATCCACACAGAAGTCCGCAAATCCATTTCACAATTCTGCTAATAAACAAACAATCTCATTTCTACTCCACTTGGTATCAATGAATAAATTTGAACTCAATATTCAGCATTTCTAATATCACTCTTAGGTGATGATAACAATCTAGTATTATTTGTTCCCTTCCCCCCATTCTTTTGTAGCTCCATTACCATAGTGACCAAGTTTGAAACATTCTTTGCAAGCAGTAGGTCAGAACTTCAGAACAGTTTGTGACAGGACCATTCTAGCTTCAAAATCAACTGCAGCAGGTGTGGTTGAGTGTTTGAAAAATAAGCATATCCCAAATTCCATTTTTTTTGTTATTTCTGCAAAGTCAATCACATATGTACTTACTTTTATCTCAAGATCACTACCTAGTTTTACCCACCAGCATATTTACAGCATCAAATCAAAATTGATTTTTTAAATTTTAAGTGCTATCCTCCATTTTAACTGGCTTTCATTTTAAATCCGTCTTATTCAGCTACAGCCTTCTCCTGTCTGCTACGCCAACTTCCCTCCAGAATACTCAGAGTGTAGATTGTGGGTAATGGTTTTGTATTTTGGGCCAGAGAGAGTGCTAGAAAGAGTGGCATTGATAGGGACCTGGGTGTACGTAATGTGGATTTCACTTGGTTTGGCCAGAAAGGGTTAAAGTGGCATCAATTGCTGCCTTTGGTTGAAAGCATTATGGATTGTCAACATCCGGACCTCATGATTGTGCACTGTACAGGGAGTGCAGAATTATTAGGCAAATGAGTATTTTGACCACATCATCCTCTTTATGCATGTTGTCTTACTCCAAGCTGTATAGGCTCGAAAGCCTACTACCAATTAAGCATATTAGGTGATGTGCATCTCTGTAATGAGAAGGGGTGTGGTCTAATGACATCAACACCCTATATCAGGTGTGCATAATTATTAGGCAACTTCCTTTCCTTTGGCAAAATGGGTCAAAAGAAGGACTTGACAGGCTCAGAAAAGTAAAAAATAGTGAGATATCTTGCAGAGGGATGCAGCCCTCTTAAAATTGCAAAGCTTCTGAAGCGTGATCATCGAACAATCAAGCGTTTCATTCAAAATAGTCAACAGGGTCGCAAGAAGCGTGTGGAAAAACCAAGGCGCAAAATAACTGCCCATGAACTGAGAAAAGTCAAGCGTGCAGCTGCCACGATGCCACTTGCCACCAGTTTGGCCATATTTCAGAGCTGCAACATCACTGGAGTGCCCAAAAGCACAAGGTGTGCAATACTCAGAGACATGGCCAAGGTAAGAAAGGCTGAAAGACGACCACCACTAAACAAGACACACAAGCTGAAACGTCAAGACTGGGCCAAGAAATATCTCAAGACTGATTTTTCTAAGGTTTTATGGACTGATGAAATGAGAGTGAGTCTTGATGGGCCAGATGGATGGGCCCGTGGCTGGATTGGTAAAGGGCAGAGAGCTCCAGTCCGACTCAGACGCCAGCAAGGTGGAGGTGGAGTAGTGGTTTGGGCTTGTATCATCAAAGATGAGCTTGTGGGGCCTTTTCGGGTTGAGGATGGAGTCAAGCTCAACTCCCAGTCCTACTGCCAGTTCCTGGAAGACACCTTCTTCAAGCAGTGGTACAGGAAGAAGTCTGCATCCTTCAAGAAAAACATGATTTTCATGCAGGACAATGCTCCATCACACGCGTCCAAGTACTCCACAGCGTGGCTGGCAAGAAAGGGTATAAAAGAAGGAAATCTAATGACATGGCCTCCTTGTTCACCTGATCTGAACCCCATTGAGGACCTGTGGTCCATCATCAAATGTGAGATTTACAAGGAGGGAAAACAGTACACCTCTCTGAACAGTGTCTGGGAGGCTGTGGTTGCTGCTGCACGCAATGTTGATGGTGAACGGATCAAAACACTGACAGAATCCATGGATGGCAGGCTTTTGAGTGTCCTTGCAAAGAAAGGTGGCTATATTGGTCACTGATTTGTTTTTGTTTTGTTTTTGAATGTCAGAAATGTATATTTGTGAATGTTGAGATGTTATATGGGTTTCACTGGTAATTATAAATAATTGAAATGGGTATATATATTTTTTTGTTAAGTTGCCTAATAATTATGCACAGTAATAGTCACCTGCACACACAGATATCCCCCTAACATAGCTAAAACTAAAAACAAACTAAAAACTACTTCCAAAAATATTCAGCTTTGATATTAATGAGTTTTTTCGGTTCATTGAGAACATGGTTGTTGTTCAATAATAAAATTAATCCTCAAAAATACAACTTGCCTAATAATTCTGCACTCCCTGTAGTGGCAATGACATAGGCACAATTAATGGGGTAGGACTGGAAAGCCTAATGAAAGATATCTTTGGTAATCTAATGCCACTTTTACCACACCCTGCCTTGGTGTTCTCTAACATTTGCCAAAGACAGAAGTGGAAGTGGCCAACTGTATTCTGTTCACAGATAGACAAATCCAGGAAACATGTCAATAAAATTGTTTCTGCATTCCTCAAAGACCGCAACATGGTCTCTATATACCATAACAATTTACGGTTTGGAGGAGGCGCTCCTTGAGTGGGAAATTGTGGATGCACGTCACAGTGTCCGCAAGGGGGTTGAATCTGGTCATTTAGGGCCGACTCTGTGTGCTCTGTCCAGTTTTATTTCCAGAATCGGGATGTGGAATTCCTGGACATCTTGTTTGGGGTCAAGGGCAACAAGTTTTTATGTTTACTTTGTCCTTGGGACAAGTAGGCCCAACCATCTGCAGCACAAACCCTTTGGCTGCCTGTTTATAGAGAGTGGAACTCTCTGCAGTTGAGGTAATGTGTTTCCAAAAGATAATCCTGTTCGAACTTGTATTTATGGTTCATTATTTGAAAGCCTTCATTATTAGGGTGAGTGCTGTAAATAAATGTTTTAAGGTCACACTTCACTACTGACGTTGGTTCCAGTACAAAAAAAAAACGTGTATACACATGTTTGAAAAGTTTAGGCTATGAGGCTAAGTATAATGCTCCCAGAATGCTCTCTGATTAGATGCAAATGAAGTGACATTTAGTAAAATGTGTTGATGCATGCTAGTATTTCCCAAAAATATTTCTAATGGAAAATCAGTGTAACCATTTTCAAAACGAATATGGGCAGCATGAAAATAAACAAACACTGACAAAGCCAACTGGTCTGACATATTTTTATAAGTCTTTTAGTTTCATCAATGCGTGTCTTGTTTTGACATGGCTTTTGTAACACTTTATTGTTGTGGTAGCTACCAGGCCCTCAGCATTGTAACAAACACTGGCAAAAACAAAACAAAAAGTTTTTGAACTCTAAAAGCACACGTTGCCACCAGTGGCATAACAAAGGCCCCGCAGCCGCCCTCCAGGGGGCCCCTTCAGCACAGCACCTGCCCTGAGTGAGTCTGGAGAGGGGGCTTCTCCATGTTCTTTGCAAAGGGGCACCCTCCAGTTTCGTTACGTCACTGATTGCCACTGTAGTTCCTGACACTGAACAAAACTACTTTGTGTGCCAATATGCTCCTTGTGGAAGAGCAGAATGCGATCACTCACAGTAAAGCCAGCGGAAAGAGAGAGAAATAGAAGTTTAATAAAAACAAAATGTCTTTGTTAACACCAGACCTAATTAGGGACCAAGACCCACATGTAGGTAGCTTTTTGCATGTCGCAAACAGCAACTTTCGCTGTTTGCGACGTGCAAAAAGCACATTGCGATGCACAAACCCAGTTTTGCGATTCAGTAACTTGGTTACCGAATCGGAAAACGGGTTTGCGACTCGCAATTAGGAAGGGGTGTTCCCTTCCTAATTGCGACTCGCAGTGCAATGTAGGATTGTTTTGTGTCCGCGAACGCGGGCGCAAACCAATCGCAGTTTGCACCCATTTCAAATGGGTGCTAACACTTTCGCAAAAGGGAAGGGGTCCCCATGGGACCCCTTCTCCATTGTGAATGTCACTGTAAACATTTTTTCAGAGCAGGCAGTGGTCCTGTGGACCACTGCCTGCTCTGAAAAAATTAAACGAAGACGTTTCATTTTTCGTTTTTGTAATGCATCTCGTTTTCCTTTAAGGAAGCAGTCACAGACATGGTGGTCTGCTGTCTCCAGCAGGCCACCATCCCTGTGAGGGCCGCTATTCGCAAGGGGGTCGCAAATTGCGACCCACCTCATGATTATTCACTAGGTGGGCATTTGCGAAGCCCTTGCGAATCACAGATATTGTCAGGGACACCATCCTACATTCGGATTTGCGACTCACAAATTGCGAGTCGCTCTGACTCGCAATTTACGGGTCGCAAATCTGAACCTACCTACATGTGGCCCCAAATTCTTAAAGAAAGTCACAAAAGTGCACCCATGGTATATGTCGTACCCCTATAAAATATTTGTGAACTGTATTTTAGCATGGGTAAATACGCATGTGTAGATTTGCTCATGTGAAAATCTATTGAGCATTTGCAAGTTCATTTTCCCTCCGGCCACTTTCTTCCCAACCCTGGAAGAAGTTCTAATTCTGCCATTGTCAGGAGTAAATGTCCAACCTTTCTTATTATGGGAAAATATTAGAGAGAAGCTGGTGAAAATCTTTAAAACATGCAGGTTAGTAGGTTTGCAGACTCAAAGGCATTCCAGCCCTGGAACTATTGCTTACTGCTTCCTCCAGCCCCAGTATGCAGATCTGCAGAAAGGTGGCAAAATAAGGAAATTGCTACAGTAGGGATTGAAACTGCAAGTATTCAAGCCCTACTATGGTAGTAGCCCTGGCATAATCAGAGAGGCTATTATCAGAGCTCTTACATAATGAGATTGCTGCCTTAATTTGTCGCCACACTACATGGCACCAAAGGGACAAGTAGATCTTTTTACAGGACAAGTAGATTTGAGAAGCAACCTGTCCCCTGGACAAGTAGATATTTTATTAAATTCCACACCCCTGGAAGCAAAGAGGGCCTCTTAAAATAGGTGAGTTACACGGGCATCTGTCCCCTCTGCATCTGATGTGACATCCATCCCCAAGGAGGAAGCTGGACCTCGGAGTGTGAGCTGGAGTGTTTGACTACCATGTCCTTCACCGTACGGTTCTTCTGGCCTCATCTGGTCGCCATAGCCTCTCGGCCACCCCCTCCTCAAAAGATGAAGGGAAAGCTCACCGCTCCCTCGGATTCCGGGGCTATGCAGGAAGTAGGGACTCAGTCTGCTAGGTAGTTACGAAGTTTCAGAGCCCCAGCCACTGAGGAGTCCCATGTTCGTCCAGACCAGCGATGTGTGAACCAGTTAATGACTGGAAATTATCGGGTGAAGCCCCAGGAGGCAGCCTCAAAGGACTGGCGCCACTCCCCAGGCCACCCTCCCTTTCTGTGGAGGTACTCTCCTCTCTCACAGGGTCAGCAGGGCCCAGAGCCACCCACAGGAGTCAAAGTATTGCCTCTGTTGGCCTGAACCCACGGGTCTCAAGGGCCTGGGCCCCACTTGCGCTTTTCTGCCAAACAAGTGCATAAGGGGGGCTATTGGGAGGGGGTACGCAAAATCCAGCTACCAAGGTAGGAGGCTGGACTGGCTTGTAGTGAGTACCAAGGGGTACTTACACCTTGCACCAGGCCCAGTTATCCCTTATTAGTGTATAGGGTGTCTAGCAGCTTAGGCTGATAGATAATGGTAGCTTAGCAGAGCAGCTTAGGCTGAACTAGGAGACGAGTGAAGCTCCTACAGTACCACTAGTGTCATATGCACAATATCATAAGAAAACACAATACACAGATATACTAAAAATAAAGGTACTTTATTTTTATGACAATATGCCAAAAGTATCTCAGTGAGTACCCTCAGTATGAGGATAGCAAATATACACAAGATATATGTACACAATACCAAAATATGCAGTAATAGTATTAAAAAACAGTGCAAACAATGTATAGTTACAATAGGATGCAATGGGGACACATAGGGATAGGGGCAACACAAACCATATACTCCAAAAGTGGAATGCGAACCACGAATGGACCCCAAACCTATGTGACCTTGTAGAGGGTCGCTGGGACTGTAAGAAAACAGTTAGGGTTAGAAAAATAGCCCACCCCAAGACCCTGAAAAGTGAGTGCAAAGTGCACTAAAGTTCCCCAAAGGACATAGAAGTCGTGATAGGGGAATTCTGCAGGAAAGACACAAATCAGCAATGCAACAACGATGGATTTCCAAACGAGGGTACCTGTGGAACAAGGGGACCAAGTCCAAAAGTCACAAGCAAGTCGGAGATGGGCAGATGCCCAGGAAATGCCAGCTGTGGGTGCAAAGAAGCTGCTACTGGACAGTAGAAGCTGAAGATTCTGCAGGAACGACAAGGGCTAGGAACTTCCCCTTTGGAGGACGGATCCCTCACGCCGTGGAGAGCCGTGCAGAAGTGTTTTCCTGAAGAAAGACCGCCAACAAGCCTTGCTAGCTGCAAATCGTGTGGTTAGGGTTTTTGGATGCTGCTGTGGCCCAGGAGGGACCAGGATGTCGCCAATTGCGTCTGGGGACAGAGGGGGCGTCGAGCAAGACAAGGAGCCCTCTCAACAGCAGGCAGCACCCGCAGAAGTGCCGGAACAGGCACTACGAAGTGGAGTGAAACGGTGCTCACCCGAAGTTGCACAAAGGAGTCCCATGCCGCCGGAGGACAACTTAGGAGGTCGTGCAATGCAGGTTAGAGTGCCGTGGACCCAGGCTGGACTGTGCACAAAGGATTTCCGCCGGAAGTGCACGGAGGCCGGAGTAGCTGCAAAAGTCGCGGTTCCCAGCAATGCAGTCTGGCGTGGGGAGGCAAGGACTTACCTGCACCAAACTTGGACTGAAGAGTCACTGGACTGTGGGAGTCACTTGGACAGAGTTGCTGGATTCAAGGGACCTCGCTAGTCGTGCTGAGAGGAGACCCAGGGTACCGGTGATGCAGTTCTTTGGTGCCTGCGGTTGCAGGGGGACGATTCCGTCGACCCACGGGAGATTTCTTCGGAGCTTCTAGTGCAGAGAGGAGGCAGACTACCCCCACAGCATGCACCACCAGGAAAGCAGTCGAGAAGGCGGCAGGATCAGCGTTACAGAGTTGCAGTAGTCGTCTTTGCTACTTTGTTGCAGTTTTGCAGGCTTCCAGCGCGGTCAGCAGTCGATTCCTTGGCAGAAGGTGAAGAGAGAGATGCAGAGGAACTCGGATGAGCTCTTGCATTCGTTATCTAAGGAAATCCCCAAAGCAGAGACCCTAAATAGCCAGAAAAGAGGGTTTGGCTACTTAGGAGACAAGATAGGCTAGCAACACCTGAAGGAGCCTATCAGAAGGAGTCTCTGACGTCACCTGCTGGCACTGGCCATTCAGAGCAGTCCAGTGTGCCAGCAGCACCTCTGTTTACAAGATGGCAGAGGTCTGGAGCACACTGGAGGAGCTCTGGGCACCTCCCAGGGGAGGTGCAGGTCAGGGGAGTGGTCACTCCCTTTTCCTTTGTCCAGTTTCGCGCCAGAGCAGGGCTGAGGGGTCCCTGAACCGGTGTAGACTGGTTTATGCAGAAATGGGCACAATCTGTGCCCATGAAAGCATTTCCAGAGGCTGCGGGAGGCTACTCCTCCCCAGCCCTAACACCATTTTCCAAAGGGAGAGGGTGTAACACACTCTCTCTGAGGAAGTCCTTTGTTCTGCCTTCCTGGGCCAGGCCTGGCTGGACCCCAGGAGGGCAGAAACCTGTCTGAGGGGTTGGCAGCAGCAGCAGCTGCAGTGAAACCCCGGGAAAGGCAGTTTGGCAGTGCCAGGGTCTGTGCTAGAGACCCGTGGGATCATGGGATTGTGCCAACTATGCCAGGATGGTATAGAGGGGGCAATTCCATGATCATGGACATGTTACATGGCCATATTCGGAGTTACCATTGTGAAGCTACATATAGGTAGTGACCTATATGTAGTGCACGCGTGTAATGGTGTCCCCGCACTCACAAAGTCCGGGGAATTGGCCCTGAACAATGTGGGGGCACCTTGGCTAGTGCCAGGGTGCCCACACACTAAGTAACTTAGCACCCAACCTTTACCAGGTAAAGGTTAGACATATAGGTGACTTATAAGTTACTTAAGTGCAGTGTAAAATGGCTGTGAAATAACATGGACGTTATTTCACTCAGGCTGCAGTGGCAGGCCTGTGTAAGAATTGTCAGAGCTCCCTATGGGTGGCAAAAGAAATGCTGCAGCCCATAGGGATCTCCTGGAACCCCAATACCCTGGGTACCTCAGTACCATATACTAGGGAATTATAAGGGTGTTCCAGTATGCCAATGTAAATTGGTAAAATTGGTCACTAGCCTGTTAGTGACAATTTGAAAGAAATGACAGAGCATAACCACTGAGGTTCTGATTAGCAGAGCCTCAGTGAGACAGTTAGTCATAACACAGGTAACACATTCAGGCACACTTATGAGCACTGGGGCCCTGGCTGGCAGGGTCCCAGTGACACATACAACTAAAACAACATATATACAGTGAAAAATGGGGGTAACATGCCAGGCAAGATGGTACTTTCCTACAAAGACTGAGCTACACAGTTCCGTTGGGTGACAAAAGCCTCACAGGGGGTCCCCTATCCGGTCCCAGGGGCCCCTAGCAGAGTCAAGGAGAAGCCAGGGTCACCCCATGGGTTGCGCTCCCCACCAGGGGAGCCCAGCTGCAGACCGACTCCGGGGTGGGGTCTCCGGTCCCACCGCAGAGCTGTTCCTCGAGGGTGGGTCTCCAGGCAAAGAGGGTCAGCCCACCTGTCTGCGCCACAGCTCCAGTCCTCCCTTGTAGGAGGCTGGCCTGGCTTATAGTGGGTATCTTGTGGTACTTACACCTTGTGCCAGGTCCAGATATCCCTTATTAGTGGAATAGAGGTGTTCTTGCAGCTTAGGCTGATAGAGGTAGCTATAGCAGAGCAGCTTAGGCTGAACTAGGAGACATGCAAAGCTCCTACCATACCACTTATATCATATAGCACTATATCATAAGAAAACACAATACTCAGAGTTACTAAAAATAAAGGTACTTTATTTTAGTGACAATATGCCAAAAGTATCTCAGAGGATATACTTCCTTAGGAGGTAAGTAATATACACAAATTATATGCACACAAACCAAAATCAGGTAAGTAACAGTAAGAAAAGTAGTGCAAACAATGTAGAATCACAATAGGATGCAATAGGTAGAAATAGGCCTGGGGCAACACAAACCATATACTCCAAAAGTGGAATGCGAACCACGAATGGACCCCAGGCCTAGTGTAGGTTGTAGAGGGTCGCTGGGACTGTTGGAAAACACTAAGGGTGTCCAAGATACCCAACCCCAAGACCCTGAAAAGTAGGAGTAAAGTTACCCTACTACCCCAGAAAGACAGTAAAGTCGAGATAGGGGATTCTGCAAGAACAACAACTGCCAGCAAGACACTGAAGACAGATTCCTGGACCTGAGGACCTGTAAAGGAAGGGGACTAAGTCCAAGAGTCACGCAAGTGTCCAGGGGGGGCAGGAGCCCACTAAACCCCAGATGAAGGTGCAAAAGGGCTGCCTCTGGGTGGAAGAAGATGAAGATTCTGCAACAACGGAAGGTGCCAGGAACTTCTCCATTGGTCAGAAGATGTCCCACGGATGCAGAGTTGTTTCCACGCAGAAAGATCGCAAACAAGCCTTGCTAGCTGCAAGAGTCATGGTTGAGGATTTTGGGTGCTGCTGGGGGCCAGGAAGGACGAGGAGGTCACCCCTTGGAGGAGGAGACAGAGGGGGGGCTCAGCAACTCAGAGAGCCCCCACAGAAGCAGGCAGCACCCACAGAAGTACCGGAACAGGCACTTAGAAGATCTGAGGACAGCTGTCGACTCAGAGTCACAAAGTAGGGTCCCACAACGTCGGAGTCCAACTCAGCGAGTTGGGCAATGCAGGACAGAGTGCTGGGGACCTGGGCTAGGCTGTGCACAAAGGAAGTCTTGGAAAAGTGCACAGAAGCCCGAGCAGCTGCAGATCACGCAGTACACAGGATTACTGTCTGGCGTGGGGAGGCAAGGACTTACCTCCACCAAATTTGGACAGAAGGGCCACTGGACTGTGGGGGACACTTGGACCCAGCTCCTGTGTTCCAGGGACCACGCTCGTAAGGGTGAGAGGGGACCCAGAGGACCGGTGATGCAGAAGTTTGGTGCCTGTGTTAGCAGGGGGATGATTCCATCGACCCACAGGAGATTTCTTCTTGGCTTCCAGTGCAGGGTGAGGGCAGACAGCCCTCAGAGCATGCACCACCAGGAAACAGTCGAGAAAGCCGGCAGGATGAGGCGCTACAATGTTGCTGGTAGTCGTCTTGCTACTTTGTTGCGGTTTTGCAGGCGTCCTGGAGCAGTCAGCAGTGGATCCTTGGCAGACGTCGAAGAGGGAAGTGCAGAGGAACTCTGGTGAGCTCTTACATTTGTTATCTGAGGGATAGCCCAGAGGAGAGACCCTAAATAGCCCACAGAGGAGGATTGGCTACTGAGAAAGGTAAGCACCTATCAGGAGGGGTCTCTGACGTCATCTGCTGGCAGTGGCCACTCAGAGCTGTCCATTGTGCCCCAACACCTCTGCATCCAAGATGGCAGAGGTCTGGGACACACTGGAGGAGCTCTGGGCACCTCCCCTGGGAGGTACTGGTCAGGGGAGTGGTCACTCCCCTTTCCTTTGTCCAGTTTTGTGCCAGAGCAGGGCTGGGGATCCCTGAACCGGTGTAGACTGGCTTATACAGAGAGGGCACCATCTGTGCCCATCAAAGCATTTCCAGAGGCTGGGGAAGGCTACTCCTCCCCAGCCCTTCACACCTATTTCCAAAGGGAGAAGGTGTAACACCCTCTCTCAGAGAAAATTCTTTGTTCTGCTTCCTGGGACCGGGCTGCCCAGGCCCCAGGGGGGCAGAAACCTGTCTGAGGGGTTGGCAGCAGCAGTACCTGCAGTGGAGACCCCGGAAAGCAAGTTTGGCAGTACCCAGGTTCTGTGGTAGAGACCCGGGGATGCATGGAATTGTCCCCCCAATACCATCAATTCCATGATCCTAGACATGTTACATGGCCATGTTCGGAGTTACCAAGGTGACGCTCCATACAGGTATTGACCTATATGTAGTGCACGCGTGTAATGGTGTCCCCGCACTCACAAAGTCTGGGGAATTTGCCCTGAATAATGTGGGGGCACCTTGGCTAGTGCCAGGGTGCCCAGACACTAAGGGGCATATTTATACTCCGTTTGTGCCGAATTTGCGTCGTTTTTTTCGACGCAAATTCGGCGCAAAACTAACGCCATATTTATACTTTGGCGTTAGACGCGTCTAGCGCCAAAGTATGGGCAAATAGCGTCATTTTTTTGCGTGAACGCCTTCCTTGCGTTAATGAGATGCAAGGAAGGCGTTCCCATCTAAAAAAATGACGGCGACGCAAATGCGTCGTATTTATACTCCCGGGCAAAAATCACGCCCGGGAGTGGGCGGGGCAAAAAACCCCGCATTTGCACCACTTTTTAATGCCTGGGTCAGGGTAGGCGTTAAGGGGCCTGTGGGCTCAAAATGAGCCCACAGGTGCCCTCCCCTGCCCCCAGGGACCCCCCCTGCCACCCTTGACCACCCCAGGAGGACACCCAAGGATGGAGGGACCCATCCCAGGGACATTCAGGTAAGTTCAGGTAAGTATACATTTTTTGTTTTTGTTTTTTGGGTGGCATAGGGGGGCCTTATTTGTGCCCCCCTACATGCCACTATGCCCAATGACCATGCCCAGGGGACATAAGTCCCCTGGGCATGGCCATTGGGCAAGGGGGCATGACTCCTGTCTTTACTAAGACAGGAGTCATGTAAATGGCGTCTGGGCGTCGTTAAAAATGGCGCAAATCGGGTTGAGACGATTTTTTAGCGTCAACCTGACTTGCGCCATTTTTAAGACGCCCTAACGCCATTTTTCCCTACGCCGGCGCTGCCTGGTGTACGTGGTTTTTTCCACGCACACCAGGCCGCGCCGGTCTGCTTGCACCGGCTAACGCCATTCAATAAATACGGCGCCCGCATGGTGCTTCAGAATGGCGTTAGCCGGCGCAAAAATTTTTGACGCTAAACTGCGTTAGCGCAGTTTAGCGTCAAAAAGTATAAATACGGGCCTAAGTAACTTGGCACCCAACATTCACCATGTGAGGGTTAGACATATAGGTGACTTATAAGTTACTTATGTGCAGTGAAAAATGGCTGTGAAATAACGTGGACGTTTTTTCACTCAGGCTGCAGTGGCAGTCCTGTGTAAGAATTGTCTGAGCTCCCTATAGGTGGCAAAAGAAATGATGCAGCCCATAACCCCAATACCCTGGGTACCTAGGTACCATATACAAGGGAATTATAAGTGTGTTCCAGTGTGCCAATGAGAATTGGTAAAATTAGTCACCAGCCTGCAGTGACAATTTTAAAAGCAGAGAGAGCATACACACTGAGGTTCTGGTTAGCAGAGCCTCAGTGATACAGTTAGGCACCACACAGGGAACACATACAGGGCATACATTATGAGCACTGGGGTCCTGACTAGCAGGATCCCAGTGACACATAGGCACAAACAAACAAACATACATACAGTAAAAATGGGGGTAACATTCCAGGCAAGATGGTACTTTCCTACACAACCCTTCCCCCCCCCCCAAACGAGGGACAATAAGGCTAACCTTGCCCAGATGAGTCTTCATTGTCTAAGTGGAAATATCTGGAGAGTCCATCTGCATTGGAGTGGGTACTCCCAGGTCTGTGTTCCACTGTATAGTCCATTCCCTGTAGTGATTTGGACCACCTCAACAATTTAGGGTTTTCACCTTTCATTTGTTTTAGCCAAAGTAGAGGTTTGTGGTCTGTCTGAACAATAAAGTGAGTACCAAACAGGTATGGTCTCAACTTTTTCAGTGCCCAGTCCACAAAAGGCCTCCCTCTCTATGGCAGACCAATGCTTTTCTCTAGGGGTCAACCTCCTTCTGACAAAAGCAACAGGTTGATCCTGGCCCTCAGTATTCAGCTGTGATAGCACTGCCCCAACCCCTAATTCAGAAGCATCAGTCTGTACTATACATTTCTTGGAGTAGCAAGGGCTTTTTAGGACAGGTGCGCAGAGCACATGGCCTGTTTGAGCTCATCAAAAGTTTTTGGACAGCTAGCTGTCCACAATACCCTTTTAGGCATCTTTTTGCTAGTGAGATCATTAAGAGGGGCTGCTATGGAGCCATAATTCTTGATGAATCTCCTATAATACCCTGTGAGGCCTAAAAAGGCTCTCACCTGGGTTTGAGTTGTAGGGGGAGTCCATTCCATAATGGTCTGGATTTTCCCCTCCAGTGGTGCAATCTGTTCCCCACCTACCAGGTGGCCCAGATAAACCACTTTCCCCTACCCTATCTGGCACTTTGAGGCCTTGATAGTGAGGCCTGCCTTTGCAGGGCCTCCAACTCTTACCATAGGTGGATGAGGTGATCATCCCAGGTTGAGCTAAAGACCGCTATATCATTTAGATATGCTGCACTAAAAGCTTCCAACCCTTGCAGGACTGTGTTCTCCAACCTTTGAAAAGTGGCAGGTGCATTTTTCAAACCAAAGGGCATGACTGTGAATTGATAGTGCCCTCCAATGGTTGAAAATGCAGTATTGGGTTTAGTATCTCCTGATAACCTAATCTGCCAATACCTTGCAGTTAGATCAAAAGTGCTTAGATACTTGGCAGAAGCCAGTTTATCTATGAGCTCATCTGCCCTGGGTATAGGGTGACCATCTGTCTTGGTTACTTGGTTGAGCCCTCTATAATCAACACAAAACCTCATATCTCTTTTTCCATCTTTATTGTGAGGTTTTGGGACAAGCACAACTGGGCTAGCCCAGTGGCTTTATGAAGGCTTATACACCCCTAAGTCGAACATTTTCTGTACTTCTTGTTTAATGCAGTCCTTGACATGGTCAGGCTGCCTATAAATCTTACTTTTGACAGGTAAACTGTCTCCAGTATTGATAGTGTGTTCACACCAAGTAGTAGTACCTGTTATCAGTGAAAAGAGTTCAGAAAACGTACTTAGGAGATTAATACAGTTGTCTTCCTGTTCAGCAGTAAGACACTCTGCTAAGACTACTCCCTCCACTAAGCCATCAGCTTCAGTGGTGGAGAAGAGATCAGGGAGAGGGTCACTCTCTTCTTCCTGTCCCTCATATGTTGCCATGAGCAAGGTGAGATCAGCCCTGTTATAGTATGGTTTTAGGCGGTTGACATGGATCACCCTAAGGGGACTCCTGGCAGTGCCCAGGTCTACCAAATAGGTAACCTCACCCTTCTTTTCAACAATTAGATGGGGTCCACTCCATTTGTCCAGGACTGCTCTTGGGGCCACAGGCTCCAATACCCACACCTTCTGTCCTGGGTGGTACTGAGTCAGGACAGCCTTCTGATCATGCCATTGCTTTTGCAGCTCCTGGCTGGCCTGGAGGTTTTTACTGGCCTTTTTTCATATACTCAGCCATTCTGGATCTTAGGCCAAGTACATAGTCCACTATGTCCTGTTTAGGAGTGTTTAAAGGTTGTTCCCAACCCTCCTTAACAAGAGCAAGGGGAGCTCTTACAGGGTGCCCAAAGAGGAGTTCAAAGGGGCTTAAGCCCACTCCTTTTTGGGGTACCTCCCTGTAAGCAAAAAGGAGGTAAGGTAACAGGACATCCCATCTCCTTCTGAGTTTTTCCGGGAGTCCCATTATCATACCTTTGAGAGTTTTATTAAACCTCTCAACCAGACCATTTGTTTGTGGATGATAAGGAGTTGTGAACTTGTAAGTTACACCACACTCCTTCCACATTGCTTTGAGGTATGCAGACATCAAGTTACTACCTCTGTCTGACACCACTTCCTTAGGGAAACCCACTCTGAAAAATATTCCCAGGAGGGCCTTTGCCACTGCAGGAGCTGTAGTGGTCCTTAAGGGGATGGCTTCAGGATACCTAGTGGCATGGTCCACTATCGCCAGGATGAATCTATTGCCTGAAGCTGTTGGAGGGTCAAGGGGGACAACTATGTCAACCCCTACCTTTTCAAAGGGCACCCCAACCACTGGAAGTGGAATTAGAGGGGCCTTTCGAGTGCCACCAGTCTTGCCACTGGCTTGGCAGGTCACACAAGAGCGACAAAACTCTTTAGTGTCCTCTGACATATGAGGCCAGTGAAACAGGGGGACAAGTCTTTCCCAAGTTTTCGTCTGGCCTAAATGCCCAGCCAAAGGAATGTCATGTGCCAAGGTAAGAAGAAACTCTCTGTACTGCAAGGGAATAACCAATCTCCTGGCAGCTCCAGGTTTAGGGTCCCTTGACTCAGTGTACAAGAGGTTTGTCTTCCCAATACACCTTATGGCTATCACTGACATCCCCATTCTGCTGTTTGACAGCTTGCTGTCTTAAACCCTCTAGTTTGGGACAGGTCTGCTGTGCCACACTCAGCTCTTCCCTAGCAGGCCCCCCTGCACCCATAAGCTCAGCAGTGTCTGCTGCCAGATCATCTGGTGTAGGTTCTGCACAGGGAGAGGATTCCTCTTCCTCAAAAGGGGAATCTTCTGGAGAGGGAGGTATAGTGGGCAAGGATTTACCCTTTCAAACCCTAGCTTTTGGGAGCACTTGGTCCATTGTTCCAGGATCCAAGTTTCCCTGTCCTTTTTGCGTTTTTGCCTGGCCCTTGTCAAAGCAAAAATATGTCCAGGAATTCCCAGCAACTCCACTTCTGCCCAAGCTGATGTTTCCAAATCATTGCATTGTAAGCAATCAACAGGTAATTCAGTGGCTACCACAACTTTCTTTGGACCAGTCACCCCCCACTCCCCAGTTGAGGTTCACAACAGCCATGGGGTGGCTAAGAGTGTTGTTATGAGCATCAGTCACTTGGTACTGCTGACCAAGTAGGCGTTGATCAGGGTGTACCAGTTTTTCTATCACCATAGTTACACTGGCTCCTGTGTCCCTGTAGGCCTGAATCTCAACACCATTGATTAGGGGTAGTTGCTTGTACTTGTCCATATTAAGGGGACAAGCAACCAAGGTGGCAAAGTCAATGCCACCATCAGAGACTAAAACAGCCTCTGTGGTCTCCCTAACAAGATCTACCCCAACTACATTGCCAATAGTGAGCCCAGCTACACCCTTGGATTGGCTATTTGTAGTAGACTTCCCACCACCACTGCTATTACTAGAGGTTGCAGTTGGGGTTGTGGTGGTGGGAAGTTTGGTGTTTTTCTTTGGACAAGTGGAAGCACTTGCCCAATGGCCTTTTACTTTACATAAATATCAGCAAGGCTTTTTCTGATTGTTTGAAGAGGATTTGGACCCACCACCCCCAGAGGATTTTTGTGGGCCCGATGAAGACTCAGAATGTTTTTTATCTTTGTCTCCACCCTTGTCAGAAGACTTACCATCCTTCTTCTTGCCATCCTTGTCACCCCCTGTATGAATGTTTCTGTTCAGTCTTGTTCTGACCCATTTGTCTGCCTTCTTTCCCAATGCTTGGGGAGAGGTCAGATCTGAGTCTACCAAGTACTGGTGCAACAAATCAGACACACAATTGTTAAGAATATGCTCTCTCAGGATCAGATTATACAGGCTTTCATAGTCAGTCACCTTACTGCCATGTAACCAACCCTCCAAGGCCTTCACTGAACAGTCAACAAAATCTGTCCAATCTTGAGAGGATTCATTTCTGGTGTCTCTGAACTCAGGGCCAGATGTATGAAAAGTTTTTGCACTCGCAAATGGTGCAAATCGCAAAAATCGGCCGTTTGCGAGTGCAAAAACGTGGTCTGCGATGTTTGAAAGGCATTCGCAGACCAAAAAAAAGAAATCGCAAAAATTACGATTTTTTTTTTGAGGTGCGACCGGGTTTTGCGAGTCGCATTTTGCGATTCGGTATTTCCAGTAGGAAATTGCGATGAGCAAAATGAGAATCGCAAAGAGATGCATCAAAAAATCGCAATTAGCGATTTTTCGCAGAATGGCATTTTGCACATGCAAAATACCACTAAGTGAAAGCAGGTGGTAACCAGGTGCAACCTATATAAAGAGGCCCAGAATGCCTCAGACTCTCTACCACAATGGCTGCACTCTACGTCATGGCGAGGAGGATGAGGATCCTGGCAGGTTTGAGGAGAGGGAGGAGGAGACAGGAGCGCATTTTCAGAGTGCGCATTACACTTTTTGACCTGACAGAGGAGGAAATATATGTGAGGTATAGGTTGAACTCAGCCATGATACTTGACCTGATAGCTGAGCTACAACCCATTCTGCAGCGCAGAACACTAAGGACACATAGTATCCCCACCCATGTGCAGGTATTATGCTCCTTACACCTACTCGCCTCAGGGAGCTATCAAGGGGTTATAGCAGCGGCTGGGGGGGTCTCACAGAGCACCCTCTCCAGATTCTTCAATGCATTTATCAACGCCATGCTAAGCAAACTCCAACAGTACATCAGATTCCCCCACACCCCACAGGAAATACAGCAGACAAAAATTGACTTTTATCAGATAGCACAGTTCCCCCACATCCTAGGTGCCATAGATGGCACACATGTGGCAATATGTCCACCTTCTGTCACAGAGTATGTGTACCGAAACCGTAAACACCAACATTCCATGAATGTACAGGTGATATGCAATGCCTCCTACATCATAAATGATCTTGTGGTCAGGTACCCAGGAAGCACACATGATTCATACATCTTTCGCCACAGTGGCATTCACACAAGACTGCTAGCTGGGGAGTTTGGTGAAGGATATCTACTAGGTAATGTCACTCTTTACAATGGCGCATAGATAACAAACCCTTTTCAGATGGCTGAGGTACTCATCAAACGTTCTGTCCCTTTCAGGAGACAGTGCCTATGCAGTGCGCACCTACATGATGACACCCTACCTCAATCCCACCACACCGGCAGAACAGAGATACAATGCAGCACACAGGGCAACCCGCAACGTGGTGGAGTGCACATTTGGCCTCCTGAAGAGTTGCTTCCGTTGCCTCCACAAGAGTGGAGGGGCACTACAGTACAGTCCAGAAACCACATGTAGAATAGTGGCTACTTGTGCAATCTTGCACAATATAGCTACAACCAGGGGCATTCCTATAGAAATCAGTGACACTGAATCAGATGAGGATGACGATCCCATACCACCTCTAAAGCCAGCAGACAGGACCAGTGCAGCAGAGGGACGGCAAAGGCGTGCTGACATCACACACAACCATTTCAGACGTGAGTATGTATAACAAACCTCCACTGACAACTGTAGCTGTAGTGATAGAAATATTTATTCCCTTACGTCAGGTTATTAATTGTGATGAAAGAAGTAAAAAGGTGAATGATAAAAACGAAAATCAACAAATGAACTGAGTCCCACACTATTACTTCATAGTGGGGACACCAGGGTCAATGCAGCAAGAGTCACTTCCTCCTCCCTCGCACACCACTGGGGTGCCCAGTTGACTCACTGGCACCCTGAATGTCAGCCTCAGTGGCAGTGCTGCGCCTGGCACTGCGCCGTCTGGTGTCTGAAGCAGGTACGTGCACACTACTGAGGCTCGAAGTGTCCTCCGTGTCCCCCAAGGCAACCTCACTGGGAGTGGCCGACCTCTGTCCCATTACTAGTTCTATCACATTGGTGATTTGGACAAGGCCCTGGACCACATCCCTGTTGGTGTGTGCAGCCTCCACCTGGGCCGCCACAGCACGACGGGCGATGAGGGCGGTGGAGTTGGCCATACGATTTGAGGACCTGCAGTAGTTTGCAAACATGGTGCGAAAACGGGGCTCATGTCTGCGTCGACTCACTCTTTCGTGTCTCAGCTCCTCACACAGGTCACGCACTGCACTGGTCAGCTCCCTAGTGTCCTGGGAGGCCTGCACCTGTCCCTCACGCAGCTGGTTGATATTTTCGTTCAGGGTGTCAAGTCTCCGATGCAGGCCAACCATATTTCTGTTGTGGACTCTAAGGTTCCTGTCCAGACTCAGTATTCTTCTGTTTTGCAGGCGCTGTTGCTGCAACATAGCAGCCTCAAGTCCACCAAACAGGGATGTACCCTCAACTGCCTCCTGCAGTTGCTGTTGGGACACTGTGGCACTTCTACGATGCGCTGAATGACCCCTGTCCTCTGGTACCTGGCTGCGCCTATCGGGTGCAGATGGTGTGCCTGGCCCCTCCTGCTGCACATCGGAGTCACCACTGAGGTCTGGAAGTGGCAATGGCCTGGGCCTGCGGCGCACAGTTGAGACATTGATGGACCCACTGGTATTGGTGTCAGAGGGCAGCTGTGTGTCCGTCTCCCCTACACACGCAATTTCTGTGGCTGCTGTGCCAGGCCCACCTGCAACAACAATATGCAGCATGTCAGTTCTGTATGTTACATTCTCTGTCCAGAAATGGCAATAAAGCTATAGGTACTGCTCTTAATGGTGTAGTGTGTGTTGTGTTACCTTGGGTGTCACTATGCTTGCTTACATTATCATGCCACTGTCTGTACTAGTTTGTGGACCACAACTCCCATAATGCATTGTTGTGCTGCTACTAAGATGTGGAGTGGACTACTTCACACACTACTTCACATTACATGCTAATACCTAAGGGGCTTTTATGCATGCACATATTGGGTTCACACGACAACATTGCACTTACCTTGGCTGGTACTTGGTTGAGCGGAGGTGTCTATATCTGTGACCCCTGTCACTGCTTCCGGTAGGAGTGTTGATTCCACCAGGTCCTCCAGTGGTGTGGCAGGTGGCTCGGTTGGTGGTCCTCCTCCTGTGCTCCTGGCCTCTGCAAGTTGCCTTGCCACCCTCTCCTGTGCCTGGGACCGCAGGTCATACCAGCGTTTCTTGATTTCGTCAATGGAGCGCTGTGCCACTCCAATTGCGCAGATTTTACTTTGGATCTCAAGCCACAGTCTTCTCTTCTCACTCTCTGGCACCTGGAGGGATAATTTGCCAAACAGGCGGTCATGACTGCTCACCACCTCTTCTGTTAAGACCTCCAGCTCCTCCTCACTGAACTTCAGTTTGCGCTTCCTCTCCTGCTTCTCAGATCCTGGACCTTGGGGCTCCATTGTGGCTCAGGTGATGCTGCTCCTTCACAGTGCTGCTCACAGTGGCTGGGCTGCTCTCACTCAGGATGCTGGTTTGGGTGTGGCACCTGTAACTGCCTGGGATGACTCATTTCCTGCTGGTGATGTCATCAGGCTCCTCCAGGTGTGCATTCTTGAACTTTCTCGCATTTTGCGATTTTTTACCGAATCGCAAAAAAAATCGCAAATTGCGAGAATGCAAATTGCGATTCGGTAAATGGGCCTCGCAAACCACAAATAGCGATTTTTAAGAAATCGCTAATTCTGAATCGTAATTTTGTTACATGGCGAATTGCGACTCGGAAATAGCGATTTCTTAAAAATCGCATTTTGCGATTCGCAGACCCCAGTTTTCATACATCTGGCCCATAATCCTGTATTGTTCAGTGGTTAAGCCAAATCCATCCAAGAGTGCATCCTTCAAAACTTTGTAATTATTGGCATCACTTTCTCTGACAGTAATGAGCCTATCCCTACCCTTTCTAGTGAAAGATAGCAGCCCACTGCCTTTGAGTGACAAACTGTACCATACAGGCCCTCTCAAGTGCAGCAAACCATTTGTTAATGTCATTCCCCTCCTTGTAAGGGGGGACTATCTTATGCAGGTTTCTGGAATCTTGCTCTTTAACAGGATTTCTATCTGAAACACTGCTGCTGCCACCATGGGGAACTAACCCCATTCTCTGTCTTTCCCTCTCTATATCTAGGGATTCCCTGTCTAAGGCCAGCTGCTGCTGTTTAAGCTTCAGTCTGGTCTCTTCCAACATCAGCTTTCTGAGTTCCCTTTCCATCAAGTTATCCTCAGGGTGGGAGGCTTGGGAATATTTAGATACAGAGGAAATGTGGGAATTGGCAGAGAGAGACCTGTTCCTGAACTGGCTGGACCCTAGTAACCTGGCCTTTAGGAGTGAAAGATGCCCTACTAATGTGTGAACCTCTCCCACTACCAGTGTCACTAGGAGGTCTGCTAAAGGGCAGGTCTTTGTAAGAACCCTCCCCAATCTCTTCTGTGGACTCCTCTGAGTCTGACTGGGTACCTTCCCCTCCTACCTCTTCTCCCTGAGATGGGCCAGACTGGTTGTGGCCACTTTCTAGGAGCAGGTCAAAGAGAAATTCTTTTGTAGGATTCTTACCAATGCTTAAACCTCTTTCTAGGCAGAGACCCCTCAAACTTTTATAGTTTAAACTCTCATAGGTTGCTTGAACAATGTTGGGAGTGGGCTCTACTGCAGACATGATAGAAAAGGTTTAAGACAGAGAGAGAAAAAGTTTTAGAACTTTTGAAAGCACAGAGAAAAACTTTTTCAAACTTTTCGAAAACTTTAAAAAGTTTTCAGAACTTTTCAGAAACGTAATAGAAAGTTTTAGAGCAGAACAGTAAACTGTTTTGGTTCAATGTACATATATTGAAATATTTGGTATATGTTTTTCTTATGAAAAGCACCAAATGACAAAGTGGTAAAGCAGTTACAAGTACTTATCCCACGCTGCACCACCAATGTAGGAGGCTGGCCTGGCTTATAGTGGGTACCTTGTGGTACTTACACCTTGTGCCAGGTCCAGTTATCCCTTATTAGTAGAATAGAGGTGTTCTAGCAGCTTAGGCTGATAGAGGTAGCTATAGCAGAGCAGCTTAGGCTGAACTAGGAGACATGCAAAGCTCCTACCATACCACTTATATCATATAGCACTATATCATAAGAAAACACAATACTCAGAGTTACTAAAAATAAAATGTACTTTATTTTAGTGACAATATGCCAAAAGTATCTCAGAGGATATACTCCCTTAGGAGGTTAGTAATATACACAAATTATATGTACACAAACCAAAATCAGGTAAGTAACAGTAAGAAAAGTAGTGCAAACAATGTAGAATCACAATAGGATGCAATAGGTAGAAATAGGCCTGGTGCAACACAAACTATATACTCCAAAAGTGGAATGCGAACCACGAATGGACCCCAGGCCTAGTGTAGGTTGTAGAGGGTCGATGGGACTGTTGGAAAACACTAAGGGTGTCCAAGATACCCAACCCCAAGACCCTGAAAAGTAGGAGTAAAGTTACCCTACTACCCCAGAAAGACAGTAAAGTCGAGATAGGGGATTCTGCAAGAACAACAACTGCCAGCAAAACACTGAAGACGGATTCCTGGACCTGAGGACCTGTAAAGGAAGGGGACCAAGTCCAAGAGTCACGCAAGTGTCCAGGGGGGGCAGGAGCCCACTAAACCCCGGATGAAGGTGCAAAAGGGCTGCCTCCGGGTGGAAGAAGCCGAAGATTCTGCAACAACGGAGGTGCCAGGAATTTCTCCTTTGGTCAGGAGATGTCCAGTGGCGTGCTGGAGGATGCAGAGTTGTTTCCACGCAGAAAGACCGCAAACAAGCCATGCTAGCTGCAAGAGTCGCGGTTGAGGATTTTGGGTGCTGCTGGGGCCCAGGAAGGACCAGGAGGTCGCCCCTTGGAGGAGGAGACAGAGGGGGCGCTCAGCAACTCAGGGAGCCCCCACAGAAGCAGGCAGCACCCGCAGAAGTACCAGAAAAGGCACTTAGAAGATCTGAGGACAGTGGTCGACTCAGAGTCACAAAAGAGGGTCCCACGACGTCGGAGTCCAACTCAGCGAGTTGGGCAATGCAGGACGGAGTGCTGGGGACCTGGGCTAGGCTGTGCACAAAGGAAGTCTTGGAAAAGTGCACAGAAGCCCGAGCAGCTGCAGATCACGCAGTACACAGGATTACTGTCTGGCGTGGGGAGGCAAGGACTTACCTCCACCAAATTTGGACAGAAGGGCCACTGGACTGTGGGAGACACTTGGACCCAGTTCCTGTGTTCCAGGGACCACCGTCGTTAGGATGAGAGGGGACCCAGAGGACCATTGATGTAGAAGTTTGGTGCCTGCGTTAGCAGGGGGAAGATTCCGTTGACCCACAGGAGATTCCTTCTTGGCTTCCAGTGCAGGGTGAAGGCAGACAGCCCTCAGAGCATGCACCACCAGGAAACAGTTGAAAAAGCTGGCAGGCTGAGGCGCTACAATGTTGCTGGTAGTCGTCTTGCTACTTTGTTGCGGTTTTGCAGGCATCCTGGAGCAGTCAGCAGTCGATCCTTGGCAGAAGTCGGAAGTGCAGAGGAACTCTGGTGAGCTCTTGCATTCGTTATCTGAGGAATATAGGTATTGACCTATATGTAGTGCACGCGTGTAATGGCACTCACAAAGTCCGGGGAATTTGCCCTGAACAATGTGGGGGCACCTTAGCTGGTGCCAGGGTGCCCACACACTAAGTAACTTGGCACCCAACCTTCACCATGTGAGGGTTAGACATATAGGTGACTTATAAGTTACTTATGTGCAGTGAAAAATGGCTGTGAAATAACGTGGACGTTATTTCACTCAGGCTGCAGCGGCAGTCCTGTGTAAGAATTGTCTGAGCTCCATATGGGTGGCAAAAGAAATGCTGCAGCCCATAGGGATCTCCTGGAACCCCAATACCCTGGGTACCTAGGTACCATATACAAGGGAATTATAAGGGTGTTCCAGTGTGCCAATGAGAATTGGTAAAATTAGTCACTAGCCTGCAGTGACAATTTTAAATGCAGAGAGAGCATAAACACTGAGGTTCTGGTTAGCAGAGCCTCAGAGATACAGTTAGGCACACAGGGAACACATACAGTGCATACATTATGAGCACTGGAGCCTGACTAGGAGGATCCCAGTGACACATAGGCAAGAACAAACATACATACAGTAAAAATGGGGGTAACATGCCAGGCAAGATGGTACTTTCCTACATCCATGCCTTTGCTGCCTCTGTAGCGCCAACACCAGGCCCTTCAGTCTCCACCATGGTGCCTCCTCCATGGGGCCTATGACTCAGACCCCTCTGCCGCCTTTGACTCTGATCACGGCTCCAATGCTGTGGGAGCTGCCAGCCTCGCTGCGGCCTGCCCCGGCACCCCTGGGCCTTGGCAGATAGCGTCCCCAATGCCTCCGGCCACTTGCCTCTGAAGAGGCCCCGGGGGGCAGTAGAGCGTGCTCCGAGGCACCCTCTGGGCTGTCGTGCCCCCACAGCGCTCACCACCACTCTGCTCCGCACCTCTGTGTCAGGCTGACCGCCCCAGTCAGGCTGCCGTCTATGCTATGCGGCGGTGCCGGGCCGCGCTCCTCTGCACCCAGTGGCCGGCGGGCCTCACCTTGCTCCAGGCGACTGCTCTCTGGTCCCATGTGGTCGGCCCCGAGGCCTCCTAGATGCAAGCCTCACAGTCTTGTTCACACTCCGCTGGCTCCCCGACTCCTGCTTGGCCGGTGCTCCTCCATCGTTGGGGAGGGGGGTTGATACACTCGTTAGTGAGCTTTGCTAACTGCCTCTCTGCTCCGCCCTTTCATAGAAAGTGAGCCCCGCCCCAGTCAGGCCGCTGTCCTGCTACACGGCGGGGCCGGGCCTCGCTCCTCTGCACCTGATCGCCCCGGGCCCCTTCCTCTCAGTGCTCCCGGTGACCTCTCTCCAGACCCATGCGGTCGGCTTCAAGGCCCCCTAGCCGCAAGCTCCAGGGTCCTGCTCACACTCTGCTGGCTCCCGCTTGGCCGGTGCTAGCCAAGTTAGTGTGCTTTTTTGGTGGTTAATGGCGGTTTGGACAGAGCGACTCGATTTCACGTCTCACCAATCCGCCATGTTGGCCATGCTGCCCTAGGTCCTAACTATAACTAACTACTGGCAAGACCGGCAGTAGGTTATATATCATTTTATTTCATAATTTTATATATATATATATATATATATATATAAATATATATATATATATATATATACACACATATATAGAGAGAGAGCACTCACACATATATCTTTATTTGATTTCTCTCTCTCTCTCTCTATATATATATATATATATATATATATATATATATATCTTAACATATATATGTTATAAGAAATAACATTTATAATTCAGTTTTAACCATTCATTTCCTATTTGTAATAGAGAATAAAAATTAAAGGAAACATTAATTTTATTAATATTATTAAACATACTTTTTATCTAATTATTTTAAATGTGTAATTGTAAATATAGAATTATATTTATTAACATTTTAGGTAAAAGTAATTAAAAGTTGATATATTTATAGTTACAAATAAAGAAAAAAAATAACATCTTATGTTTCAGTAGTTTAAAAATGTAACTAATTATATTTAATCAAAATGTAGGGCCTGAATTAGAGTGTTGCAGATGGGATCATTTGTCACAAATGCGATGGCTGTACCAACTGCAGTATGTAGTCCATAGTTCATCCTATGGGACTTGTAATATGGCAGATGAGATATCCGGTATGTTTGTGAAGAAGTATCCCATCCGCCAAACTCTAAATCAGACCCTCAGTTTGGAAAATGAAGTGGTGTAACCAATTTTAAACAAAACAAATTATAATAAAATTGTACCTTTTATTTAATCATAGGGGCTTTATTGGGTTCAGGGATGGATGGTGTTTTAGGGTATGGGTTTCTTAGGGTTCAAAGGTGGGTAGTTTGGGGTAAGTGTGTTTCATGGTTCAGTGATGGGAGGTGATTTGGGAATAAGGAGATTGTTAGGGTTCGGTGGGTAATGATTTGGGGGTAAAGGGTTTTTGGGTTCGGACCTAGTCCTGCCTGTCTCATTGCTTCCAAAGGTGCATCAACTGGACTAAGGTTTAACAAAGACCTGGGTCCTTCAACTGATTGCTCTCCTTGGGCCATTAACTGGGGAGTTCCTAGGGACCCTCCTCTTATTGCATCTTGGGTCATTACTCCCTGATCACACATACCAGGCTTACCCTGCGCATACAATGGCACCGGTGGACCAACAGTAATTGGTAATGATATAGCAGCTGGTGTCTGACCTGGTCCCAAATCCCCTGGAGCAGTAACTCCCGAAGCTTGGCTCATTGTGGCTGGTGCAGGTACAAACGGAGGTCCTGCTGCTGGACTATACCCAGGAATCAGCTGTTGCTGAGGCTGAGGCAGCAATTGTGGAGTTGGCTCAATCTGCACTAACCTCGATTTTGTATATATCGGATCAGGCGGCACTATCAGATTAGTAGTAGTCTCTAGTACTGGGACGTCTGGATAGATTCTCTGTATCTGCGGTGGAGGTTGCAACTGTATCTGCATGTCTGGCGCAGTGGGTACACTGACACCATTCTGTATCAAACCTGTATCACTAGTCTGCATTGTATCTGTAACTCCCTTCTCCTGCGTCTGGCTCCCAGGACCCGCACTAGTGCTCAGGGCATTGTCGTCTACTGCATAAGGTGGCGGGCGATCATGTAACAACTGATTAAGAAACTCTTCATCGTCTGAGTCATCTTCTTCTATCCAGGACCTCTTAGTCTCTTTAGGCTTATTAGAGTCCTTATCTGTCTTGCAGGTGGCTTTCTTTCCCTGCGTCTCGTCCCCCTGTGTTATTGCCAGGAACAATTTGAGTCCGTCAACTATTCCCCTTCTCCACATTTTTCTCTCATTGTCCCATCTAGCCTCAGCTAAGGTCTTTTCTGCCCTACTCATTCTCCTCTCGAATTTCTGCTGTCTTTGTTTAATAGCCATTAAATCCCAGACTGCTAATGCCTCATACTAAGCTGGCCTCGGAGGTGGCTTTTGCACACATAACATCCACCTCAAATTCTCTAAAATTCTCGTATTGAACGTTCCGTGCTCTGGAAACACCAAACATCCCTCCTTGTCTGTCAATTTGCGCCACTGTTTCATCCATAAGCAAGGCGCTACTCCCTTCTCCTCCATCACTATATAAGCTGGAGTACCCTCGGGCAGTGTTGGCTCCCCTTCACTCTCCATAATGTATGCGTCTCCTTTTAGAGCGCTCCTAAAAGCTTTGATAAAATTCATCTTTGCTTCTTTTCTTTTGTTTTGTATTTAATCAGGAAGTGACTTTTAATTCCCAGGACACTCTTCACCCACCTTTCTCAACCTATTGCCTCTCACGGACGGCTGCCAATCCATGCGCGACCCCTCTCGGCAACTGACCTATCCCAGCGCGACACCACTGACGTCACACTCACACACACTGCAGCTGACAAAGTCTTGCGGCTTATCCGCCCCTCACTAGGTTCACACCAAACTAATGCAAAATTACTGCAAGCATCTTTAACAACAACAACAACTCAAATTTGCCGGTTTACTACAGGAAGGGTACACAATCGCTTCAGAACTTTACAGAGATTTCACTTGAAGCCTCGGCCGCTACTCTCTCCTTCTCAGTTCCCGCATTCGCAAGCAGAATTCGACCCGCAAAATCCTACTCTCGACTTGTCAATGGTTCGTCCTAGTGCACTATAGAACTTGCCAAATCTCCATCGAAGGTTTCACACATACAATTTGACTCAAACTCGACTTGTCAACCATGCCCGATTGACCTATTAAACCGCACAAATTACAGCATAAACCCAAGTGTCTTCTACACTTGTCAATATACTCCGGAGTCTTAGACCACGACGGGTCCGTACATTAACAACCAACCACGTGGATAATTTTTTGAGCACAAAGCGCCACACTCATATGAAGTACGCCGACTTCCCTACTCTCATACTGTGGAGTACGCCCACTCCCCCTAAAACAACATTACCTGAGCTAAACACACATAATCTTCACAAATCACCTGCAAAATGCATAAGCTGAGCAAGCGCAAAATCTATATCACACATACTAAAACGCCAAGAAGATTCCCAACTCACTTAGGCAGGTTCAGAGATCCCAGGAAAGTCATGGGGAATTTAGAAACACATCATATCTCCAACTTGCATTATCTCAGAAAACAATTTAAACAATAATTCTCCGTCCTAGGGCCCCAAAGGGCCAAACCATCGCTCTGCTACCAGAACTGTTAACGCGTCCCTTTATGGTAATTCATTACACATTAGGACTCATTTTAGGCCAATGAATCTTTCAACCCAGTTGAGAGACACCTTAGGACGAGATAGCTAATCAATATGTCAATCAATACATCAATAATGTCATCAATATTTATTGCAACAATGCATTCACTTTAGTCAAAGACATTAATCAACTCAAGACCACCACCATGACCTTGCAGTCATGAATAAACACACCAGTTTAGTAGAATTTTATGAGTTTTATTCCCTATTAATTACAATTCTAAAAGATGATGTGATAATCTCAAAACCAAAACACTCAATAACATTGTCATAATTTGGCAACTCAAATAAGACTTTATCAAAGCAAGATAAGCAATTAATAAAACATAACACAGCGTCAACATAGATCAACTTTAGCAGAGTGTCATTAACGCGTCAGTTCAACAAGCATAGATTCAGTCGTTTGTCTATCTGCGTCAGTTTAGTGAACCCCTGTCCTAACCACTGATTAGCATTGGCATGTTGGGCTTCATGCAAAACAATTTAGAACACCAATTTGGAAAACATCTAGCTATGGTCTCTGTCAAAAGTAAGCAGTTGGTACCTAGAAAGGAAAAGAAAAGAGACAAATCACAATTTCATTGTCATAGTTACCCTCGAGGGTTTAGGTCAGCACTCAGGTTCTGTCTTCGTCTTTAGGACATCGGTTGATTCGCCATCAGTCAAAACTCAGCTCTGGGCAAAAGGGGCACTTCCCTCATAAGGAGGCAAAGTGTAGAATGAGCCATCTAAGGAAGAGGATGGTTTTAAGTAAACCAATAAGTCACCAAACAGAGTGACAAAGTTTCTGGATAAAATCAATAGCATTCCCTAACCCACCCAAATGGCTCCCCGTGTCATGGGTTTTTATCCCTTTTTCGTTGTACATTCCCCTAAAATCCAATTGGCTAAGGGGTTGCACCCCACTATCTCTACCCAATTAGAAAACAGATTATGTCATTAATCTTTCACCCCATATTAGTTCACAGACATTTTATTGGTCCATATGATTGACGTCTTCAGAGGTAGCACATCCGGTATGATTTCACCCTTCTGTAATTCTTTGCACATCTTTGGTCAGTAGCTCCATTGTCCGTACCGGTTTGAACGACCTTGTACATTTTACTAATCTACACTGTTGCTTTTTACTAAAACATTTCTACAAGCAATATGAATTTCATGAGAACGGATCCACTATAGTTACATTCAGCTTCTAGTTGAAGAAAACAAGAGGTCATGTCCTTTTGGGAGTCAGCACACTGCACGTTTAGAAAAACACATTTAATATGAGAGCCAGGCAGCTAAGCTTCGGCTCATGCTAATTTAAGGCCTATAAGATTCATTTAGCAAAGTTTTAATAACATAATCGTTAATAATTAGTATAAAACTATTCGTTAATATCATATTTTTTCAACATTAGTCATTTTCATTAGTCCCCGTATATATTGGCGCCACTCCCCGTGGTCGCATTTCAAGTGCACGTTTAAGCAAAACACATCAATATAGTTTCTATGGGGCATTATCACACATTAGTTCATAAACATTTCATGTTAATATAGATTATATAAACTACGCTCTCTCAGTCCCTCCTCTGATGACATTCGTCATCACACAAACCTTTCCCTTTTAACCTTTCACTTTCAATTTTTCACTTTACGCATAATACGCATTTCTACTGAGATAGGCTCACCATCACCTCTCTCGTTTACTGTTTGAGGGACTAGGCCGTCCTCAGTGGGCTCTCCTACAGTCTCAGTTTCCCTTTGAATACTCTCCGGCCCTGAGACTTCCCACTCTGGAGCTGTTGATTTGGGCACTTCAAGTTCCTCATCAGTTGGACATGTTACCTTCTTTGTGTGACTGGCATGTATCCAGTTTGGAACTCCTGCACACTTCACAGCAGTGGTTGTTGTCAGTATTACTTGATATGGCCCCTTCCAGCGCGGTTCCAAACACGACTTCCTTACATGCTTCTTGACAACCACCCAGTCACCGGCTTGCAGGGTATGACCTGGATCACTGATCGGTGGCAATGTGTTAGCCTCCACCTGGTGGAAAAAAGAGCGGACCACATCAGCCAGACCCTTGCAGTAGTCCAACACCATATCATCCGTGATATTCACAAGAGCATTTGCAGGTACTGCGGGCAACCTCATAGCTCTGCCCATGATTATCTCATGGGGTGATACTCCTGTCTTCTTATCAGGTGTGTTTCTCATTGACATTAGCACTAAAGGCAATGCATCTGGCCACTTCATATTGGTAGCTGCACACATTTTTGCCATCCTCGACTTCAAAGTACCATTCATCTGTTCCACTAGTCCTGATGCTTCAGGGCAGTAGCTACAATGCAGCTTTTGCTCAATGTCTAATGCAGCACACAAGAGCTTTATCACCTCATTGTCGAAGTGTCTGCCCCTATCTGATTCTAAAGAGACCGGAAATCCGAACCTTGGTATTAACTCTCTAAGCAACAGCTTTGCTACTGTGAGACTGTCATTTCTACGTGTAGGGTAAGCTTCAATCCAGTGACTGAAAACGCACACAATCACCAACACATACCTCAAGCCTCCACATACAGGCATCTCAATGAAATCCATCTGCATCTTGCTAAACGGACCTCCAGCTCTCCCTATGTGGCTCAAAATCACCACAGTCCCTTTTCCTGCATTCATCTGTTGACAGATGATGCACCTGTGACAGGTAACTTCTGCGGCTTGTCTGAATTTCGAATAATCTGATCATTGTGTCTCTCCCAAGGTGTGCCTGACCATGGTAAAGTCTTGCAAACTGTGACAAAAGACTGTTTGGTAAAACCAGTTTCCCCTCCTCTGAGACCCACAAGTCGTCAGCTCTTTGTACACATTGCATTCGCTGCCAGGAGCGTTTTTCCTCCCTACTTGCACGACCCTGCAGTGATTTTAGCTCATCTAATGTGTCAACAACTCTTAATGCAAAGTTCAAACATGTCTCATTTTCAGTTTGTGGTAACAATTCCCACTGATCTTTGAACGATATACAGTTCAATGCGCAAAACCTTGCAGCTTGATCTGCATAGCCGTTTCCCATTGACACAAAGTCTTGTGACTTAATATGAGCATTGCATTTCACCACGGCAATTTCAAGAGGCAACTGAATCGCATGCAACAAATCCTTAATCTGTTCGCCATTTTTCACTGGTGAACCAGAAGAGGTCATGAAACCCCTCTGTGACCACAATTCGCCAAAATCATGTACAATTCCAAATCCGTATCTGCTGTCAGTATAGATAGTGACTTTCAGATGTTCAGCTGCGTGCCATGCCTTAGTAAGGGCAATTAATTCAGCCACTTGTGCGGAATGCACTCTTTCGAGCCAGGAGACTTTTATAATACCGGTGATTGTACACACAGCCTATCCAGCTCTCAGTATTCCGACTGAGTCTCTCAAACATGATCCATCAACAAACATAATGCAGTCATTTTCCTTTAACTGCGTGTCTTTAATGTCAGGTCTGGGTTTGGTGCACAATTCTGTTACCTCAAGGCAGTCATGCTCCACCTCCTCCGAATTACTAATTTCAGTGTTTTCAACAGGAAGTAGAGTTGCCGGGTACAATACAGTACACCGAGACATTAGGCGACCCCAGAATAATTGTCTCATAACGGGTAAGTCGGGCATTTGTCATGTGTTGGGTTTTAGTTCGGGTCAACAAAATCTCAACTGAATGTGGAACCATTACTGTTAAGGGATGTCCCATCACTATGCCTTCACACTGTGTGAGGCTCTGACCAACTGCTGCGGCTGCGCGCAACCAACCTGGTAAGGCTGCTGCGACGGGGTCCAAGGTAGCTGAAAAATATGCTACAGGGCGGTTTGCACCTCCATGGACCTGTGTTAAGACAGACAAAGAACAAGCATCACGTTCATGACAAAACAATAGAAAAGGCTTAGTGTAATCAGGCATACCTAAGGCTGGTGCCCTACACATGCACTCTCTCAATTCCATGAATGACTCAAGCTCTTCCTCAGACAGAACTATGGTATACGGTTCATCCTTAGTCTCTTTGCCTGTCATCTTTATCAATGGTTTAGAGATAATCGAAAAGTTGGGAATCCACTGACGACAGTAGCCCACCATTCCCAAAAACATTCTGACATCTCTCTTTGTTGTCGGGGGATTCATCTGTAGTATGGCTGTCACCCTCTCCTTTGATATTCTCCTGGACCCTTTTTCAATCAAGTGCCCTAAGTATTTCACCTCTTTCTGACAATACTTCAACTTCTTTGGTGACACTTTATGTCCGTTCTTTCCCAAATGGTTCAGTAAGGCAACTGTGTCATACCTGCAATCATCTTTCGTTCTGGACGCAATCAACAAATCATCAATGTACTGTACTAGAGTCGAACTAAAAGGCAGTTCTAGCGACTCTAAGTCCTTTTTCAATATCTGATTGAAGATAGACGGTGACTCTGAAAACCCTTGAGGAATTCTGCACCAACTGTACACTTTATCCAGGAATTTGAAACTGAATAAAAATTGGCTGTCCTCATGAAGAGGCACCGAAAAGAAGGCTTGAAACAGGTCCACTACTGTGAACCACTCTGCATCACATGGAACCTGGAACATGATTACTGCTGGATTTGGCACTATGGGACAACACTTTACCACAATCTCGTTTATTTTTCTCAAATCCTGCACAATTCAAACTTTCCCACAAGGCTTTTTCAAACCCATTATTGGTGAATTACATGGGCTGCTCAATACCTCCTTCAGAACTCCTTGCTTTCCAAAATCCGCAATTATCTGCGACATCTGAATAAGGACATCTTGTGCCATGTGGTATTGCGGCACCTGAGGAAACACTGCATTTGGCTTCACTTGTACTTTAACCGGTTCTACTCCTTTAATCAGTCCCACTTCTTTTCCAGTGAGGTCCCACACTTTCTCTGTCACTGTCCCCTGCAACTCAGCTGGCAAGTCAGTCACTGTAAGCATCGGGAATAGAGTTATCAGAGGGTAATCTTCATTTGCGGTGTCCATTTCTGATTCTGTAAATTGCCCATCATCCCCCTCATCATCACTGTTTGTTTGAACCTCAATCCCTTCATTAGAACAGGTAATCGAACATTTTGTCTTACACAGTAAGTCTCTTCCCAGTAGGGATACCGGACTAGAGTCGCAGACTACAAACTTATGTAGTCCCTGAAAGTTTCCAATCTCAACTTGAACCGGGTCTGTGATCGGGTTTGTCAAGTACTGGTTTGCTACCCCTACCACTCTTATGGTATGCCCTGAAAGTGGTAATTTCGGAACCTCTGCACTTCTGACTGTAGAACGTGTAGCTCCCGTGTCAACCAAGAATGAAACCTTGTGACCCATCACCTTTCCCTCTACATAGGGTCCCCTCTGATCTACTTCTAGGGACTCTGCAAGCCTATACTCTTCACAGTCTGAACTATCATCCGACCATTCATCATTCGTTCCATCTTCACCACGCAATGGGAACTGCTGTACTGCGTTATTTTGATTCATCATTTGACCTGTGACCTGCTGAGGAAGCATCACCTGTTGCTGTCCCATTGGAGCTAATGGTCATTGCATTTGCTGTCTAGGTACCATGGGAACCTGCTGTTGTACTTGCTGCATTTGTGCTGGTTGAACACGCAGCATTTGTATTTGCTGCATGGGCTGTAACCCCTGCATCTGAACCATATTATTCTGGAAGTTCTGATTTTGGCCTCTCAATTTTGGACCCCTCACATTTTAAAATGTACCGACATCAGTGCTTTGTTGAATGACACCATCATGCACCGCATTATGGCTTTCCCGCTTCCAATGCCCCACGCCCCCGCACGCGTGGCATGGTGACATCTTTTTCATCCCTTGCGCATCATTTTGAACCACAACAGTATTCAAATCTGGACTGCGATTCACAAAACCTCGACCTCGGCCTCTTGGTTGTGCCTGAAACACGCCATTCCCTTGCGGTTGCTGTTGTACCATCTGCTGGATTCCATTCCCTTGCATACCTGCCTGCGCTGCTTTAATCTGCATCACCATCACTTTTTCCTTCAACTTTCTCTGCTTCAGCTCAATCTCGTCACTACAGTATTTTGCATACTGCAACACCTCATCAATCGGCTTCGCTTGCCAACAGATCAAATGATTCTTAATCATCTGGCTAACCTCTGGTCTCAGCCCTTCAACAAATCTGAACCCAAGATGGGTCATATCTTTCGTCTCAATAGTCTCAGTACCACTGTAATGCTTGAACGCTTTCAACAACCTCTCATAATAAGCATGGATTGACTCTTTAACCTCCTGTGAGGTCCGGTCGATTTTCTGCCAATCAGTCACTTTCGGCGACACTTTCTACTTCAAAAATTCAATCACTTTATGATAGTACTTCATCACGTCCTCAGATGGTGCTCCAGTCACCTTATCCCTTGCCGGTTCCTGCGTCGGCCAATCCACACCTCTTTTGCACTCAAGCCATAAGTCGGGTGGAACAATGATCTCGAACAAGGTATTCAAGTCCTCCCAGAGACACTTCGCAAGCTTCACAAACCTGTCCGTCTGCTGATACCACTCTATCGGTTTCTCCCTCAACCTGGGGTAATCATTTGTGAATGACAAAATGTCTCCCCTAGATCACGGTACATGGACTAGAACCCCTCCAGCTGTTTTTCTCATTGGTAATATTTTTACTGTCCCAGTGTCCGGTGAGGGTTTAGTCTGGCTTGATCCTGGACTGTCACCTTTCTCCTTATCTCTTTTCTTTGCTCATCTGCCTTCCCACTTTTCTAAGGCTCCCCAGATTTGGGCACTTTGCAGTATTTCTTTAAGATGTGCTTTTATCCCTGCCGACCTCATGTGATCAAAATCTTTAGAATCGAAGTCTAGTCTGTAGCTTCTTTTCAAATGTTTAGTATTCTCAATATCAATATTGTATTTGTCTGCCAGGTTCGCCAACCTCTGATGCACCTTGCCCACTTCCTTAGTGATTTTGGGGCACAGAAACCTCAATTCTGCTTCGGTGTATGATTCTAATCTGTTTACCTATATTGTCCCTTCCACTAGTTCAGCAGCTTCCACACCCAGTCTTACAAAGTTTAGGTACTCATCTCTCTCTGACCCTTCTGCGGTCGCTGCAGTAGTTTGCGAAACGTGAGTCTTTTCTAACCACTCTTTCAACTGTTGCACTGTAAAACCTTGTAGTGAAATATTCCCCGCATGCATCATTGGCGACTGTGAGGCGTTCGTACTTATTGTCTGTGGGCTTAGCACACCTAGTCCTGCCTGTCTCATTGCTTCCAAAGGTGCTTCAACCGGACTAAGGTTTAACAAAGACCTGGGTCCTTCAACTGATTGCTCTCCTGGGGCCATTAACTCGGGAGTTCCTAGGGACCCTCCTCTTATTGCATCTTGGGTCATTACTCCCTGATCGCACATACCAGGCTTACCCTGCGCATACAATGGCACCGGTGGACCAACAGTAATTGGTAATGATATAGCAGCTGGTGTCTGACCTGGTCCCAAATCCCCCGGAGCAGTAAAAATAACTATTAAGGGGCTGAATAATGAGTATTGGGCGCTCTTACTCACAAAATCATTCGCTCCAAAAATATTGTACCACACCGTGCCAAATACCAGGGTTACACCCTCTAAATCCCCCTACATGATAACATACGTTATCCCAGTTACTCTATGTGTATTAGCACACGTGAACACAAATTGTTTGAGAAGATTTATAGTCTCCAAAAGTAACTAAACTCTCTTACACGCCATCTGTACATTGACAATTGTACAAAATTTCAAACTCAAATTTCTCCTGATGGCATAGTTTCAAATTTTAAATTTTAAATTTTAAATAATCCAGTCCTCCACAAATATGCAAGTCCATCATAAATCAAAGTTTAAACGATCCGAAAATTTACTCCATTCATCCAGTATGGTCCTTTACATAAAGTTGCCACTTCCCGTTCATCCAACGTCGTCAACACGTGTTTCATCCGGGGCGTACCCCTGGATTTCATCAGGACTTCCTATGATAATATTTTCTTATAAGTAATATTATAATAGACAATTAATATATTACATCACAAAATATATTACAAAGTTATATTAATTTAAATTAAATTATGTATTAGATAATGGGAACCATATTAATAAATTCCATATGTCACCATAATTCCTAACATAGATCAAAATAAGCATGTCAACATAAGACAGTAAGTAATATATAATCATTCCATATGTGTGTATAAGCATGCATAACAAAACACCATAGCTGTGAAGCAATCCAAACACCCTAATTATCTCCAATTATAATCCCAGTTGTGTGATCAAAAAGTCTCTTAATAGTCATACCTTCCAAATTATAAAGGGATGCTGAATATATAGGTCAGTGCTCCCTATTGTTTTCCAAAGCCTTAATTGTGTCTAGCTGAAATGTAGATTATAATCATTGACAATAAAAAATATATTTTCTTTATAAGACTCCATAAACAATATGACACCGCTACACTAAGTATATTACTAGACTCACCTAATTATCTGTTTCCTCTAACTTGCGATTCAGTAAGTATATAAGGCCTCTTAATTCCTATAGAAGACATTCAAATATTCACATTAAACAATGCTATTCTCCTTAAATAAAGCCCTCCAAATGTTGCCCACATTTACGCACACCTATTTCATGATTTCTCAAACTGCAAGCTGACTTACCAGCCATGAATGTAAAAGGGAGCGAGTACGCTCTCAACCTTCCCGCGAGTAATGAAACCGACACTCATCGTCTTCGATCTATTTACACGTTCCTCTTTACATGGAAAGAGAGAACGGACTAGTGAAACTCTCGTTCCTGTATCCTATATATTCAGCATCCCATTATAATTTGGAAGGTATGACTATTAAGAGACTTTTTGATCACACAACTGGGATTATAATTGGAGATGATTAGGGTGTTTGGATTGCTTCACAGCTATGGTGTTTTGTTATGCATGCTTATACACACATATGGAATGATTATATATTACTTACTGTCTTATGTTGACATGGTTATTTTGATCTATGTTAGGAATTATGATGACATATGGAATGTATTAATATGGTTCCCATTATCTAATACATAATTTAATTTAAATTAATATAACTTTGTAATATATTTTGTGATCTAATATATTAATTGTCTATTATAATATTACTTATAAGAAAATATTATCATAGGAAGTCCTGATGAAATCCAGGGGTACGCCCCGGATGAAACACGTGTTGACGACGTTGGATGAACGGGAAGTGGCAACTTTATGTAAAGGACCATACTGGATGAATGGAGTAAATTTTCGGATCGTTTAAACTTTGATTTATGATGGACTTGCATATTTGTGGAGGAATGGATTATTGAAAATTTAAAATTTAAAATTTGAAACTATGCCATCAGGAGAAATTTGAGTTTGAAATTTTGTACAATTGTCAATGTACAGATGGCGTGTTAGAGACTTTAGTTACTTTTGGAGACTATAAATCTTCTCAAACAATTTGTGTTCACGTGTGCTAATACACATAGAGACCCCGGAGCAGTAACTCCCGAAGCTTGGCTCATTGTGGCTGGTGCAGGTACAAACGGAGATCCTGCTGCTGGACTATACCCCGGAATCAGCTGTTGCTGCGGCTGAGGCAGCAATTGTGGAGTTGGCTCAATCTGCACTAACCTCGATTTTGTACATATCGGATCAGGCGGCACTATCAGATTCGTAGTAGTGTCTAGTACTGGGACGTCTGGATAGATTCTCTGTATCTGCGGTGGAGGTTGCAACTGTATCTGCGTGTCTGGCGCAGTGGGTACACTGACAGCATTCTGCATCAAACCTGTATCACTAGTCTGCATTGTATCTGTAACTCCCTTCTACTGCGTCTGGTTCCCAGGACCCGCACTAGTGCTCGGGGCATTGTCGTCTACTGCATAAGGTGGCGGGCGATCATGTAACAACTGATTAAGAAACTCTTCATCGTCCTCTTCATTCTTCTTCTATCCAGGACCTCTTAGTCTCTTTAGGCTTATTAGAGTCCTTATTTGTCTTGCAGGTGGCTTTCTTTCCCTGCGTCTAGTCTCCCTGTGTTATTGCCGGGAACAATTTGAGTCCGTCAACTATTCCCCTTCTCCACATTTTGCTCTCATTGTCCCATCTAGCCTCAGCTAAGGTCTTTTCTGCCCTTCTCATTCTCCTCTCGAATTTCTGCTGTCTTTGTTTAATAGCCATTAAATCCCAGACTGCTAATGCCTTGTACTGAGCTGGCCTCGGAGGTGGCTTTTGTACACTTAACATCCACCTCAAATTCTCTAAAATTCTCATATTGAACGTTCCGTGCTCCGGAAACGCCAAACATCCCTCCTTTTCTGTCAATTTGCGCCACTGTTTCATCCATAAGCAAGGCGATACTCCCTTCTCCTCCATCACTATATAAGCTGTAGTACCCTCGGGCGGTGTTGGGTCCCCTTCACTCGCCATAATGTATGCGTCTCCTTTCAGAGCGCTCCTAAAAGCTTTGATAAAATTCATCTTTGCGTCTTTTTTTTGTTTTGTATTTAATCAGGAAGTGACTTTTAATTCCCAGGACACTCTTCACCCACCTTTCTCAACCTATTGCCTCTCACGGACGGCTGCCAATCTGTGCGCGACCCCTCTCGGCAACTGACCTATCCCAGCACGACACCACTGACGTCACACTCACACACACTGCAGCTGACAAAGTCTTGCAGCTTGTCCGCCCCTCACTAGGTTCACACCAACCTAATGCTAAATTACTGCAAGCATCTCTAACAACAACAACAAATCAAATTTGCCGGTTTACTACAGGAAGGGTACACAATCGCTTCAGAACTTTACAGAGATTTCACTTGAAGCCTCGGCTGCTACTCTCTCCTTCTCAGTTCCCGCATTCGCAAGCAGAATTCGACCCGCGAAATCCTACTCTCGACTTGTCAATGGTTCGTCCTAGTGCACTATAGAACTTGCCAAATCTCCATCGAAGGTTTCACACATACAATTTGACTCAAACTCGACTTGTCAACCACGCACGATTGACCTATTAAACCGCACAAATTACAGCATAAACCCAAGTGTCTTCTACACTTGTCAATATACTCCGGAGTCTTAGACCACGACGGGTCCGTACATTAACAACCAACCACGTGGATAATTTTTTGAGCACAAAGCGCCACACTCATATGAAGTACGCCGACTTCCCTACTCTCATACTGTGGAGTACGCCCACTCCCCCTAAAACAACATTACCTGAGCTAAACACACATAGGGGGTCATTACAAGCTTGGCGGGCCGCTACCGCCGCCCGCCAAGCTGTAACCGCTGTGGCGGCCGCACTCCAGCGGTCCCCATTACAACATCCCCGCTGGGCCGGCGGGCGCAAACCTAGTTTACGGCCGCCGGCCCAGCGGGGATGCGGCCGCAACATAGGAGCCGGCTCCTAATGGAGCCGGCGGTGTTGCGGCCGTGCAACGGGTGCAGTAGCACCTGTCGCGCTTTTCACTGTCTGCTATGCAGACAGTGAAAAGCTGCACGGGGCCCTGTTAGGGGGCCCCAGGACTCCCTTACCGCCAGCCTCTTCCTGGCGGTGCAAACCGCCAGAAACAGGCTGGCGGTAGGGGAGTCATAATCGCCAAGGCAGCGCTGCTTGCAGCGCTGCCCTGGCAGATTATCACCGCCGGGGCTAAAACAGCGGGAAACCGCCGGCCCCGGCGGTGCAACCGCGACGCTACCGCCGCGGTCAAAATATGGGTCTCTGTACCGCCAGCCTGTTGGCGGTACGGGCGCCACTTTAGCCCTGGCGGTCTCTGACCGCCAGGGTTAAAATGACCCCCATAATCTTCACAAATCACCTGCAAAATGCATAAGCTGAGCAAGCGCAAAATCTATATCACACATACTAAAACGCCGAGAACATTCCCAACTCACTTAGGCAGGCTCCGAGATCCCGGGAAAGTCATGGGGAATTTAGAAACACATATCTCCAACTTGCATTATCTCAGAAAACAATTTAAACAATAATTCTCCGTCCTAGGGCCCCAAAGGGCCAAACCATCGCCCTGCTACCAGCACTGTTAACGTGTCCCTTTATGGTAATTTATTACACATTAGGACTCGTTTTAGGCCAATGAATCTTTCGACCCAGTTGAGAGACACCTTAGGACGAGATAGCTAATCAATATGTCAATCAATACATCAATAATGCCATCAATATTTATTACAACAATGCATTTCACTTTAGTCAAAGACATTAATCAACTCAAGACCACCACCATGACCTTGCAGTCATGAATAACCACAAAAGTTTAGTAGAATTTTATGAGTTTTATTCCCTATTAATTACAATTCTAAAAGCAGATGTGATCATCTCAAAACCAAAACACTTAATAACATTGTCATAATTTGGCAACTCGAATAAGACTTTATCAAAGCAGGATAAGCAATTAATAAAACATAACACAGTGTCAACATAGATCAACTTTAGCAGAGTGTCATTAACGTGTCAGTTCAAAAAAGCATAGATTCAGTCGTTTGTCTATCTGCGTCAGTTTAGTGAACCCCTGTCCTAACCACTGATTAGCATTGGCATGTTGGGCTTCATGCAAAACAATTTAGAACACCAATTTGGAAAACATCTAGCTATGTTCTCTGTCAAAAGTAAGCAGTTGGTACCTAGAAAGGAAAAGCAAACAGACAAATCACAATTTCATTGTCATAGTTACCCTCCAGGGTTTAGGTCAGCACTCAGGTTCCGTCTTCGTCTTCAGGACATCGGTTGATTCGCCATCAGTCAAAACTCAGCTCATAAGGAGGCAAAGTGTAGAATGGGCAATGTAAGGAAGAGGATGGTTTTAAGTAAACCAATAAGTCACTAAACAGAGTGACAAGGTTTCTGGATAAAATCAATAGCATTCCCTAACCCACCCAAATGGCTCCCCGTGTCATGGGTTTTTATCCCTTTTTCGTTGTACATTCCCCTAAAATCCAATTGGCTAAGGGGTTGCACCCCACTATCTCTACCCAATTAGAAAACAGATTATGTCATTAATCTTTCACCCCATATTAGTTCACAGACATTTTATTGGTCCATATGATTGACGTCTTCAGAGGTAGCAGGTCCGGTATGATTTCATCCTTCTGTAATTCTTTGCACATCTTTGGTCAGTAACTCCATTGTCCGTACCGGTTTGAACGACCTTGTACATTTTACTAATCTACACTGTTGCTTTTTACTAAAACATTTCTACAAGCAATATGAATTTCATGAGAACAGATCCACTATAGTTACATTCAGCTTCTAGTTGAAGAAAACAAGAGGCCTTGTCCTTTTGCGAGTCAGCACACTGCACGTTTAGAAAAACACATTTAATGTGAGAGCCAGGCAGCTAAATTTCAGCTCATGCTAACTTAAGGACTACAAGATTCATTTAGCAAATTTTTAATAACATAATCGTTAATAATTAGTATAAAACCATTCTTTAATATCATATTTTATCAACATTAGTCATTTTCATTAGTCCCCGTATACATTGGCGCCACCCCCCGTGGTCGCATTTCAAGTGCACGTTTAAGCAAAACACATCAATATAGTTTCTATGCGGCATTATCACACATTAGTTCATAAACATTTCATGTTAATATAGATTATATAAAGTACGCTCTCTCAAAGGCTTCCCCAAGGGTGGTCTGCGAGCTGACTGAATCATAATAAGTTTGAAGTATTCTGTGATCGCAGTGTGGAGCTCGGAGCGAAACACCTCTTTCTGTAAGGGAAGCACCGTTGAAGTTCAAACCCTCCTCGAATAGGGATATGGAATGTCATCTTAACCGGAGAATGATCCTAGAGGATTCATGTTAGGTGTGTAATGGAACCAAGCCCGGGTACTGTTGTGACTTATATTAGCCAATAATCTATGCGTGCCCACATGTTGTGGGGGGTGGAGTGAAATGTATATGCCGAGGCAGAAGTGTGTTGTGGGCGCCAGAGATCTTGGAGTGTGTAAGTGTCACAAATGTCATGTAGTATGCGCAGTAAGCGGGGTTCCCCCACGGAGTTCGTGGCAACTAGTTAGGGGTCTAGGAGCATATTAAAATCACCACCCGGAATAACAGGATCAGGGCCCATATGATTTATTTGCGACTGTAGCGTGAGGAAGAAATCTAGAGCATCCATGTTTGGGGCATGTATGTTGGCCAGTCATAGTTTCTGCCCTGCAAGAGTACCCGCGACCAGCACATATCTGCTCAGCCGATTGGAGTAACTAAAATGGGGTTGAAAGGGGAGATTTTTATGAATTAGAGTGTAGATCGCTCGTGAATGAGAACTGTAACTTGAAAATGCCAGTGGGTGCCTCATGGGGCTGCAAAGGTATATGTGAAGTTTGGTGGTAGGGGGGTCTCTTGTAGAAAGGCTATCTGTGCACCATGTCTGTTAAGATATTGCAATACTTATTTCCCATTACGGGGGTTATTAAACCCTCTTATGTTTAAGGACATGAAGGTAATGTCTACAGTGGGCCTCCCATTGTTGCTAGAGCTTGTCATCAATAAACATATTTAAACAAGAATGATAATATGTATGGAAGAGATATATTGCAAACAGGCAAGGTAAATAAACAAAAACAAACTATCCCACCATTACCCACCCCCTTCCCCCACCCACAGCCTGGTGGATCCCAATAATACCAACAAAGAAAAAACAAAAGAACATCAGTGTAGTATCAACCTTAGGGGGTAACAACACTGCAGCGGACAGCCCTTGGTACAGGAGCATCCCGCATCAGTATAAGTAAGAATGGGATGTGTGATACAGTTTTGGCGCAATCGCCATATTTGTGATTGTCTACAAAGACAGAGTAGCACCTAGAAAGCAAAAAGACAGACTGAATGGGTATGATGTGACATAAGTGGTGTCTAGATGGCAAAACGTCACCTCAATCTGGGGGAACATATCCATACTGGAAGCAGCCTGAGTAGCAGGAGCAAGCGGTCCAGCGAGGTGTGTGCAGATGGGGTGTGTTCCTTGACATGTTTGTTACAAAACACTAGAACATCTGCTGGGTTTTCAAAGATGTCTGACTTGCCATTGATATCCACTCAAAGCCGAGCTGGAAAGAGCATGCCATATCGAAGGCCCAGTTAACAGAGAGTGGCTTTATCATCTGTGAGCTTGCGTCTGGCCTCCTGGACCACCCTAGTGAAATCCGAAAAGAGTGATATAACCGCACCCTGGTTCTAAACTGGGACCAGGTCTCTTGTCAGTCATAGCGCTGTGTCACGCTGAAGTTGAGTAGCCAGGTGATGATCAGATGTGGTGGAGCGCCCAGCAAGGAACAGGGGCCGAGGAACCTATAAGCGCATTCCACCACAAAGGTGGACATGAAGTTTGGGTGTCCTAGCAGTTCTGCTAGCAGGCGTTCTACAAATAAATCTAGGCGGCCAGTATCTGTGGTTTCTGCTACACCCGAGATGTGCACATTGTTGCGGCGTCCCCATACTTCCAAGTCCTCATTTTTACTTGCTCTTGTTCTCATTTGATACTTCAGTGTCTCCAGCCGTTTCTCTGTCTTGGCGTCACCGTCTTCCGCCCGGATATGCGTTCCTCTGCTCCCTCCAGCATCTTATCCTGATGATCCAATCGCTCTCCCATGTGGTCCAGTCGACTCACGAGCATGTCAAAGTGCGCATCTATTGCTCTGAAGCCAGCCCGGAGTTTAGCCACAATAGCGTTTGCGCCTATCATTTGTGCAGCCTCGGGCTCACCTGTCGCACCATCGTCCATAGTCGACTGCATCTCCTGAGCAGTAGGTGGCTTGTTTTTCTCGAAGGGTAGCTTGCGTTGTTTAGGGTCGCTGCGCACCATTGCATTGGCAGGGACAAAGGGCCATATGTACTAAAGCTTTTTCCCATAGACACAGAATGGGTAAAATCCTTTGATACATCTGGCCCAAGGTGAGAACCGCTGCGTAGATATGAGCATGCTGTAGATTGATTCCGCCTGGTGATGCCTTCCAGTGGCTGTTGCCTATTCCCTGGGTTGTGGAACAGGCATTGGGAGCAGGCACAGTGCAGGGTTGTTCCGCGCCCAGTGAGGGATACAGGTTCAGGCAGACGCAAAGTAGTGCAGTCCACTGAATGGGCAGCTTATCGCTACAAAGGAGGGTGTGCCAGTGGCTATAGATAAGATTACAGGATCTGTAGGGCTACCGCACCTAGGTCTCTAGACAGAGGATGGACCACAGACGGGGTATGGGCTGGCAGGTAAGATGGCAATTCAGCACTTATCGTGTACAGGTGGTATTCTAGGTGGGGCTGAAGCAGGAAGTTGCCCCCGGGCTATGAATCAGCAAGAGCAGGTTTGATAGTGAGGAGGTGAATCATGCAGTTTCAGACGTAGTGCAGAAGTGAAAAAAGAGAAATCCTACCAGAATGCAGGCATCAGGGCGCAATGCCACCGGACTGGCACCTCAAGCAGGGTCTAGTGGGGAGGGCTGGCCATCTAGACCTCCGCAGACCGCATAGGCCACTCGTGCATCGTGTGTGATCCTTGCATTGGAGTCAGACACTTTCTCTCAATCAAGAGTGTCTCCCCGCTGATGATCGATAGAGGGCCTGAAGGGGTGCAGGAGGAAAGCAGAGTGCCCCACCGCCGCATGGCTCAGGCTCACCCGCTTCCCTGTCGCTGTGAGTTCTCCGAGGTGCGAGGCAAGTGCCAATCGTGCGGGTGGTGAGGAGAGAGCCACTGCCCACAACAACATGCTGCTTTAACCCCCCTGACGCCCCCTAGGGTGTTGGTAGGTATCAGCCTGGTCGCAGAGAGATGCAGGCAGTACCCCATCTGGCATTAATGAAGGGCTGGTCCGCCTGAGCTTCAAAGCTGTGCAGCCATGTTGGTCGCCAGTGTGCCCCTCCCCCATTTTATTGCATTTATAATATCAACACAATCAGTATAAATATGAGCCGTGAGGGCCACAGTTAAAACACTGAGTAGTAATACAGATAAACTGCACAGAACCATTCACAGTATTGAAGATGACCGCTGAAGTAGGACTACGTATTACAACTACGAATAACCATAGTCTCAGCAGACAGACTTCCCCATCCATGTCCCCCAGATTCTATTGAATGTTTGGTTGGATGCCTCACATCTTGTATACCAGTTTTTCAAGTGCTGCATAAATATCCATTCCCCGAATCGACTCTTGTATGAATGGGGCTTGCTCGGCTCTCCAGTGTCTAGCAAGATCTCTCTTGGCCACCATACATGTTGTTGCGAGGAGAGAATGGATTATTCTAGAATCCCCCACATAGTGTATTATCCCTAATAACATAATTTTGGGGTCAAACCCCAGAGGGATAATGTGACTGTTGACTGCTGACTTGTAGGCCTGCGCCACTTGACACATACAGATAGTCTGGTAAAGGGTACCTGGGGTAAATCCACACCATAGACATGCTGGGTCGTGGGCCCGTCCTATACGCCAAAGGCATCCAGGAGAATAATAAATTCTATGTAAGTATTTGAATTGGACCAATCGAAGATGCATTTGTATCGCTAACATTCTTGGAAATTTTTGCCTCGACCCAGTTGTCATCTAGGGCTGCAACATCCTCCTTCCACCTGGACCTCAGTGCACCTAGGGGGTCAGGTGCGTTTGTGACCAAGGTTTGTACAGCCGAGATATACCACCCCTGTCCAGTGCATCAGTCACTAACTTGCATTCAAGCAAGTTGAATTCAGAAAGTGTCTTCAGCATGTCTTTATAGGGCTCTAAGGCATGCCACTGTTTCAGGTAGCTGTAAAACTGAGAGGGATGAAGGCTGATATTGTCTGCCAACTCTTGGAAGGACCGCATGTGGCCAACCTTCCAGACATCTCACAATGTGGAGATGCTTATTAGGGCCCACAGTCGAAATCCGTCTGGCCCTTCAGCTTCAGCCAACCACGTCCCATGCCACAGGGTGGTGGCCCATATGAGTGTGCTGTGGCACTGCATGTGGCAGAGCGCAGAATGCCAACAACTGATAGGGACCTGGGTAACCGGCAGGAGAGAGCGCCAGGGCCCCTGACCATATTTCAAGGAAAGCAAATCATGGGGCTGAAGAAGAGTGATCTCCAGCCTATTAGCCGGTCCTCCTCTGTCCACCCAGAACCATTTGTCAATTGGGACCAATTGCAAGGCCCAGTAATATAGACAAATATCCACCCAGCCCAGCGTTGAAGGGGCGCAACACTTTACGAAGGATATCCTAGGGGTTTTTCCAGCCCAAAGAAAGTTGGTAATATGCAACTTCAATTTGGTGAAGAATGTGGGTGGTATCTCATAGAGGTAAGGGTGTAGCACATATAGGAAGCAGGGGAGAGCCACCATCCTAAACAGGGTCCATGGGCCTGCAACCGATAGCAGCAGCTTGGCCCACTCAATCATGTCTCGCGTTCAGGCTGCTAAGGGGAGAATATTAAGGTCCCAGTACCGTGACTGTGAAAGGGTGACCGATACACCCAAATAACAGAATCTATCCCCCACTATCTTTAGCCAAGAATCCATGAAATCTCTCAGGACTGAACCGCAGATGGTTACAAGAGTAGAATTGGACCAATTGACCCAAGGCCATCTCAAAGATCTCCAGAAGCTCCATGAGTTTCAAGAGGGTACAACAGGGCTCCTGGATGAAAAGGAGCATGCCGTCTGCATACAGCAAGACCCTGTCTTCCGCTCCACCTCCCAATCAAAACCACAGACCCTGGCGTCGATCTGAATGAGCTTCGCCAGGGGCTCCATTACTAGAGTGAACAACAAGGGTCAGAAGGGACAACCCTGGTGAGTGCCCCTCTCAACTGGAAAGCATGTGGAAAGAGCCCCATTGACTCGAACCTGGGCCCACAGATCGGTATTGAGGCTTGACATCCACCAACGGAACCAGCGTCCAAACCCCATCTTGTGGAGGACCGCAAAGAGATAGGGCCAACGCACCGTATTGAATGCAAACTCTGTATCTACCAGGACTAGCACTGCAGCGCCCCTCAGTTCCTCAGATCGGGCCTGGGGTACATGGAGCTGCCACAGACAGTGGCAGGTACCTCATAGTGGCATAAAGCCATTCTGGTCTGCATCCACTGTCAAGTGGGCCACAGCTGCCAGGTCGGTGGCCAGCACATTGGCCAGGATCTTCTCTTCCAGGTTGATGAGAGATATGGGTCAATAAGACCCACACTCCTCCCGTGGTTTATCTGGTTTCAGGATTACCGTGACAGTCGCTCCCCTCAAGTCATATGGGTGTGAGCCACAGAGGAGTGCCCTCTCATGTAACACCAACAGGTTAGGTACTAACAGAGGTGCATAGAGTTTATACAATTGGAGCGGGAACCCTTTAAGGCCCAGGGCCTTTCCTGAGGGCATGGCCGATATTGTGTGCTGGATTTCCTGAGTGGTGAGTGGTTCATGAAGGTCTCTGCACTCAGAGGTCGATCATTTTCTTACTGAGATATTGAAAATCAAGGGCAGGTCCCGTTCCCTAGTGGGGGTTCTTGGACTGCATAGAGATCTTGGAAATGGAAGGGAAAACATTGCGCCAAGACAGTCATCCCAGTTATAGTCTTGCCCTCCATGGACTTTTATTCGGTAATCATGGTGGAAGGACGGTCGGCAGTCTCCAACCAATAAATCAACTTGCCCACCTTGTCCCCCATCTCGTAACCCGGCCCATAGAATAGAGCCGGCTCAATTTTGTGGAATTTAGCAGTTTATGCCGGTGATCTATGGTCACCTGCGCTAACCTACGGTGCCCCACCTGCGAGAGAGGAGCTCCAGTGGCACCGTCGAGAGCCCTGATCTCATTCTCTAAACTTTTCAGAACACCTCTCTATGCCACGCGCGACGCCCAATTGTGGAGAAAGCCCGGCCTCTAAGGACTGTCTTGTACGCCTCCCATAAAAGCACCCAAGTGTACCAAGAACCCTTGTTGAATTCAAAGTAGCTCATTATACTTTTCCTAATCTTCTCTGCGAAGTCCTCGTCTTGCAGCCACCATGCATTCAGCCGCCCTGGTCCCCTCTCGCCATGACCACCCCTGCCCAACATCAGTAGTACTGTAGAATGGTCTGACAGTGTCCGAAGAAGAATGCAGGACTGTTTGGCCAGCCCTATGTCAGAGGATGGGAGAAAAAAGTAGTTGAGTCACGAAGGTGTGCCATTTGGGGACGAGTGATATGTGTATTGGCGCTCAGTGCGATGATGAAAGCACCAAGCATCCACAAAGATAAGGGCATTGTTGTAGTTTTAGCGTTTATTCAGGGAATAGCATAATCTTCCCCTCGCAAAGCAGTTCACCTTTCTTTCTGGCCTCACTAAGGATTGTGTTCCTGTCGACCGAGTTTGTTAGCTAGGCAATGATTGGTACAGGGGAGCACCGGGGGATATCTTCGGCGCCAGGGACCTGTGGGCCCTTTCCAGAATAAAGCAAGCCGACAAGGAATCCTGCGGGACCCAGGAGTGAAGCCATTCCGGGATGTAGGTAGTAGTCTGGGATCCCTCCATGCTCTCTGGGACCTCCACTATGTGGATTTTGTTGCACCTGGACCTACCCTTGACATCCTCAGCCCTGGACTCCAAATAGCCTACTTATTGCCAGAGTGTCATCAATTCGGTCCGGAGAGATGTAGTTGTGTCTTTGACTTCAGACAGCTACCCCTCAATTGTGTTGACTCTTTTGGCTGAGCAGAGATAGGTCGACGCTCAAGTCCCCTATCTTTCTCTCGAGGGAAGAGCTAGAGTCCTGTATAGCTTGCAATATTGCCACTGTAGGCTCTGACTGTATTGGGCCCGGCAGCAGTCTCTTCTGTCTTTCCTGTCTGCAGCGGGCTTGGTGAACTTAGCGATTTTCCCCTGACCCAGGGCCACAGCCTTGTCCTTGCCCATGGTTGGAGTTGGTCCTCTCAGTACAGGAACCTGTCGCTGGTAGATCAATCAATGAAGTACTCTTACCGGGACCATTGCCTATCATGAACTGCCCAGTCTGTATCCTGTGCTGAGAGTCAGCTATGATGGTAGAGCAAAGTTTCTGCTGTTTGTTTCTGAGTGCTATTAAAGTGTCAAAAGTTACAGAGGTGCTACACTCCCATTACAAACTGGATCTGGGTCAAGAGAAGGTTTTAGGGGTTGCTCTCATGGGGTGGCTGCTGTTATGCTCCTCGCCATGCTGGGTGCTCTGGGCCCCAGGATCCCCCAGTCACCCGCTTCCTTTTGAACCAAAAGATCACTGCTGTGCCTCCGGGCTTGCTCAGGTTGATCCACCGGGGCATCAGGCACACTAGAGCACCAGCAGTAGCAGGAGTGTCTCCTGGGTGGGACAGTCTAGACGCAGGTAGGTAGGTGAGATGGCAGTCGGGTAGCCCAGTGCTGGAGTAGGTAGCTGAGGTATCAAGCCCCACCATAACCAGGAGCACTTAGGGCCCAGGTAAGAGTCAGAGTCACCAGGTTGCTGGGGGTAGTCGCAGCAGAGTCCATTAAAGCAAGTTGTGCAGATGCCCCCCCCGCCCGGAATCACCTCTGCGGTCAGAAACCTATGCCAGGCCCCTTGAGACAGCAGGAAGGAGGGGAGCATCCAGTCATGCCCCCCATTTGTGAAACTGATGGCAGTCTGCTGTGGCCTGTATGAGGTGTCCATAGCCTCAGAGGCCTAGAAAAACATGTGGGCACTGCCCTCCCCACGGCCACCCCCTCAGGCATCTCCGACAAGTAGGTACAATCACCGGCCTGGGGCAGAAAGCCTTTGTAGTGCCACACGCTGGCGCCCTTTGCTACAGCTCCAGTGCGGCCCTCTGTGACACTGCCAGATGCGTAGGCGGTGTTGGTGGGGGTCATATGCGGTCCCCACCGGAGGCCAGATTACGGTCCTGCTGCATCAGATAGAGGACTCTAGGGCCTCCAGCAGAAGCGCACCAATCTAGAGCTTTGTTGGCTTTGACAGCTTCTCTCTGGAGCACTTTCAGCCACCCTTAACTGCTTTGCCCGAGGTGTGGCAGACACCGCAGTGGGCAGGAGCAGTTGTCGGGCCCCTATCTGCAGAGCCAACCACCTGTATGGGCTTCCGGGAGGAGAGTGATAATGCAGGTAATATTTTGTGTCCCCTGGGGGGGAGTCATGGGCCCGGATGATGACAGATGTTAGAGGGTCGGGCGTGGAGCTCTTGATTATGCCGCTGCCATCTTGATCCCTAGCCACACCCTTCCTCCAAGCGCTTTTCTTTTTTTTTTTTTACTTTTTATTGAGGTTTTAACATAAACATGGGGGTATCTCCAAAGTTCCACAATAGTATGTTCCATTCAACATTAGTCCATTATTATTTGTATCTCGTGTAATGTACATAATCCAATATTTAATATTGCTGAAAACAATCATACATATTATTCATGACAACAACCAATGAATAAAAATGGTCTCTGAGTCTTCATAGTATCTATCAAGGAATCCTTCTAGATATATATGCTTGTGTACGAGGATTTTGCCACTCTGGAGATTCCCCCTAACTCCCCCTCCCCTTGTGTCCACTACCGCTTTAAGCACTCCATGCACTCCCGGGTCTGGTCCCATGCCCTTACTAGAGTTCTCCAATAGACTCTACTCCTACGATCTCTTATGCCCCTGCAGAATTTATTCTGTGCGCTAATTTTGAGTACTTGGTGCTGCCTAAAGCCATATAATAAATTGTGGAGGTCATCAATCAAGGGGATATTATATCATTATTTAGAATATTAACCACTTCCTCCATCTGATCCACCAAGGCGCTCCATGCCAGAGCTCTCTCAATCAGCCCCTGTCCCCGTTTGATGTCTCAGTCTCGCACCACCTCCTCAGCTTTTGCCCACTTTATTACCTCCCTCTTCCAACTCTGGATCTGGGGGCCCTTTGTTTGCTTCCAATTTCTAGTTATCTACCGTTTGGCTAACAAGAGTGCTAGGTCCTGGACCTGATTGGTTACCTTTTGCTTGGGTGTATGGGGGCAACCACTAAGTAGACAGTGTCTGTGATCATGGGGGACCTCTTGTTCAATGACTTCTGTTAACATACTGGTCACTGAGAGCCAGAAGTCCCCTAGGTTAGGGCAAGTCCACATCATATGGAAGAATTCTACCTCTTCCTCTCCACATATCGGGCATTTGGCCTCCGCAAGATTAAAATGTTGTCGAAGTCTTCCCGGTGTTAAGTATGCCCTATGGAGCATATATAGATTAATGAGCTTGAACCCGGCATTCCTAGACGCCTTGGGGATCCATGTCAGAATGTTTTCCAATGCCGTCTCCGTTACTGCTGTGCCCAAGTCCTCCTCCCACTTCAGTTTATGGCCTGTGAGTGACGGGTGAAGAACTTCTCTGATCTTGCCATATAAAAAGGTTACCGCTTTATATGTGCCTGTACTACTAGTCAAATATTGGCAAATAATGGATAAGGGAAGTTCTGTTCGTCCCGAGTGCCAGTGTTTAGTCATTGCCTCTGTGATCGCTCTATGGAGCAAAAAATGCCCCTGTGGTAGGTCATATCTTGCTCCAAATTCTTCAAAGGGTATAAGTGCGTCAGCTTCAAACAGTGTCCCCACAGTTGTCGCCCCCGCCTCTACCCAAGTCGCAATTTCCCCCAATTTCCTCCAGGTGGTAAAACTGATAAAAAGAGCTTTGGAATCTCCGGGGCGTAAGGCCGAAGTACCTGCGCCCTGCGAAGTTAGAGCAACCAGCAGGAGTGTAATACTCTTAGTTCTGTGGATAACTCCTTGGTTGGGGGGCCGAGCTGGAGAACCATCCATTGCAAGGTCACTAGGTCTGGAGTAAAAGGTGTTGCCTGCCTATCCGGCCGCACCTGGTTGGCAATCCACCGGGTCAACCATTGTAGTTGGCCCGCAAGGTGCTAGGGCTCAAAATCGGGTACCGCTAGGCCCCCTTCATTTGTTCATTTGTCGGCCTCTGAAGATGCTCAAGTGCCAGGGGCATCTACCCTCTCCCCACAGGAACCCAATAATCAATGAGTTCAGAGTCTTAAAAAAAGCCCGGGGTATCCACATAGATAGTGTAACAAAGTAATAGAGCAAGGGGGGGGCAAAACAATAATTTTCACTGGTGCTGCTCGTCCTGCAACCGTTAGTGGTAATATGACCTTTTGGGGATCATTACTTTTAAGACCCTGCAACGCTCGTCCTATTTTGCCTTCATAGAGGTCAGCCCTGTTATGATAAACATGTACCCCCAGATAAGTCAAACAATGTGGCTCCCACTGTAGACCACTCAGATCTTGTGGGGCCTCTCGACTCGGGGTCATGGGAAATAGGATAGATTTCCCCCAGTTAACTTGAAGGCCAGATACTGATCTAAACCGGTCAAGTAGTTGTCGCGCCTCTCTCAGTGCATCATCCACGTTTGCCAAAAATAGTAGTAAATTATCTGCCTATAAGGCCATATAATGGATCTCATTCCCTACCCCTAGCCAGAGCAAAGACGAGAGGGGAAAGCGGACACCCCTGTCTGGTACCCTGTTCTACACAATAGTCTCCTAATATTGTATTGCCTGTACAAACTCGTGCTCTTGGCTCCGTGTATAATAACGAGTCCAGGCTATAAAATTCTCTCCCAGGCCGAATTTGTATAATACTTCCTATCAATAGGGCCATTCTAAACTATTGAACGCTTTGTCAAAGTCTACCGCAAAGATCAGTGCCTCTGTCTTATTATAGGTACTATCTTCTAGCAATGAGAAAAGCCGGCGAATATTCATGGCCGTGCATCGTCCAGGAATAAACCCAGACTGATCAGCATGGATCAGCCTGGGCTTATGTGGTAAAAGGCGTGTTGCAAGTATTTTACTAAGGATTTTGTAATCCACAAATAGCATAGACAGGGGTCGATAAGAGGTCACCTTGGGTGGTTTCCTCGGTTTCAGGAGTGGGACAATGAGGGCCTCCCACGCAGACGAAGGAAGGGTCCCAACCGACCTAGCTGCTTCATACATGGCGTCCAGTTGGGGTTCCTAAGGTAGTCACAAATGCAGAATAAAACTCAGTGGGTAGACTGTCCAAGCCTGAAATTGTATTCCGTGCCATGCTATCTATGGCAGCCTTCCCCTCTGATAATTCTATTGCCTGACCTAGGGCCTCAGTGTCTAGCTCGGACACTGTAGGAAGGTTGGTGTGTGACAATAACTCTTGGGTATCCGCGATGGTAGTGAGTGTTTTGCTTTAATAAAGCTCTAAATAATAATTTAAAAAACTCCTGATTGATGGCAGCCTGACTATGGACCTGTTGGCCTGTGGAGGTGTCTAATTCCACAATGCTTGGCCCTCTTTTTGCCGGATTTGCCAACCATGCCAGTAGTGAAACTGCGTGGTCACCCTCAGCATGTGTTTTTGCTAGGTAGTTTTTGTAGTCTTAGTAGTGGAGTCTTATAACTCCTACTGCATCCATCTCTCGTGCATCAATAACGGACGTTTGGAGCCCTGGTTGGTTGGGGTATTCTCTCTCCAGTTCCCTCACTTCCTGCTCTATATCCCGTTGCAATCCACATCAAGCTCCTTTTGCCAATGAGATACATTTCCCCCTTACGACTGCCTTGAAGGCATCCCATTCTAGAAGTCTTGTGTCTGTGGTGTCCTCGTTTTCATTAAAGTAAGCAGTTATTCCCGTTGCAATGTCTGTCCTAAACACTGCATCTTCTAATAATTCCGATCAGAATCGCCACATGGGCACTGGAGGACAGGGGAGTGTCCAGCTGTTTCAGCAGTAGGGGGTTAAGGTCCGAATCTTCCTACACAAATACTCGGTTGTGCTGGTCGATTTGTGGACGCCCAGGGAAGAGAGGAAAGTGTCTAATCACACATGTAAGTCATACAATGGGGAATAAAAGGAATAATTCCTCCCGTCCGGGTGGTGAGTGTGCCAAGAATCTATCAGTCCCCATTCCCGTTGGCATTCTCCAAATGCCTTATTGGTGCGTCTGATTGGGGATTCCTGCGGGGGTGCGATCTATCCATTGTCATATCACAGATGCAGTTAAAATCCCAGCCTAGTAATATGGATCCCATAAGATAGGAGGCCAAGCGCTCACACAACGTCCTCAAGAATCCAGGTTGATCAACATTAGGACCATTATAAACAACTATGCACACATCCTCTGGTAAATCCAAATTAATTGAAAAAGTCAAGTCATAATAATTAACTCAAATAATCTTTATTCCATTTTTATGAGCATCTCTTCAGCCAAATCCAACACGTGTTTCATCTGGGGTATGTTGCCCCACGACTTCAACAGGGCTTTTAATGGCACAGCACTTTATCACATGATGAGAAATATTCTGAAATTTCCAACTATAAGATTATTTGATGAAAGGAATGTTGCCTTAATGGACATTTAGTACAAAAAATAATTTGTTATATGTTGTTCACAGCCAGTAAAAACCCAGAGGAAGTCGTGGGGCAACATACCCTAGATGAAACATGTGCTAGCTTTGGCTGAAGAGATGCTCATAAGAATGGAATAAAGAAGATTATTTGAGTTAATTATTGGGACTTGACTTTTTCAAATAATTTGGATTTACCAGAGGATGTGTGCATATTTGTTTATAATTGTTGTAACAATCTCATGATTGTTTCTCTAAAGTATATTAGGGAGGGTACCTTTTATATACACCGTCTGTTGATATAAGGATCTAAGGGCCAGAAGTAGTAAGCCGTTTGCATGTCTCAAGCTGCAAAAATCGCAGTTTGCAGCATGCAAACGGCCGAACGTGATTCTCATTCCCAAATTGCGAGTCAGTACCGACTCGCAATTTGGGAATGCGACTCGCAAATAGGAAGGGGTGTTCCCTTCCTATTTGCGACTATTTGCGACTATTTGCGACTGCATCGCAATTCAGAGTTGCTTTGTGACCGCGAATGCGGTCTCAAACCAACTCGCAGTTACCACCAGTGTCACACTGGTGGTAAAAAATATTTTTTCAGAGCAGGCAGTGGTCCTATGGACCACTGCCTACTCTGAAAAAAGCGAAACCAAATGGTTTTGGTTTACTTTTCATTTTGCAACTCGTTTTCCTTTAAGGAAAACGGGCTGCAAAATGAAAAAAAAAAAAACTGCTTTCTTTATAAAGCAGTCACAGACATGGAGGTCTGCTGACTACAGCAGGCCACCATCCCTGTGAGTGCAGGGACTTGCTATGGGGTTGCAAAATGCGACCCACCTCATGAATATTGATGAGGTGGGTCTTTGCGACCCCATAGCGAGTTGCAGAAGGTGTCCGAGACACCGTTCTGCATCCAATTTTGCAACTTGCAAATTGTGAGTTGGTCAGACTCGCAATTTGCAAGTCGCAAAATTGGATTTTCCTACATCTGCCCTAAATGTTATGTTAACCTAATATTCCTAACAGGAGAGTGCCATATCTCCTCATTATCCCCCCTTGGTTACTGTACGAACATTAGGACCATACACGCTCCCTATCGCTATATCTCAGCCATCTAATCTACCTGCTACCAGGCTATATGACAGATGCAGTGTGTTGAAAAGGTATCCCAGGCTTAATTCGGATAAGGACCCCCTAGCATAGGCAGAGTAAGTAGTGTAATAGACCTGTCCTCTCCATTTGTGTTGCAGTGCTTTCCCTTCTTTGGCGTCTAGGTGTGTCGCTTGCTATTGGGCTATATGTGTCGCTCGCCTAGTGAGGTATGACCATACTTTATGTTGCTTTCCCATGGAGTGCATCCCCCTGATGTTCCATGTGACCACTTTAAGAGTAGTGGGGTCAGCCATTATAGAAGGGAAGGGCAGAGTGTGGGCATTGCGAAACTCCCATGTTCGTCTCTATCTGAAGTACCTCGTAGAATAGCACTAGCAAGTATTGAGATACGCAGCAGTGGGCAATCCCCAACATATTAAACAGAAACTTCACCCAACTCCCACTCCCCAGGGCAAACAGTGTGAGCCATTCGCCCAAACAGTCAACCATAACATATCCAACCATGGTTGTGCCCTCTAAAGCTTGGGTTTCTTTCAGTAGAGGGGTCGGCAGCTCCACCCGCTCTCAGTCCCGGTCCCCGAGCCCCTCGGGTACCCACCCGAGGCTCCAAGTTATGGAATTAGAACAAGATGTCATAATCCATTCAATTAAGGGCTTCATCTGGCTGTCTAATTTGTAGCCAAGTAGGCAGCGGCCTTGTTATCATGTGAAGAGTGGTAACGGTTGTTCCAGTGGGTCTCAGATTAGATAATCTTGTCTGCGGAACGTGGGGTGATCACTGGTAAAATCTTGCTGGAAGTTGTTGAAGACATCGAGTCTCTGTCCGAGTTCATGCCAGCATGCCATCATCACTCACTTCCCTCAGTGAGAGTCTGGGGTCAGGCGATGCTCCCTCCAAGGATGCTACGCAGCTACAGCCACATGCCAACCTCTGTGCACTTCCTGCACTGTTGGTGAACCCGTAGGCATCGCCAGGTTTTGTCTTCAAGCGCGAGGAGGGCACTTCCTCTTATGCAGATGAGGTGATCTGTTCGGGCCTGGAATTGTATAGAATAGGTGATTCCTGCTTCCCTCAGTTTCTTTTTCACAGATGTAAAGGCTGCATTCTGGCGCTGTACGTTCCTTGTGAAGTCAGGAAATAGGGAGATTTTATTGTGTCAACTGTTAGGTCATCACATCCCGAGCACATTGCAGCATATGGTCCCTGTCCTTGAAGTGAAGCAGCCTCGCCACTACTGGCCTAGGAGGAGCCCCCGGCGTTCGCCGCCTCGTGGGTCTCGATGTTCACGCTCAAAAGCAAAGAAAGGAGAGAGACCCTACAGGGCCAACTCCCACCTGATCCAGTCCTCCAGGTATTGTACCATGTTGGGAGCCTCTCTTTTCTCCGGTAGCCCCACTATTCTGATGTTATCGAAGCGCTCTCTATTTCCAGCATCTTCTGCTCTGCTCTCAAGGACGTTCATTCTAGTTTCCATAGAGTCCATTCGTCCGCCTGCAGCCGCCACTGTAGTTAGTGTTTCGGATATTTCCCTTTCGGTTGCTGTGACTCTCTTTGATAGGCGCCTGTGATCATTGCGCTGCAATCCCTAATCTATACTGAGCGTATCAATCTCAACTTCAAGTGCTTCTCATAATACTGCTATAGCCTGTAAAACATCCTGAAGTGTGTGGGCAAAGGGTGCTGTCCTCGAGGGCTCATCTAAGGCCTGTGCCGGTCTCCATCCAGCAGCTCCAATGCGATCCTCTTGTTTCCTCTTCTCTCTTTTTCAACCCTTTCCCCATGGTTTAGTTGTATGCAGCTGTCTTTGGAACTTGTTACTCCAATGGAGCCAGTGAATGTTGCGTGAGTATCCGCTTATTTGAGCGCTACGGGGGTTCTGCCCGTCCTGCTGTGGATAACTTGTCTCGTCGGGTTATCTAGTATCCAGGCGCCCTCGATGGCAGGGCTTTCATGGGGTCCTGTGTGTTCTCACTGGACTATGTGGCACTGCCATGGGGACCAACCGTCGCCCGCTCCCAGGAAGGAGGAAAGAGACTCAACAATGGGTGTTAATTAAATACGGTTGCAGCTGTCCAGTCTCAGGCCTTTATGTGCGCTCCCCGGACCTTTCTAGTCAGACTCGACCGTCTCCTCATTCTACCCAGTAGTTGCGACGTGATGGCAATTGTTTATGTTTAATCCCTCCGGAAGCGCACTATGGTAGGGGTCCCTGTGCCTCCATAGGAATTGCTGAGATATGCTTTGCCCTCTGGTGAGTGTGCGCGCTGGCCTGGACCAATTCTTCTCGGCCTTCGACTGGTCAGCAGTTAAGGCCTCCCCATAGTATCACACAGTCTCTGGTTTCAAGGCCCCCCAGGGGGCATGTCCTGCTATAGCCATCCATTAGTGGTTGGGCCCCCCAGTACCACTCCTACGGCCGGTCTCCGCGCCCCCGCCCCCCTCAAGAGTCTCTACCAGCAAGACGGTGTCCCCTCTGTACCTCGATATCCGGGGAGGCCCTCATTATCCAGCTCAAGAGGCAGGGGCCAGCAAGGGCGTCAATAAGATCTCAGCTCACTGTCCCCACCGCCGGTCTCTGGGGATCTCCACCCATCATCGGGCAGTTGCAGCCAGGTAGGTGTAAGCTTGCCGACCGCCTGCGGGTCTCGCAGCACGGATGGTACCTGCAGGGTCCCCCACCTAGTGGGGACAGCATCTGAGATGCCCTGGGGGGAGGGGGTCCCATGTGCTTCTTCACTGCTCCCGTGCCCGGAGCCCCACCGTCGCCGCATTCACTCCAGGGGCCTTCCTTCAAGGGCAGCAGCACTTGTTTCCCAAGTCCCTCGACACTTCACCGGGGCTCGGGGTGGTGGGGTCATCCTCAGCCCATTGCAAGGCAGGCAGCGATGTGGTCTCCGCCTGGGCCGCTCTCGCTCCCCTCCAGCACCACACTCGCCCTACTGCGGCCTACTGCATAGGCCCGGCTGCCATCTTGCCTCAAGGCTGTCGCGCTTCGGAGTCCATGTATGCATGCATGGCTCCCACACGGTCTCCGGATGCAACTCGCCTTCCTCGGGGCACCGTCTGGCCTGCACGCTCGGGACCGACTGTATCCCTGGTTCTTAATGGCAGGATATGGATCGGGTGGGGCCCGGCAGCCGGGAGCTCCGGATTTCGCCGCCTAATCCATGCGCAGCCAAACCACGCCCCCTAGTCGTATCGCTTTCTTAAATTACTTTTAACCACACTACTAAGCATCCGCACTCCTGTACAACATGGCTAAAACATAACCTTGCCAAAGTCAATAGTTCTCATAGACGAGACCTATTAGATTTGCCGGTGCTGCTCTTTTGTTCTGAGTTGTCTAGTCCACTTAGAGCAGGCATAGTCATTCACATTGCCAGTGCCTCAGGAAGACATATAGGGCTGATGCAGCTTTGGTCTCTCATCACACTAGGGCTGGGGAACAGTAGGTCACATGTCATGCTAGTGCTTCTGCGGGGGCAGACTCAGCCATGCATCTGTGGGTACCTCTGAAAGAGGCAGCTACCTGCCAGGTCAGTGCTTCTGCTAGGACATTCAGCCGTGCATCAGAGGGGTGTTTCTGAAAGTCACAGCGGCTGGGTGAAAGACAGTTACTTGTTAGGTGTGTGCTCCTGAAAAGCAATGAGAGCTGAGGCATTGCGAGTCACACTTGATCCAGGTATCTCATTGAGGCACGAAAGGCTGGGCTAGGCTCATTGACACGCCAGGAATGCGACTCTGTAAGTGGAATGGGGTTGGAGAAGACTTAGGCCCATATTTAAGAAAAAGTGGTGCATCAGAGCTGATGTGCCACTTTTTCTGCGCCCCCCCCCCCCTTACAGGCACCTAACGACACCATGCTTACACTGTATCTATAATACAGTGCACCATGGCGGTCGTTAGCACAATAGCATCAAAATTTTTTTGCTATTGTGGCACTTTGCTGCACTAGCATCAAACATTTCGATGCTAGTGTTGCAAAGTGCAAGGAGGCCCATACGTTTCCCGCTCAGAACATGCATTAAAAATGATGCCAAAAATGGTGCAGTAAAATCTGTTAAATTTCACTGCGTCAGTTTTGCGGGCTTCCTAGCGCTGGAAAAACCCTCTTGCATACATTATGCCTGGCACAGGCATAATGTGCCGCAAGGGTTTACAAAGTGGCTCAATTCATGCATTGTGCCAATTTGTAAATACTGCACGTGAAAAAGCCTCCTTAGCGCCGCCCTAGTGACAACAAAATGACACTATGGTGGCGCTACAGGCTCTTAATTATGCCCCTTAGTTTGATGTCCAGCTTATCCCTCTGTAAGTCACAAGGGACTGGGGCACAGTCAGTAACCTATCAAGCGCAGGTCTGGCAGCATACCGGGGTGTCAATTCACCCAAACGCCTGAGGTAGCAGAAGCCACATTACATGCCACTGGACATTTACTTTCACTGACACACACAAACTTTCACACATACACATATACTCTATCACATACACACTCTCTCACTCGCAAGCATGCACACAAGTTATATTTAAAAGCATTTTGTACTTACCACAGCTGCCAGGAAGGGTCATATTCCAGCTGATTGTTCTACATTATTCCACTAATAGTGAATAATACTTTATTTCTTATTATTCAGTATTAGTGTAATTAAAAAAAATACAGAAAACGAGGAGAATGCAGGCCCATCTTCCATAAGGACGAGCTGCCCTGTGTTCCTGGTATTGAATTTACCACCTCTGGGGCCAGGGGCAATGCTAGGGGTCGCAAGGGACAGCCAGTGGTCGCAGATGCGACCCCTGGCAACCTCGAAATGACGTCCATGGCAGCATATAGAACCATTTGTGAGCACTCTGGCTTTTCCCGGCAAGACGCCGCGATTTTCGTCCTGGAATGAAACATTAGGGGGCATATTTATACTCCGTTTGCGCCGGAATTGCGTCGTTTTTTTTGACGCAATTTCGACGCAAAACTAACTCCATATTTATACTTTGGCGTTAGACGCGTCTAGCGCCAAAGTCCGTGGAGTTAGCGTCATTTTTTAGCGTGGACACCTACTTTGCGTTAATTATATGCAAGGTAGGCGTTCCCGTCTAAAAAATCGACTCCGAGGCATGTGCGTCGGATTTATACTCCTGGGCAAAAATCACGCCCGGGAGTGGGCGGGTCAAAAAAAATGACGTACGGCCGCTTTTGCGCCGTTTTTTAGCGCCTGCAAAAGGCAGGCGTTAAGGGACCTGTGGGCTCTGAAGGAGCCCAGAGGTGCCCTCCCATGCCCCCAGGGACACCCCCTGTCACCCTTGCCCACCCCAGGAGGACACCCAAGGCTGGAGGGACCCATCCCAGGGACATTAAGGTAAGTTCAGGTAAGTGTTTTTTTTTTTTTTTTGTGGCATAGGGGGGCCTGATTTGTCCCCCCCTACATGCCACTATGCCCAATGACCATGCCCAGGGGACAGAAGTCCCCTGGGCATGGCCATTGGGCAAGGGGGCATGACTCCTGTCTTTGCTAAGACAGGAGTCATTTCTATGGGGGTTGGGAGTGAAAAAAAATGGCGCAAATCAGGTTGAGGCGAAAAAATTGCCTCAACCTGACTTGCCCCATTTCTTGACGCCCAAGCCCCATATCCCCCTACGCCGGCGCTGCCTAGTGTACGTCGTTTTTTTTAACGCACACCAGACGGCACCGGCGGCTAACGCCGGCTAACTTCATTCAATAAATACGCCATTGCTGCGATGATAATACGCCTTGCATATTAAACAACGCAGAATGCTCTAACAGGAGAGCAGTTGTACATGACGTGTCCATATTGGTTGAGAGTGGAATACATACGTGTGAACCCAGGGATTTTAGGGGGATTAACAAGTGGGAAGGGTCTCTAAATAGGGCGTGGCCTAAGTATTTAAGGACGTGGATTAAACACAAATTCAGTTTCAGCGATTTCCAAAGAGATCCACCCGACCTGTATTTTGATGCCTCTGTGCTTTCTGTTGTTACACCCTGATATATAACACAACAACTGACATAAAACGAAAACCAGCCAGGTCCCTTGGCTTTGTCAATAGTTGTTAGCTGTTTACGGTAAAGCAACAACGATGATTTTGTTGTACATAATTATTGAAAATGTTTTAATTCTGAAGTTATGAGACTGAATTAACAATTATTGGTCGTGGTGGCTGGTCACCTGGGTTCTAATCTGTCTATGGCATGAGATTGGTGTGGATTTAATCTGCTGACATTGTTCTGTATTGTATAGGTGTTTATGCGACCCTTTCCATAGCGCTTGTGAGGCCTAACACTCATCACTTATTTATGTAGCGCTTCATGCCCCTGGTGAGGTCAGGAAGCACTCTGATTTGTACATGCTTCCTGGATGCTGTTTGGAGTGTATGATTGAAACACGTATTTGTAGTTTGGTCTGTAGGGGACGTGTTGGGCAAGATACGTGAGACTTGAAAGAGATCATGGATGAGCAGGGCACCTAACGTTGCTGCACATAAGTGTGAGGTGTTGAGAATAATGTGGGAATAGATGTTGTCACACGTGCGAGTACTCTCCAACTTTAGTTTGCGCAGTATCAACGGGAATCAGTCGTTGATGCTCGTGAGTTGGATCCACTGAGACACATGGGGGGTCATTCTCGCCGGGGCCAGGGTTGGCGGGAGCACCGCCAACAGGCTGGCGGTGCCCCGCAGGGCATTCTGACCGCGGCGGTTTGGCCGCGGTCAGAAGTGGAAAACCGGCGGTCTCCCGCCGGTTTTCCGCTGCCCAAAAGAATCCTCCATGGCGGCGCAGCTCGCTGCGCCGCCATGGGGATTCTGACACCCCATACCGCCATCCTGTTCCTGGCGGCTCTGCCGCCAGGAACAGGATGGCGGTATGGGGTGTCGTGGGGCCCCTGGGGGCCCCTGCAGTGCCCATGCAGTGCCAGGCATGGGCACTGCAGGGGCCCCCGTAAGAGGGCCCCACTTTGAATTTCACTGTCTGCATTGCAGACACTGAAATTCGCGACGGGTGCAACTGCACCCGTCGCACCTTCCCACTCCGCAGGCTCCATTCAGAGCCGGCATCCTCGTGGGAAGGTTGTTTTCCACTGGGCTGGCGGGCGGCCTTTTGGCGGTCGCCCGCCAGCCCAGTGGAAAACCCAGAATCTGACGACCGCGGTGCGGTGTTCTGGCGGGGGTACTTTGGCAGGCGGCCTCCGCCGCCCGCCAAGATAAGAATCACCCCCATGGTGTCAATTCAGCAGCATCGAAAGACATTGTTAAACCACCAAGGGTAGGTCAGATTGAGTGCACCCAGGAGTGATGAAGGGCTGCTGTGCCCTATTAAAATAAGCCAACACTCCTGATTCAAGAGAGAGTCTTACTTTTTTTGAGTCAAAAAATGATCTATTTTAACTTTCTCTGCCCTAAAGTGACTACAGCTAAACCACAGGTCAGTTGTGACATTAAATTCCCCTGATTTATTTTCAAATCTCTCTCTTGCTGGGTTACCAAGGGCGAGAATCATCGGTAGCAAGGAGTCGTAAGAACAGACTCCTCTTCCAAATTCCATAGCGTGGATGTAATCCAAGGTCGAGCTGATGTGTTCTCTCTCTTTCCTGTGTCTGACTGTTAGCGTGTATATACATTCTTCACAAATCACCTTCACTCCCGTTCTGTGCAACCATTCTGCTGTCAATTGTTCAAAGTGCCTCAGTGTTGCTATACACAGTGTTTACAGTAGAAATACTTCACTAATCCAAAAAAAAAATTGCTACATGTAAGTAACATTAACATAGAATTCACGGGGAGATATGCAGACAGGACAATGATTGTTAAACTTACCTTTCTTTATGAATCCAGGAAATATTTCCAGGAAGGACATGTTACACATAAAGAATTTGTTTCCATTAATCTAGAGAGGATACTCACACACTAGTATCCTGTATACCACTTCTTCTGCAATGTCCCTCGTGAGGATATCTCAAGTGGTATTGTGAGTTACAAGTTGCGTTCTCCCTATGATCTCGACTGATAGAGGAATTGGTTCCAGGCATTGCTAGTGCATTAAGAATTGTTATCAACACCATCTTCTGGTCTAGATTTGTACACGATTGTTGGAAGAGAGGGGTTTTCTCCACCCCCTCTTAAAAATCAATCCTGATCCTACATATAAGAGCAGCTATTGTTATATTTGACCCCATACTGTTAAATATCTACATTTGTGCTCTGTTTGGTCTTATCAAGCATCATGACTGGAGAGGACTCTCCGAGATAGATGTCAAGAAGTTCATCATAAAGTTGGAAAAGAACATCTTCAGACTCCATAACCGTCTGAATGGCATTGACACTTGGCAGTGGTAATGTTTTCATAATCGTTTTAATGCGTTGGATGAACTGTCCATATCCACTGCCTCTGTAATGCAGTAAAAGTGAACAGTTATTCCACCGGACTAAAGTTAAGTAAATCCTTCTGGTGCAAGTACTCAGCATAATTTTGCCTCCCGAGCATCAGTGCAGGAGAGGTATCGCTGCAATGGGGGCAGTCTACCATTTTTAGCAGTACAGCTCCCTAGTGGACCCACCCATTAGCAACCGGGGTTTCATTTTTTGGGGAATGTGGCGTACCGTGACATCGTGATGGGTCCCTAACCCCCAGGGATCACAACAGTCTTTCTGCCTGCCCTGGGGACAAATCAGGGTTGTTTACCTCAGACTGCTTCCTGTGGGGGGGTGGGAGCAGAGACCACTAGACACCAGGGAACATTTTTTTTTAAATAGGTGGTGCCAGCTCATCCTGGCATTGGGCCTTGCCCCCCTCCTTCCGATACAACAGTACTTCTGTCACCTGTTGCGGGGGGCTTATTGGGAGTATTTATTCCAATCTTTCCCCTCCCCCACAAGGGGAAGAAAGCCCAAAAGACACCAAGGAAGGATAATGAAAATATTGGGGTTGGGTCGTGTCTCCAGCCCTCAAAGGGGACAGCAGTTTTCTCCTTCCTGGAAGTGGCAGAATACCACCAACAGTGGCAGCAAAAAGCCCACTAGACACCAGGAAAGGTCATCTTATTTAAAAAAATAAAAAAAATGCTGTATGTGGTGCAATCTGACATCCGGCCATGTCGCCACCCTTCTAAGAGTAGAAACCTTTCTGCTACATGCATATTGGAGGAGTTTAATCCCAGTCTGCCCCCATGGGAAATGAAGCCCATTGGACACCAGGGAAGGATCATAAAAAGAATTAGGTGGTGCAGCCCCACCCTATCATTGAGCTTTGCCCTCGCACCATTAATGGCATGGCAATGTTCCAGTCCCCTCCGGGGTAGATTGGGGGTATTTACATTCAATCTGCCCTCCTTCATGGGGGGACGGGGAGCCACGAGACACCAGGGTACTTCATAAAAAAAAAAAATCACTGGTGACATAATTTCCCCTCCTCTCCCCAAAGGGGTACAACAGTCTTTTTTCTCACCGTGGAAGGTAGATAGGGGAGGTTTACGCCACATTTCCTCCTCCCCTGCACATGTGGCAGAAAGCCCAATAGACACCAGTGAAACTCTTTTTATTCAAGAAAATGGTGTAGGGTGGCCCACCATGGCATTGGGCTGTGTTCCCACCCCTAAAAGGTAACACCCCCCCCCCCCCCACACACACACACAGCTGAGGGGCAGATCGTTTTTTTTTACCTCCAAATAGCCCCTAAGGGGCAGAAAGCTCACTAGATAACAAGAAGGTCATATTTTTAAGAAAATTAGGTGGGGCTGCCAACCCTGTCTTTAGAATTTGCCCCCACCACCCACAAAAGGCATGAAATTCTTACTGCGCCACCCCTCCCCCGGAGCAGTTTGGGAGTAACCCCTGTGGTCCAGGTTGAGGGTGTTAACACTAAATCGGCTCTCCTGCCAGGGGAAGAAAGCCGGGATATTATAATTAAAAACATTGAGCCATGTAGCCCATCCAAGCATCTAGCCATATCCCAATGACCCCAAAGGACATAATAGTTTTTCAGCCCCTCTACCCCCAGGGGCATAAAGTCCAGCAAACACCAGTAATATGCTTTTTTAAAGAAACAAATGCAAGCCTTACCCTCTACCCCTAATACCGCAACAGCCTTTGTGGCAAACAGGGGCCTAAAGTTGTTTTACCATATGGGCTGACAGGTAAGGTGTAAATCATACATTTTCCTCATATTTGTCAGAGGGAAGGTTCCGGATACTGTGGGGTACACACAATTTCTTCCACTCAGCATTTCCACACGTCTCCCAACCACACAAATGGGGTACAATTTTTATGGCAAGGAGTGTGAAAATACATAGTAGTAGAATATATCTCATTGTCATTTGACCAACCAGTGTGAAAAATATACACATTTTGCAATTTGCCCTCTGAATCACATAAAAGTATGGGGGAAACCCAAAATTCTGAGTTGCTTTTAACCACTATTCCTAAACTCAATATCTAGGGGACAATTAAAAAATGTGTAGGTTTCATTCAAACCCATTTTTCATTCATTAGATTTTACCGTGTGAATTATGCTTGGGCAGCAGCAAACCCAGCATCATTAGAGTCTGCAGCTCTGTTATTGCCTCTGGGTTTTCTGTATTTGTGGACAATCAACATACACTGTATATTCCTGTAACCAGAAGTGTCTGAAAGACGTAATGATATTTTATTTTTGTAAATCTGCTATCAAGTGAAAAAAGTACAGATGGAAATGTTGGTAGGAAGTCGGCCGGTTATGGAGCTCCCATCATGCTCCAAGGCTGAAACTGCTGATAGTGTTTCCCGGGTGTCGGCGATGGCACGCGGCTGTGAGGGCGGCGCATGGCTGCCTCCCCCGACACTGGACGGTTAGATGGGGGGAACAGCTGGGGCCGCAAAGGAGGACAGCAGCTGGCAGCATTTTGGCAGTTCCCAGCATATCGCGTCGCCTCCCCTTCTCAGCCTCGCCCCATCGGCAGTGCAGCTCTGGTGCTGCCTCGTGGACCGGCTGGTGTTCGGCCCTGCTAGAAGCGCCGCACAAGGCAAGCGGCAGGACCAGGGTCCTCGGTGAGCTGCATCCGCACGCAGATACTATTGACGTGCAACGAGTAAACGGCCGTGGCCGCTTCTTTTCATAAGTACGCAATCTATGACCCGCAACCCGCTGATTTTATTATAAGTAAATGGTGCCCTCTTCAAGTACTTATTACAGTACATAAGTGACTGACTCTGATGTTGATTGATTGCACCAGGCTCAAAACAAGGGAAAGAAAAGTGAAGGAGGAGAAGAAAGGTGAAGCTATTACTTATACAGGATAAACAGGTCTTGTTGTCTTGACTAACTGCGCACTTCAGTGGGTAGCAATAGACTTCTCACTGGGTGGGGGCTACACGGGGTTGCCTCGGAAGCGGCCTGTGTAGTAACGGGTTTGGCTTGTGACCCCAAGAAGCATCCCTAGGACGGTTAGTGGGGCCAGTCCATTACAATGAAGCGGATTTCAAGTGATTCCCAGTTTAAAATACGCGCTTCCACTAAACCAGCTCGCAACTTGAAGCATCGACGTCACAGCTCACACGACAAGGAGTCAGGACTGGGCTCTGTGGAAACCACAGTGCGTGTTGCTTCTGCTGTTTCTGCTGCTCGACCGGTGCACTCCCCAAAAAGCTGCCATAAGGGGGAGTGGGTACCAGCAATTAGTGAGTGTAAGCTTATTGCTGCTGAAGCACTTATAATCTCCATGGAAGCAAAAGGAAACCCTCCTCCCCTTCTAGTACGCCGCAGCAGGATTCGGATCTTACATCTGATGGCAGCTGTATAATAGAGAATGCCGGGGGAAGTACATACCAATAACTCCTTAGGAGCAAAGCGCCGTAAAACACACCCACTGTTCTCGCTGCCTGGGCCTAAAGAACTTTCGGCGGTGACCGGACTTGTGTAAAGCTCAGTAAACAAGAATCAAATCAGGAGCAATTCAGTGTCTACCACTCAAAATTGCATGACCGATGCGCGGAACAAACTGAGCAGTCTGGACCCTCCTATTGTCTCACCAATTGTATTGTCTTTAGGGCTGGCAGTAGATCAACAGAGAACTCAAAATGTGGTGATATCTCCACCTTCTGAATTAGGGCATCCCTTGTCCTCTGCACACGTGGATGAGGCCGATGAAAGGCGCACTTCCCAAAGAGAAGCTCTTCTCCACCAGATGTTGGGCGAACTTAAAACAATGAAAAATTCACAGAACAAGGCGAATTGGAGGACAGAAGTACAGTTAAGCCTCATCAATAATAATATACAGCAGCTCAATATTCACATTACTGAGTTTGAATAGCACGTTTTGGATCTGGAAGACACTGTGGAACGAGGAAGAGACTTTTTGTATTCAGTTCAGCAGGAATGAGGGGAAGGCAGGAAGACAGGCGGGTGGAAGGCTGAAATCATAAGCCACTCAACACACAGCTCATATTATATACGTTCATGAAGATACCCTTGGTTGCCTTAGGTGGTTTTTGAGTGCCATGTCAAGGCAATGCTCTGGGAGTTGGGGAGATAGGTTTAGAAGCGGGTTAGGTAGGGGGGAGGCACATAATAGGGGGAAGGGGAGTGTGGTGCTCCTGTCAGGGCAGGAACCCATGACTGGTTGGGCTCCAGGGTTGCTAGGGGTAGGGAAGGGGGGCGGCTAGGTTGGTGATGAGAAGGGGAAGGGAACATGTTTGAGATGTGTGTTGAGGAGGGAGGAAAGTGAGAAAAACGCAACAGGTTACACAAAGCAGTATATACTCTAAACAATGCTCTGTAGCAAGTTGAAATTTGTTTCGTGTAATGTGAATGGCTTGAATAATAGATTAAAATGCCAAGGCATACTGGCATGGCTTAGATCCCTACCAGCCAATGTGAGTTTTTTACAGGAGACACATCCGGAGGATAGGGAACACAAACCTCGTATTCCAGCATATATCAAGCATTTGTACTTTTTTTCCTCTCATACCTCGCAACAGGGGTTGCAATATTGATTGCACGCACAGCACAATTGAGTACTGTGCGTGATCCAGCGGCTACATGGATCTGGGTTAGAGGCGTATTTAGTGAGCAAATTTATAATCTTAAAAGCTATTGTGGGCCCATCAAGGATTCACCCTCTTCTTTGCAAGAACTCCATTTGCTACTCCAACAGGCGACTGGCCATCTGATAATAGAGGAAGATTTTAATTTAATTCAGAATACAGCCTGTGGCACATCACGTCGGAATAAACATCAGAATAAACCTCAGTCGAGCTGCGCCTTGCACTCTTTGATTCGTGATTATGCACTGATAGATCCTTGGCAGGCAAGTTATATATCAGCTCGTCAATATACATGTTATTCCAAGAGTTATGGTACCGCCTCATGCATTTACGTTTTCTTAATATCCACCGCACTTTCATGAGCTAGAGCTACCATATTGACCATTGCCTTTTCAGACCATTTGTTAATTACCTTTGAAGTAGCTTTGGCAGCACCATTATCCCAAAGATGTAGATGGCGCTTCAATAAAGTGTTACTTACAGATGAGTGCTGGCTCATAGAGATGAGGGGCAGTTTTTATAAGCCTTGATATCAGTACTGCCATCACATTTTCGGTATGGGAAGATTTAAAAGCATTTTTTAGAGGTCAGGCCATTTCCTTTCAGGCCCCACAAAGTACAGAAGAAAAAACCCTATGCTCTAAACTACAAGATAACTTGGATGCTGCAATCGCAGCATGTGCACTGACTCCAAACAAAAATACACGGGCAGTTATTTCAAGCTCAAAGTAGTTTTCAATCCTTTTTTGCATCAAAAGAAATTGTGAGCCATAGGTCTTATCTTCAGAAGCGATATGAGAGAGGCGAATTAATAGGTAAATATTTAGCCTGGTTAACTAAACGTAGTGCCAACATTATTAAGTGAATTTGGGACCCCAAACAGATGTAATTTGCTTGCGACCTTCTAAAGAAGCCCAGATGTTTTGAGACTGTTATGCCAGGCTATATTCTGAATTGCACAACCCTCCCTCAGAGGTTATTGAAGTATGGTTAAGTGGCATAAAGCTTCCAATGGTTAAGTGGTATAAAGCTTCCAAAGCTGACGCCAGCATTAAGTGCAGCTATAACTACCCCAAAAACGAGTATACTCCTGTTGTTTTTCTTTATCTTTTAAAATGTACCAATTAAAATACTCAGGTCTTTTTTTAACGCTGTTGATGTAGAATTGCATGTTTTTGTCTGGCAAAGGAAAGGTCCATGTGTAAAATTGCTGATTCTACAATTATCTCAGGAGGAAGGTGGTTTGGCGCTCCCATGTTTGAAGACCTATTATCAAGCAGCATTATTAAATTGGCTGACATCGGCATATAAAAAGATATATAGCGATAGTTACTATTTGAACATAATGTTAAAAGAAGCCAGCATTGATCTCATTTTGTTTGTACAAATCCCCAGATTGCCTAAGAGAACGGGTTATAAGTTTCCCCGAATCATGGTTGACCGCTTTAATTTCATTTGGCATGAATACAAAATTTCCAGGGTCCATCCACATATTAAACTTGCTTCCAGCTTGGGGCTTGGTTTGAGTCTCTCCCCGTCCGTACACAATCGCTAGGAAACCCTGGGCTTTTGGCAATTTAAGGATTTCTATCGTAATAGCCATTTTATTACATGGCAAACACTGCGGCTAGAGAAACCATCAGTTGGTGCCACACTCTTTTGTAGCTATTCCCCAATACAACACTTTTGCTCTGGGTACCCCCTGAATATAAACGAAATATTGGATAAAATTGGTCGGTTTTATTTTGTTTCACGTTTAACAGGGGTTGGCAATTGGTATTGAGTCTTGCTTCAAAATCTCGGTCCGAAGTTACTTTCCAAGCACATTGGTAGAATTAACACTATGACTGACTCTACTATAAACCTAGCACAATGGCGTTTTTTTATGCATATCAGTCGGAAGGCCATAGATTGCGGTCAACTATAAGAAGATAGATTGTTATTGTAAATAGAAGATTTACTATACACCATATAAAATCAAAAAAATGATGGTGGGACTGAAGCACAATGTTTTCGATGTGTTTCGGAGGGTGGGGATTGGTTCCATATGGTAGTTACTTGCTCTAAATAATTTTTATTCTGAACCAAAATATTCAGTGAGCTGGGGAAATGGAAAAAGTTAAAAATTGTGCTACACCCACTTAGCGCCCTTTTTGGTATTCCATTAGAATAGAATAATTTAACCTCTAACCAAATACAGCTTTGCTTTATTGCTACATTAGTGTCTAAGCCAGTTATTTTGGCAAATTGATAATCAGCAGTTATACCTACTGTTGATCAGTGACGCAACAAAGTAAGCAAGGTTATAAGCCATGAGAAACTATATACCAAAAGAGCAGGAGCAATCAGATGATTTAGAAAAAAATGGTAAAACTGGGAGAAGCTTGATTTCTGAAATTAATAGATTACACTATTCATAATGGGACAATGAACTGAAATATCGTTCTTAACATGTATGGTTCTTAGCATGTTTTTTTCGTTAACTTTGTCAAGATGTGCATAAAATGGGAATCCGAACTATACTGTAATCAGGGGGTGAATCAATTTGAATGTATCTGATAAAGGGTGCCTGCTGCAAAAATAGAATTAAAAAACAGATGGAAATGTTGTCAACAATTTCTTTTTTCTGACTTGTTTTCATTATTTTTCATTCCAACGGCTACTTTATTAGTGAAAACCATGGCTGTCTAAACAAATGATCCCTCTTGAATTTGGAATTTTGTCTACTTCATAGAAATATATTGCTTTCTTTGTTCACCCATAGGTTTCATACTGGTTTCCCTTGCAAATTGCAAGTAGGGTAAAGAGCACAAAAATAGTTAAAAAAAATGAAGTACCTATTAGAAAGATGCAAAAAGGATCTTAACAACCCTGATTGTTCCTGAAAGTGGGGGAGAAGGAAATCGTGGTACAGCAAACCTCTTATTATTACATTTTTAGAAAAAATGTTTTCTTTTGCAGCGTTTTTTTCGCAAAAGCCCCCCACAATATTTTAATGTGTTGGCTATTATCTCTGTTGCCTCTACGGGAATCTACTGACTCTGTGTACCTTTAAAATCCCTAGTATGTGGGGAAAAAGGATGCAGACTTGCCCTGGATATCTTTTTTGGGAAAGACGTTGCCAAGCCTTAAGCACAACGTTCCTAAAACATAAAAAGTCTCTTAAGGTAGGAGCCTCGGGCAATTAATGGGCTGAACACATTTGCAGCAAGACATGGCTGCTTTTAATTGGTAAAATACTGAGCGCTGGGATACCACACCCTGGTCATCATACATGGAAAATCCTTCTAGCTGCTGTTACCATGAAATTCCTCGGAGTATACTTTGACGACCAGTTTATATATTTTTTTAAAGTGGACTCAGTTGTTAGTTCTTGTTTCTGGTTGCTTCGGGTGTTAACGATGGCTTTGGCATTCCTTTCGAAATCTCTTTCTGCCCTGCTGGTTACCACCTTTATGCACTCCAGGTAGCAACCGTCTGACTCTTGGTTTCCCAGGCCAATTGCTTATGAAAATCGCCGTGAGACTGCTTTGTAATCTGCATAAATGAAGGCATGTCACCCAGGGTCCCAGAGACCTTTGCTGCTTGGGCACTAAGCAAAGGCTCCATTTCAGATGTCCTTCACCGGGCCTTAAGGTTGTTTATGAAGATGGTAAATCTGATCTCTCAAAGTACTTTCAGCACTACAGACCCCCTTTTATCCCAATGTTTTTCATCCTCTTATGGTTTTCCTGATGATTTAGAACATGCACTCCAGTGGCAAGTCTTCCCACGTTATGGCTCCCAAAGTTTCTAAATAACCCACCCTTAACCTCACATAAAATTGAGAACTACGTGCCTTTTAGGCTTAAAATCCTCCTTTTTGTGTTATATTGTTTTAGTCAGTATACAGTTCTATCTCTTTCTCTGTGATCTCAGCGCAAGGATCGTTTTCTGGTGTAAAAATTATTTACAAATAAATTACAAAATTACAAAAATGATTGGAAGTACATTTGTCATATGATTCTAGTCAGGAGATCCACACAGATAAGCTAATAGGCCAAAACACTGTATACTGAGGCGGTGTAATCCTGAAGCCATCTCAGGCCTCTTCAATCCATTTATAGCCACTCTCTGCCTCTTCAGCTCACTCTTGCAGCTTACTACTTTCTCCCTTTGTGCCGCTTTTTCATTTTTCTCTTCCTCCGTCTTTCCCATATGTCTTATTTATGCTCGCAGCAAATGCTTGAGGCAGAAGAATAAGCCCCGGCCCTAAAAAATAAGTGCCAGTGCTCAGCACCGGAAACAACAAGCACAAATTAGGCACTGATTTTGTTTTATCATTCCACAAATGTGCATGTGTTTTCTTCATCTCTCGCTCTATGCTGCCTGTCTTCTCACCCAGCTTGCTTATTGCTTCCCCAGCACTATGTCACCCACTTGTCTATTTTTTCACCCCTGATTCCCTGCATTGCTCCCTTCCCCATGGTGGTGTTTACCCTCCCTCACTCTTTCTCCCGTGCCTTTTTTTTTTTCAGAGGGGATGACAGATGCAATTTGCTACCAAGCTGCTTCGTTCTCTATTACAGTGGTTCCCAACCTGTGGTCCGGTGAACCTGGGGGTCTGCAAAGCCTCCTCAGAGGGTCTGCAACTGCTTAGAAAATGAAATAATATTAACAGATTAGGTCCCCAGTTTTCAGTAATGACTCAGCGGGGGTTTCCCGGATTGCAATAATGATTTAATTGGGGTCCTGGGGTTCCAGTATTGATAACGTGGGGGTCACAGAAGTCAAAAGGTTGGGAACCACTGCTGTATTATATGCTTTTGCACACTTTTCTCAAAAGTACCGCTCTAAGCTTGGCATCTGCCATCATACTGAAATGGTATGTTAAAAGTAAACAAAATGGCCTTTGCAGCATCATCAGCCAGACCTGCCTATATCTGTTGAATCTGATAGAGACTTCTAGCTGCAGCTTCCATACCTTAGAATTCCCTGGCGTCAGCTTCGAATCCGGAGTTTTTTCTGAGCAGTACCCTGCGCGCGCGCCATTGGGCGGCGTTGTTCGGATCCACGTGCGGAGCATTATTTAGATCAGCCAAACACAGGAGAGGAATGGGTGGGGTCTGAGGACCCTTTAGAATCTGGATTGCAACAGGACTGGTATGAGGATCTAGGGGAGGCCAGTGGACTGGACACGTCTCCAGATACTGGTATGCGCTCTCCTCCTAATGTGGCTACGGAGGAGGGTGCTTCTTTCGCTATGGTGGTGCGTAGGGCAGCTGAGGTCTTGGACCTAGATTTGCCTACAGTGCCAGTCAGGAAGAATATCCTGACAGAAGGGCTTCAGCCGGGGGTGTCAACATCGGAGCCATTGTTGCCCTTCAATGAGGCTCTTACAGACGTCCTTCTGGGTACGTGGTCCAAACCCAACACAGGGGATCATGTGAATAGGACGGTCGGCCTCTGCCATAGACCCGCTCCCAGCGACCCTAGTTTCCTGTAACAACACCCCACTACTGAGAGCTTGGTTGTCCAAGCCTCTACGTCCCATGGTGCCTTCCCTTCCGCTCCCCCAGATAGCGAATCCAAGAGGCTGGATCAGCTTGGGAAGAAGATGTTTTCTTCCACCAGTCTGGCATTGAGGTCCGTAAACACCTTTTGCGTATTGGGCCGTTATTCCCATACTTTATGGGATACGATGGCACAGGCGCTGCCCCAGGTCCCGGACGGTGTACGGGACACTCTCACCTAGGCTGTCAAGGATGGGAGAGATGCAGCCAAGTTTACGATCCGGTGTGGTTTGGACACGACCGACTCGCTGGGCAGAGCGATTTCATCGTCAGTGGCCCTACGTCGCCACACCTGGCTAAGTTCTACTGGTTTTTCAGGGGATGTCCAATCCAGCTTGATGGACATGCCCTTTGATGGCTCTTGCCTTTTTGGCGAAAAGGCAGACTTCGCGCTTGAGAGATTCAAGGATTCTCGAGCCCCGGCCAGATCCTTGGGCCTTTCAGCGCCAGCACGAAAGCAGTCTGTCTTTCGCCCCTTTCGAGGCTTCAGAAGGGGTGTGGTACCACGCCAGCCACAGTTCAGCCACCATCCTCAGGCTTCACAGCATCCCGTAAGAGGACGTGGTCATGGTACCATCAGACCCAGAGGGTCTGGACAGAGGTCGGCCACCACACAGCCCCCCTCCACTGCGCCCAAGCCCTCCTAGCATGGTTCTGCAGGATCATGTCCGTCCAGTTGGAGGGAGGATTCATTTTCATCTCCCTCACTGGCTTTCCATCACCATGGACAAGTGGGTCCTGCAGATCATACAGAAGGGCTACTCCCTTCCCTTCCAGTCTTTCCCTCCTTCTATCCCTCCAACAAAGGAATGGCTGATGGAGGACCATCTAGCTTTGCTCCGCGAGGAAGTTACTGCTCTCTTGGCCAAGGGAGCCATAGAAAGAGTCCTGATATCAGAAGTAGGCAGTGGTTGTTATTCCCGCTACTTTCTGATTCCCAAAAAGAACAAAGGCCTACGCCCTATCTTGGATTTAAGGGACGTCAATCTCTTCCTCAAGAAGGAGAAATTCAAGATGCTCACTCTTGCTCAGGTTTTGTCTGCCCTAGACCAAGAAGACTGGATGGTAGCATTGGATTTTCAGGATGCGTATTTCCATATTCCTATCCTGACAGCTCCCAGGCATTACATGCGGTTCAAGGTGGGCCACGAGCACTTTCAGTTTACCGTGCTTCCTTTCGGCCTCACCAGTGCCCCTCGGGTGTTCACAAAGGTTATGGCGGTGGTGGCAGCTCATTTGCGCAGGTCAGGGATTTCAGTCTTCCCCTACCTGGACGATTGGCTGTTGAAGGCTTCTACATCCCAGGCTCTTGTCACCCACCTCCAGACAACGGCGGACCTCTTGCATTCGCTGGGATTCACTATAAATGTGCCGAAGTCACACCTGACTCCCTCTCAGAAGCTCACTTTCATCGGAGCTGTTCTGGACACAGTGCAGTATCAGGCTTATCCTCCCGAATAGCGGGTCCAGGATATTCAGGTTATGATACCGGCCTCTATCCTGGATCTCGGTGAGACAGACTCTGAGGTTGCTGGGACTCATGGCTTCCTGCATCCTGTTGGTCAAGCATGCCAGATGGCGCATGAGGGCTCTGCAGTGGGACCTGAAGTTCCAATGGGCAGAGCATCAGGGAAATCTTACTGACGTGTTTCAGATCTCGGGGGACTGCAAAAGATCTGCAGTGGTGGTTAGTGAACTGCGAATGGGTCAAAGGCAGACCCCTCTCCATTCCCCAACCAGATCTAACGGTAGTGACAGATGCGTCACTTCTGGAATGGGGTGACCATCTGGGGGAGGTGGAGATCAGAGGTCACTGGTCTCATGCGGAATCCAGGCTCCACATCAACTTGCTGGAGCTTCGGGCGATCCGGCTAGCATTAAAAGCATTTCTTCCTATTGTGAAAGGGAAGGTGGTGCAGGTGTTCATGGACAACACTACCGCAATGTGGTACTGCAACAAGCAGGGCGGTGTGGGGTCGTGGACCCTTTGTCAAGAGGCTTTACGTCTCTGGACATGGCTGGAACAGCAGGGCATGACCCTGGTGGTTCAACACCTGGCAGGTTCTCTGAACGCCAGAGCAGACGAACTCAGCCGAAAATGCTTAGAGGATCACGAATGGTGTCTCCATCCAGAGGTGGTGCAAGGACTCTTTCAGCAGTGGGGAGAGCCTTGGTTAGATCTGTTCGCCTCCACAGAGAATGCGCAATGTCAGCAGTTTTGCGCGTTGGAGTTTCCAAGGGGGCTACCGCTAGGCGACGCTTTTTGTCGCGAGTGGAGTTTAGGCCTCCTGTACGCCTTTCCGCCTATACCACTTCTGCCCAGAGTTCTCAAGAAAATCAAGCACGACCGGGCCCAAGTAATCCTAGTGGCTCCGGATTGGGCACGGAGAGTTTGGTATCCAGAGCTTCTCAAAATGAGCATCAGTCCTCCAATCAGGCTTTCTCTTCGGGAGGATCTTCTGTTGCAGCAGCAGGGGAAAGTTCTCCACCCGAACCTGTCAACTCTGCGCCTTCATGCGCGGAGATTGAGCGGCGACAGTTGATGGTTTATGACCTCCCTCCCAAGGTCTGTGACGTAATTCTGGCAGCCAGGTGTCCCTCTACTAAGTCGATCTACGCCTGCCGTTGGAAACGCTTTGTTTCATATTGTACAGAGAGGTCTATTGATCCTCTTTCTTCTTCTCTGTGTAACATCCTTTTGTTTATATTGTCTCTTGCCCAGCAGGGTTCCTCCTTGAGGACTCTCAAGGGCTATCTTGCAGCCTTATCGGCTTTTCTTCAGTTGCCCGATCAACAATCTCTGTTTAACCCCTTCGCTGCCAGGCCTTTTCCCCCTCCTGTGCCAAGCCTTTTTTTGGCTATTTGGGCCAGTTCGCGCTTAGGCCCTCATAACTTTTTCTCCACATAAGCTACCCACCCCAAATTTGCGTCCTTTTTTTCCAACATCCTAGGGATTCTAGAGGTACCCAGACTTTGTGGGTTCCCCTGAAGGAGACCAAGAAATTAGCCAAAACACAGCAAAAGTTTTGTATTTTTTTAAAAAAAAATGCGAAAAAAGGGCTGCAGATGAAGGCTTGTGGTTTTCCCCCTGAAAATGGCATCAACAAAGGGTTTGCGGTGCTAAAACCACCATCTTCCCAGCTTTCAGGAACAGGCAGACTTGAATCAGAAAACCTAATTTTTCAACACAATTTGGGCATTTTACTGGGACATACCCCATTTTTACTATTTTTTGCGCTTTCAGCTTCCTTCCAGTTAGTGACAGAAATGGGTGTGAAACCGATGCTGGATCCCAGAAAGCTAAACATTTCTGAAAAGTAGACAGACTTCTGAATTCAGCAAGGGGTCAGTTGTGTAGATCCTACAAGGGTTTCCAACAGAAAATAACAGCTGAAATAAATAAATATTGAAATTGAGGTGAAAAAAACAGCCATTTTTCTCCACGTTTTACTCTGTAACTTTTTCCTGCGATGTCTGATTTTTGAAAGCAATATACAGTTACGTCAGCTGGACTCTTCTGGTTGTGGGGATATATAGGACTTGTAGGTTCATCAAGAACCCTAGGTACCCAGAGCCAATAAATGAGCTGCACCTTGCAATGGGTTTTCATTCTATACCGGGTATACAGCAATTAATTTGCTGAAATATAAAAAGTGTAAAATAGGTATCAAGAAAACCTTTGTATTTCCAAAATGGCCACAAGATAAGGTGTTGAGAAGCAGTGGTTATTTGCACATCTCTGAATTCTGGGGTCCCCATACTAGCATGTGAATTACAGAGCATTTCTCAAATAGACGTCTTACATTTGGAAGGAAAAAATGTAGAGAAAGACAAGGGACAATAACACTTGTTTTGCTATTCTGTGTTCCCCCAAGTCTCCCGATAAAAATGGTACCTCACTTGCATGGGTAGGCCTAGCGCCTGCGACAGGATATGCCCCAAAACACAACGTGGACACATCACATTTTCAGAAAGAAAAAAGAGCTGTTTTTTTACAAAGTGCCTAGCTGTGGATATTGGCCTCTAGCTCAGCCGGCACCTGGAGAAACCTAGCAAACCTGTGCATATGTGAAAACTAGACACCTAGGGGAATCCAAGATGGGGTGACTTGTGGGGCTCTGACCAGGTTCTGTTACCCAGAATCCTTTGCAAACCTCACAATTTGGCAAAAAAACACTTTTTCCTGTCATTTCGGTGACAGAAAGTTCTGGAATCTGAGAGGAGCCACAAATGTCCTTCCACCCAGCGTTCCCCCAAGTCTCCCGGTAAAAATGATACCTCACTTGTGTGGGTGGGCCAGGTACCTGCAACAGAATAAGGCCAAAATCTTGTAGAGATAGAGGGGATAGCACAGCGAGTTTATAAGGACATATTCTTCTTTTATACATCTTTAGGCTGACTCTGCTTTGGGGACCCACATAAGTGAGGTGTCATTTTACTTGTGAGACTGAGGGGAACACTGGGGAGTAGGAATTTTATGCTGGAGCGGTGATCATACAAACGGAAGTCAGGAAAATATGCTTTTTTAAGCAAATGTGTTGAGGTTTACAGAGGAGTCTGGGTAAGAAAATGTTGGGGGGATCCACGCAAGCCACACCTCCCTGGACTCCTTGGGGTGTCTAGTTTAAAAAAATGTCTGGGTTTGGTAGGTTTCCCTAGACGAAGGCCGCACCCAGGTCCAAAAACATAGGTGCCCCCTCCCCCCCAAACACAGGTAGTTTTGTAATATATCATTTTGATGTGTCCACGTACGTCTGTGATGTGCCAAACACTAAAATTGTGAAAAGAAACGCACTTAGGTTATGTGAAAAAGACCCCTCACCCACCAACCAAGTTGGTGGCATGCTTCATCATTGGAGTCCCACTCGAGGCACCTAGCGTGTCACAGGTGTGCTGCGACGCCTGATTACAGCGGAGCAGGTTTTGTCATTTTTACCACACATACTGGTTGGATTAGGCACGAGGGTGAGTGATGATTCAGTGGATCAAATTTTATTAACAAGAGATTTCACAAAAATGAAATGCACTGGTAATAACTGAAAGGCAAAAAACTGAACCAATGACTCACAGCTCGTGAGCTGTAAAGCCGGGACAAGGCACCAACCGCTTTACAGTCCATTCACACACCTTTCATACATGACACGCACAAGACCATTCACACCGCCAGCCACGGGCCCAGCACATTACAACACTCACATTGACAGACAGCGCCACTCAAGGGCCCATCACTTACATACGCCCACATGCCTGATACAGCAATCACACCAGCTGATGGGAGTGTGTGGACTGGTGTTTGGCTGGCAGTGTTTTGCCGTAGCCAACAGAAAGTCAATATGTACACTATGTACACCCTCAGCCAAGCCCCACTCCACACACAATGGCATCATTTTTTTTTTTTTTAACAGAGGAACCCCTAACTAAGTAGAAATAATTACAAAACTACAAACACAAAAGCTCTAACTAAGTACATGATAGAAATGCTAACCATGAAACTGAACACATGAAAATACAAAACAGACATGAGTTTACACTCATGGTTGTTCCCAGTAATTCTTCTGGGTGTGGTAATTCTTAAAACAACCACCCACACACAGCCCAGGCTTTGAAGGACAATCTGGGCAGTACATTCGAGTCTCCCTCCGGATACCTCTTCGAAAACACACTCTACATTTCTTAGCTGGAAAGTCTTTTTTGGGTGTGGGAGGAATGTGCTCAGCAAAGTGGCGATCTTTCAATCTAGCCACATCCTCCACCACTGCTTCTCTAGGAACTCTGGCCTGTTCCACCGCAATAAGGCTCTCCATCGCTGACTCCTGAATTTTCACAAATGTCATCTTTGACTCTGGAGACCTATCCTTAAACACAATAAAAGCATTAAAGGTTGCTAAGTAGAAGAGGTGAATTGCTAACTTCTTATACCAAACGTAAGACTTACGAATAGCAGTATAAGGTTCCAACCTCTGATCAACTCTATCTACACCTCCCATGTGCTTATTATAATCTAAAATGTACACAGGTTTGCGCACTTCAGCAACCTGGCCCCAAACAGTCACGGGGGAAGTACTCTCATCATGGATGATACTTAGCATGTAGACATCCCTCTTGTCTGAAAATTTCAAAGCTAGCAGCTCATCATTCCGCAAGGCACAGCACTGTCCCCTCTCAAGTTTTTTACAAACAAGCTCCCTTGGATAGCCTTTCCGGTTACAACGAATTGTGCCACAAGCAACAGTGTCCACTTTAAACAATTCCTTGAACAACTGCACTCCAGTGTAAAAGTTATCTACATACAAATGGTGACCTTTGTTGAACAGTCGTCTACCAAGATCCCACACAATTTTCTCAGTGGCTCCAAAAGTGGGAGGACAACCAGGGGGGTCAATATTGGAATCCCTACCAGTGTAGACACGGAAACTATACACATATCCTGTACTACTTTCAGACAGCATATACAATTTAATTCCATATCGTGCCCTTTTGCTAGGAATGTACTGCCTAAAAACCAAACGACCACAGACTCGTCCACACTTATCTATTTGCCTGGAACATAGACCTCCGAAAACCGATCTACAAAATGATCAAGGACAGGCCTAATCTTAAAAAGACGGTCAGAATCAGGGTGATCTCGTGGCAAGGCTAATGCATTGTAAACAAAATGCAGCATCCTAAGAAGAAGCAAATACCGATTACGACTCATGGTCGCAGGAAATATAGCTGTTGCCATCAAGGGACTAGTAGACCAATAAGAAGCCAGTGACGGCTTCCTTATCAACCCCATCAAAAAAGTCAAACCCAAAAACATTTTTATCTCCTCCAAATTTGTGGGAATCCACTGGGCAGCTCTAGAGTGTGGCCTAAGTCTAGCAGCATTGTCCCTCAAATGCTGCTCCGCATACAAATTAGTCTGCTCAACAATCTCTTCCAAAAACACATCATCCATGAATAACTCAATGAAGTTGACCAGTAAAGGCAGGCAACTCTGGCTGCTCCATGTTTGGTGCAACCCAGAGATCAGGTCTTATAACGGGAAACCTTTCAGCCCCAGGTTGCTGCACTAATGGCACATCAGTGTCCTCCTCTAAAACAGGCCCTTCATCTGCACTGAGTGTGGCTTCCTCATCAGAAGATTCCTCTCCAACAGAAACATCACTGCCAGAATCTCTCACTTCCTCCTCTGCCTCAGATGCAGAGTCCGTCTCATAATCATGATCATACAATGACTCAAAAAGCATACCAACCACCTGCTGAGCGGTCATCCTGCGGCTAGCCATGATCTTTCCTACTAAAATTAACTGGACAAATTCACCTCCAACAACCAGCACTGTGTAAGATAAGTTATAAAGTGTAGCTTTATTAGTAAGAGTTATAAACTCAAAAACTATACTGCTCACTTGCCTGAAAAAGCTTCAATCACCAGCAACTACTCTGCACAGACACAGCAATCACCAATTATATCCCACTAAAAAGAAAGAAAAGCAAATTAGAAATAAGACAAAACAGATATCATTGTGCACAAATCTAAGGACAATTTCACACACAATCCTGCATTTAGTACAACCCCTACAAACATGTCATTCATGCATGGCAACAATACTCCTTTGGAGTAAATTGTTTTTACTTACCTAAAACATGCAGCTATGCAAATCGCAGGTCAGCCACTGCCAAAACCCCAAGGAGCCACAACAAATAAAGCAAAAGCTTTGAACTAGAACAAAAAGGAGGAAAACATTTTTTATCACAAATGCAAATACTTCATCAGTTGACAAACACCCCACCATGAAAAATATTTAGAAATTGGTGCCTAAGTGGATTCTGCCATAGGGGCAGATGGGCCTACTAACAAAATAGGCCTATCTGCCCCAAGGAGGGCAGAAAATACCTTTAATAGTGTGTCCCCATGGGGAGCGACCCTTTCCCAAGGGGACAGCCCCCAAACAAAAAAAACAAAAAAACACACACACACTATCCCTGGTGCCTAAGTGGCTTCTGCCCCCCTTGGGGCAGATGGGCCTAAAACAATAGGCCCATCTGCCCCCAAGGGGGGGAAAAATGGCCAACAGGTCAATGCCCCCCACAAAAATAAACATTAAAAAAATCCCTGGGGTTCTAGTGGTTTCTGCCCCCCTTGGGGGCAAATCAGCCTAAAAATAATAGGCCGATCTGCCCCCAAGGGGTGCAGAAATGGACTTGGTACATGTGCCCCCAAAGGGGGGGGGGGGTGACCCTTGCCCAAGGGGCCGCCCCCCCCATCCACTAACACACACACACACTATCCCTGGTGTCCAAGTGGCTTCTGCCCCCCTTGGGGGCAGATGGGCCTAAAAAAATAGGCCCATCTGCCCCAAGGAGGGCAGAAATGGCCAACAGGTCAATGCCCCCCTTGGGGGGGGGGGCACCCCTTGCCCAAGGGGACGCCCCCCACATAAATAAATAAAAAAACATCCCTGGCGTTCCTGTGGTTTCTGCCCCCCTTGGGGGCAGATCAGCCTAAAAATAATAGGCTAATGGCCCTAAAAGACATGCCCCCCAAAGGGGAGCGACCCTTGCCCAAGGGGCTGCCCCCCCCATCCACTAAACACACCATCCCTGGTGCCTAAGTGGCTTCTGCCCCCCTTGGGGGCAGATGGACCTAAAAAAAATAGCCCGATCTGCCCGGGCAGAAAAGGCCAACAGTTCTATGCCCCCTTGGGGGGGCGCCCCTTGCCCAAGGGGGCACCCCCCCACTTAAATAAACAAAAATAAAAACATCCCTGGCGTTCCAGTGGTTTCTGCCCCCCTTGGGGGCAGATCAGCCTAAAATAGTAGGCCAATCTGCCCCCAAGGGGGGCAGAAATGGCCGTTTATAACTTGCCCACAAAAGGGGAGCGACCCTTGCCCAAGGGGCCGCTCCCTGACACTCAACAGACACATCAACATAAAAAAAAAAAATCCCTGGCGTCTAGTGGCCATTCCTGCTGCCCAATCGCAATGCGATCGGGCAGCAGGAATGCTCAAAGAGACACCGGGGGAAAGGAAAACCCTTTCCTTTCCCTCGTGCCTCTTTCTTTCAAGCCCCCCACCAACCGGGAAGAGAAACTCACCTCTTCCTCTGTTCGCGCACACGCGACCGGCACCCTGTAATGAAGTCAGCGCGCGATCGTGCGCTGACGTCATTATGGGGGGGCGGTGGGGGCAGGGGTGGAAGGGGAAGGGCTCCCCCTTCCATCGCTGCCTTTGGGGGGTGGGGGGAAGCACACAGAGGGAGCGAGAGCGCTCCCTCTGAGCTGTGTGCCGAGGACGTAATGGTTACGTCCTCGGCACAGCAGCACTGTGCCGCAGGACGTAACCGTTATGTCCGCGGCACAGAACCGGTTAAATCACCTATAGTACAGAGGTTTTTGAGAGGGCTTGTGCATCTATTCCCGCCTGTGCCTTTGGTTATGCCCCAGGTGTGCTCCCTTCGAACCCTTGCATAACTGTCCTCTCCGGCTGCTTACTATTAAGACTGCCTTTTTGGTGGCAATTACATCTGCTAGGAGAGTGAGTGAGCTGCAGGCTTTATCTTCAAAGCCACCGTACCTCACGATATATCCTGACAAGGTAGTATTAAGAACTCGTGCCTCTTTCCTCCCCAAGGTGGTGACCCCTTTCCATCTGGGTCAAAATATCACCCTGCCCACCTTCTTTGCACCACCTCATCCCTCTAAGGAAGAGGAGCGTCTCCATCGCCTGGACCCAAAAAGAGTGTTATCGTTTTACCTTGACCGCATTAAAGAGTTCCGGGTGGACGACCAACTCTTTGTGGTGTATGTTGGTGCAAAGAAGGGTCGGGCCGTGCAGAAACTATCCATTTCGCGCTGGGTCGTTCTCTGTATAAAGTTCTGCTACGCTTTGGCAAAGAAGCAGCCCCCCGAGGGCTTGAGAGCTCATTCTACTAGTGGGAAAGCTGCTACCACTGCGTTAGCACGTGGCGTACCGGTGGTGGACATCTGTCAGGCTGCAACGTGGGCTTCTTTGCACACGTTTGCAAAACACTCTTGCCTGGATAGCCAGGTGAGAAGAGAGGGGCATTTTGCCCGGTCTGTTTTGCAGGACTTCCTAGTGTAAAAATCTCCTTCAGACCCACCGCCAGGGGCTATAGCTTGGGTATCTATTCTAAGGTAAGGAAGCTGCAGCTAGAAGTCTCTATCAGATGAACAAGTTACTTAACTTCGGTAACGAGGTATCTAGTAGAGTCTCTATCTAGCTGCAGATTCCTTACACCCGCCCAAACCTCCCCGCTCTGCAGATATTTTTCTTATGTAGATATATATATATGTATATATATATGTATTTATGTGTACATATGTATATTTTTGATCTTGCCATTGTTGCCTTTCTTAAAGGCATGAAAGAATTTTTGCTTCAAACAGTCATAGAGGTAAAATCCATAATGATTGGTTCTTCCATGACTCTGCGCTTCTGGCCTGGGAAGTTGTGGAAAAGAACTGACGTACGCGCGCCGAGACGGCATCTATATAGACAACCGTGATGTCATAGACGGCTCCAACAACGCTGACGACGCACGCGGAGCTGGTCGACGCACGTGGATCCGAACGACGCCACCCGACGGTGCGCCCGCAGGGTACTGCTCAGAAAAAACTCCGGATTCGAAGCTGACGCCAGGAAATTCTAAGGTAAGGAATCTGCAGCTAGATAGAGTCTCTACCAGATACCTTGTTACCTAAGGTAAGTAACTTGTTCTTCTGGGCCAGCCATTTTTTATTTATTTTTGTTGCCAAGGCTTTTCAAAATCAGCAGCTAAAAATACATTTGTTAAAGGTGAGACCTATTGGCTTTGCCGGTGCTTCTGTTTTTTTACAGGTGAGTAATTTTCCAACAAGAAAATTGAAAGAATGTATAGGCTGAATACCTCTGGTTTCAGGCCTCTAACCAGCTTTGTGAGCTTTAAGAGAATATCTGAGATGTATTGTTCTGAGGAAGACAACCTGACTCAATGGTATTTTTGCACTTTTTAGTTTTAATAAGTTTTCATTGCATTTTCCACTGAAAAGGAGAACATTCATAACCAGATGTGGACGCAGCCACACAAAAACTCCTCCCCGCCAGAAGCTCTCAAATCCCCCGCCCTGGTCATTCGTAGTAGTAATAAGATGACACATACCATTTCCCAGGAGGGGCCAGCGTTTGTGGAGCCATTACTCATAGATAGGTCCGATTGTAGTCTTGCCCCACAGGAAGAGGATGGTGTGTTCGGCTGCCAGCAGCAGATGGAAAATTCACTTTCCAGAGATGGAACTCAGAGAGTAGAAACCCTCTGAAGGTCTGCCCAAAAGTTTCAATCCCTGGATCTTGTCGAGGGAGTAGCCCTGTACCTAGGGTGACCACCTGTCCATAATTTTCATGGACTGCCCTAATTTAGCCCTACAGTCCGTTGTCCTTGTTGAAAGGCTAAAGGACACATGTAATTAAACAATTCGGTTTCCCCAGCTGGCCACTCTCCTGTGCTCTAATCCTGAGGGAGGACAGACTGATATGTAGCAGGTCATCTTGCCAGTGTCTCCTTCCCAAAAGAAATGCAAATGTGCAACAGGTAAATCTGCAAATGTAAAGGGGCTTGGAAACCTAAATTGGCTTTACTCGGAGGAGTCACTTAAGCTTTCTGATGGCAAAGGTATTTTCTTTTAGAGAGGTACTGTAAGGGTGCTCCAAGCTGAGCTGTGGAGTGTGTGGTTTAAATGGACAGTTATAACTAAATGTTTGCATTAGGTACAATCTGTAAATTATTGAAATCTGTGTTTTAGAAGGGCTTTTTTTTATTTAACCTAAATGTATTTGCGAATTTTGTGGCAGACTATAGTATGCTGTGTGTAATGCACGTTTAAAATAAGGACTTACACATTCACAGTGCTTTCATGGACCTCTGCACCTCATAGTACTAACAAACACTAGGTCTTGTTTACGCAATAGTTATTGGCTTTGCCAATGTGTTTTAGCCATGTTATACACCAGAGTGACTGCTGTTCAGCATGCCTAAGAGTTAGTGGCATAGAGGAGAGTGGCGCAGTGTGTCACAGAGTGGAATGGCGAAGAGTGCAGTAGAGTGCAGAAGAGTGTTGCAGAGTGGAGGGCCAGACAATGTCATGTTTAGGAGTGGCAAACTGTGGAAACGCGTAGAGTGGCATATAGTGGGGTGGTATGCAGTAGAGTTGACTGGTGTAGAGTGCATTGGTGTAGAGTGTTGCAGAATATAGTGGTTTAGAGTGCAGTGGCATAGAATTCAGCGGCGTACAATGCAGTGTCATAGAATGCAGATGCATTGCTTAGAGTGGTGCATAGTAGAGTGCAATGGTGCAGAGTGGAGTAGTGCAGAGTCAAGTGGCACAGAGTGCAATGACGTAGTGTAGAGTGGTGTACAATAGAGTGGCAGAGTGCGCAGTAGTGTTGGGTGGTATACAGTGCAGTGGCATAGGGTGCAGAGTAGACTCAAGTGCCATATAGTGCAAAGGTTTAGAGTAGAGTAGTGTATAGTGGTGCAGTACACAGTAGAGTGAAGTGCTGTAGAGTGCAGTGGCATAGAGTGGAGTTATGCAGAACAGAGTGGAATAGAGTGCAGTGGCGTAGGGTGTATGGGTACAGAATGCAGTAGTACAGGGTAGAGTGGTGTCGAGCCACCCGTTGGACCTGTGCAGCTAAATAAAAGCGTTCTGAGTCTGGAAGGCCTAATCTACCTGCAGTCACAGGTAGCTTTAGAGTGGAAAGAGCTACCGACTGTCCCCCAGCGACCAAATCTGATGTGTGGCGTGTCTGAAGAAGGAATGAGCAGGGGAGGGTTTTCAAAATAGTACAATAATCAGGATAGCACACCATCTTCATTAGTGCCACATGGCCCACTACAGAAAGCAGAAGAGAAGACCAAAAAGCAAACTGGTCTGGGAGGGACTGTGTCGCTCTGCCAAGATTTCCATCCTGCAAATCAGTAGGTAAATGGTAGATATTAATCCCTAGGCATTGAAAAGTAACTGGTTCCCAGTTCAGTCTGAGGTCTAATTGTATATAAAGGGGAAAACAGTACCATATGTTAAGGAAACACTAATTCCATTTTAAAATCTTTCTCACATTTTTACATTTTGTTTGTGCAATTTACAACCCAAATATTTTGAAGATTGTATGTGTACTTTGACACTTAAGGATAAGCCAGATCACTGGTTTGGCTTTTGCTCAATTGCAAAACCATTTTAAGACATAGACGGAGCGGGCAATTGCCTTCTCCAGCGTTTCAAAGAGTCTGGTCCTTGCTCACCCTTCACAAGCATGACTAGCAGACCATTGCACCAGAAGAGCTTGCCAAGGTGGGTTGGTGCTGCTTGTTCAGCTACTTGACTGTGCCTCTTCTGTTTCCCTACTGTCTGCAGAGACAACTCTCCAGGTACACAATACCTTCCAATATTCTTGGTAGACCCATCTTGTCTAATTTTAGGAATTGTCCCACCTTGTTCTTCTCTTCCTTACTTATCTAGTTCTTAGCAACAACCCTTTAAATCAGTTTCTGTTGTTCTCCCATCTGATCATGATTTCACCCTCCTCTTTTATTATCTTTGATTGGATGTCCAGGCTCCCAGTTCTGAGATAAAGGTAGAGTATCAGACCTCGTGAGACCACAGACAAGTTGTGGGTACCTCACATTCTGACATTAGGTATGAGACTGTCGCCCACACCATCTGCTCTGCCTTATTCTTTTTTTTATGTTGAAAGTCCATTTGAGGTTGAGGTGAGCCAGATGTTTTTGTTCTTTAAACTAACATAAGGTTACTTACCTTAATGTTTCCCAAATTGTTTACCATGAGTTTTAAAATGTTTAGAAACATAATCAAAATGTCGCTGTTGCTTTCTCTCTTAGAAAGATTGGGTAGATTTGGGTAGGGGTGATGGCCTTGACACAGTGCTGAAGGTCATTAATTTACCACTGAACAAGGGTGTAATGTGACACCGGAATGTAGCATACCAGGAGGCAATCACAAAAAGACCACAGTGAATAAACAGTGCTATGTAAAAAGAGTAAATAAATGCACTGATAATGTAATGGGGTAAGGCCTCTTTTGGATGTGTCTGTAAAACTGACATTTGTTCTTGAATTGTTCTCCTAAATTTGTATCCCAAATTTTAACCCTTTGTCCTGAATACAAAATTCAGACCTGTCCAGAATTTGACTACCAACTTCCTAATGGTGATTGTATGAGTATCCGGTGCTCAACCTCAATATTTTCCTTTCACAAAAATCTAGCGGTGCCAATAGCTAGGACCTCACCCTAAATAAAGTTCCCAATTGACAATGAAAATTGGCACTCAGCAATCATGCTGCAATGGCACACGCTACAATACTTTCCATAGTTCATATCCTTGCCAATGATTAAAGACAGTCCTCCTCCAACTGACTTCATAAGTTGAATCCAATCGTATTTTATTCCTCTTGAAAACATTTCTTCCAATACTTGTTCAAAATTCCAACCATAATTAATTATTCAAATTCCATCCGTCAACACGTGTTTCGTCTGGGGATTACCCCTTGACTTCATCAGGACTTCCTACAACAAACATTTTCATTATATACATAATTAACACAAAATATTGCGTTGCTTGGCAATTCCCTCAACCTCCAAAGTGCCACGATTACTGCATAATTGTAATGTAGAAACCATGCTCTTCTCTACATGTGCATCATTATATTTGTGTGATAAAAGCCAAACATGCCCATATCTCCTATATATATGATAGTGCATTATGTATAATAATGTTTGAGTCTTCATGCCCAATTCCGGATATTATATAACCCCACACAAACCATAACAGTGATAAAAACCGTAACCGCACAATGGTGGAGAGCATGCGAAAAAAGATTTATAACCTTATAGTAAGTACCCCTATGTGCCTACAAAGGTACATAATGATATAATAAAAACGTATACGTCAAATACTCCTTATGTCTCAATTCCTGCAGAGTAACTCGTCTATATTAAAAGGTATAGGGGGTCATTACGACCTCGGCGGTATTTTGAAAAGACCGCCGAGGCCGCGGGAGACAGAATACCGCCATTGCCGGTGGTATTCCTGTCTCCCTATTATGACATTTCCGCTGGGCCAGCGGACGGTAACAGTGTTACCGTCCGCTGGCCCAGCGGAAATGTCACATCAACATTGCAGCTCGTAATAGAGCCGGCGGCAATGCTGATGTGCAGCGGGTGCAGTAGCACCCGTCGCGCATTTCACTGCCCGAAATTCGGGCAGTGAAATGCGCGACGGGGCTATGTCTGGGGGCTCCTGCACTGCCCATGCCAAGTGCATGGGCAGTGCAGGGGCCCCCAGGGGCACCCCAAGTCCCCTTACCGCCGGCCTTTCAATGGCGGTATGTACCGCCATGGACAGGCCGGTGGGGATTATGACCGCCAGGCGGAATCCTGGCGGGAAAATGGAGGTGCTGGCGGTATGGCTGTGGCAATTCCGCCACGGTCATAATTGCTGGCGGAAAACCGCCAACCTGTTGGTGGTGTTACTGCCAACATACCGCCAGCCGCCAGGGTCGTAATGACCCCCATAATTCCTTGTTAATATTTCCTCATTATTAAATTATTTGTCAATTGTCTCTAATTGTAAATTATAAATTATATTTCCCCCATGCTGCTTACCTCACTGTGTGTATCAGAACCTTTATCTTCTATAAATATGTGCTATTGTGCCAAAAAACGGCGTATCCTGAAAGTATTGAATTCAATTAGTGACTAAAACATTTCCAAATGTACAAAGAACGCTAGTCCCATCCCCCAAAAAAGACTCTTACCTTCTTCTTTATTCATTGAGTTCTATCCGCGAGTACGTCGGAAGAACATTCGAAAAGAAACCGAGTGTCCGCATCGGCGTTTTAATGCCCGCCCCCTGTGCATATCAAAATAGAGAAAGGGCTCCTTGCCTTTCATGAACATTGAAGAGGGACTCGTCTTCATTTCGAGTATTTACCCTTCGGTTAAAAAAGCTCTAAATCGCCACACACAAAGATAAAAGATAAAGAAAGGACTTCTTGCCTTCCATAGACATTGAAGACGGACTCGTCTTCAAGAAGAGTTACTCTCCTTTTGATGACATATTTATACACTGTGCAACATCATATTTCAGAATTACCTTTCAAATAGATACTCGTTTTTCACTATCTTAACCACCTAAAATTCCTACAAACAGGTACTCAGTGTATAGCTCACAACAAATACTATAATATTATAGTCAGTTCACCCCAAAATTAGCGATCATAGCATGGGATATACCTCCATAATTTCACAATTAAAGAAGGAAAAACTAAGCTTCAAACACCAAAACCATAACAATTATGATAAAAAAGTATAATGAAATGTGCCACCAGAATATTTCTGTAATTAGTGAAAAAATGGAGGAAAAGACAAGGTTTAAAACACAAAAATTAACAGTTCCATCAAAATATCACCAGGATATTTGATCACATCCATAAAACAATTAGTATTAACAACTCTTGGAAAATCCATACATTTATATCTGATAATTATCATCAAGATAATCAAGTTTATTCACTCCTTATCTCAAGATCTGAACAGTTCACCTCCATTATCTGTCACCTAGAAAATATTCCATATCAGAATCAGAATTTAGACCCTGCTCTATTGCCCCTATAGGCATACTCCAAACAGATTATTTTCTTCTTAACATTAGTTCTCAGTTACCGCCACGTGGATTTTGTTCACACCGCTCAAATCCAAAGAACTTAAAGTCTTTATGAGCTCCCAATATCTCACATGCCTTCATATGGGAAGCTATAGGATAACGCTCATCTGCATGACGTATTGCTCTCCAATGTTCCGAGATTCTTATTCTGAGGGGACTAATAGTTCTACCCACGTATATCTTACCACATTTGCAAACGAGCATGTATACCACATATTTGGTATTGCAATCTATATGAGATTTAATCTTATATTTAGTATTTCCAATACCATGAAAATCCTTTTTCGCATGCCACGCCCACCTGCACATTGCACAATTACCACATTTAAAGAAACCCAGATTTTCCGAGTCCAGCCAATTCAGCTTTGTTTTCACGCCCAAATAGCCCGGGCTCAGCAGATTTTTCAGTGTATTACCTCTTCTATATGATACCTCAGGTTTCTGACCAATATATTTTTTCAAGGTTTGATCTTGAGTAAGGATGGTCAGTGTTTTCTCATAATTTTCAGTAATCTAAATGAATTATCCGTATAGTCTAATAATATTATCCTAACTTTCCTCACCATCCTTCCTCCATTTTACTTCTCTTGTAGACTCATGGTGTGCTAGTGTATGAGATCGAGATACTGTATTTTCGATGCTTTCTGCTGTGACCTCTTCACAACGTCCTTAGAGAATCCCCTAGCTATAAATCTCTGGCCCATATCCTCAATAAACTTATGAAAATCACTATTTTTGCTACAATTGCGTCTTGTTCTAACCATTTCCCCACAGGGTATTGCATTTATTTGATACTTCAGATGTGCACTAGTAGCATGTAACACTGTATTACATGATGTCAATTTCTGGTATAACCTACTTTCTATCTTATTGTTTTCCACAAACAATTCCACATCTAGAAAGTCAATACATGTCTCACTATACTTATACGTGAACCTAATGTTCACCTCATTGCTATTAAGATAGTCACAAAATCCTTTTAAAGTCTCTTATAGCCTGTCCAAATCACAAAGCAATCATCAATGTATCTCCCCCAATACAGAATATGTGTTTGCCACTCAGCTGCTCCTGAACCCCACACCCATTTCTCTTCAAACCATACCATGAATACATTTGCATATGAGGGAGAGAATCTCGACCCCATCGCTACCCCCTGTTTATGTTTAAACCAATCTTTTTTTTAAAGAAAATAGTTATGATTCAGGATAAGATCAATCATTTGTAATATCATTTGTGTGTGTTCCATTAAGCTAGCTGATCTCCTATTGAGCATATATTGTATGGCTTGCGTTCCACAAGCATGTTGTATACTGGTATATAGGGCCACAACATCCAAAGTGACCATAATCATACCTGGCTCCCACTGTATATATGATAGTAAACTCAATATATGTTTTGTTTCCTTGATGTATGAGGAGAGATTACAAACAAAAGGTTGTAAAAATATGTCAACAAACTCTGATAATCTTTCAGTAGGACCCCCCATACCTGAAACTATCGGTCTCCCTGGTGGAAATTCACATTATTTATGTATTTTCGGCAATGTATAGAGACAAGGAAATTTGGGACGATTCACGAGTAAGTATGAATATTCTTCATCATCTAATAAATTCTTATCATGCCATCCTTTAAGTAAACCATTTATCTTTCCGGATAACCATGTCATCGGATTATACAGTACTCTTTCATAACAGTTCGTATCACAAAGCTGTGTGTATATCTCCTCATAATCTACACGATTCATCACTACTATATTTCCACCTTCATCTGCTTGTTTAATGATCACATCATCATCTGACTGCAAGTTTTTCAATGCTGAATATTCTTCAAATTTAAGATTATATTTTATAGGTCGTTTGCATTTTGTTTCCTCTCTATCCAAAACCCGCCATACCAATTTGAAAAATACATCAACACTATTGTCCATAGCTAGTCTAGGTATCCAAGTGGACTTTTGTTTTAGTCCACTTGTATGTACATCTGACACCACATTCAACTCCTGCAGCACTGTAGATATAGTTGTCGGATATTCCTCGTAATCTGTGATGGACATCAACGCCACTGTATCATATACGCCTTGAATAGATAATCTGCTGTGCACTGATGGTACTTGCTGAGGTACCTCCACCTTTGCTGGTCTAGAATTTGCCTTGATACCAAGTGATCAACTTACCCGTACCTGAGAGATAGCAAGAAAGTCTATGGCCCTCATTACAACCCTGGTGGTCGGTGATAAAGCGGTGGTAATACGGCCAACAGGCCGGCGGTACAAAAAAATTGAATTATGGCGATGGCGGAAACCGCTCAGCCAGCCACTTTAACACACCGACCGCCACGGCGGTAGCAACAAGCACCACGGTGGTAACCGCCAACAGCCAGGCGGAAGACAATGTACCGCCCACTGTATTACAGCAGGCCTATTCGCCACCTTTTCCGGGGTGGTACCAACGACATCAAAAGCACAACGGAAACAGTACATAGAAGGCAAAGGACTCACCCCTGGAGACACAAGGAAGAACCACGCCGCCATGGAGCCCGAGTTGCAGGTGTTCCCCATGCTCGTTTATCTCCTTCACTATGAACACCAATGCCGGTGAAGACGACCACGGTGAGTACTGCCACCCAGCACACAGGGGAAGGGGGAGGAAAAAGAGAGTGACACACACACGCAACACCCCCACCCCCAACATCATACACATAACTAGATGCAGTAATATTACATATTCACCCTGTACCCCTCAGGAATAATGCAAGGACAAAAGGAATTGATTAAAGTGAGTGTAATAAGATAAAATACTAGAAAATCGTGCTTCAAAATCAAAACACTATATACATATATACAAATGGAGGGACAATGCCCAGTCCACAATGTCCGTGGGTCACACGGCCACATCACATAGGCCAAGGCCCCACTTGACTCCTGCAACAACACGGAGAGAACACCGCAGGGACATCAGGTCGAAAATAGACACCTCAGGGGGTCGGGGAACGGGGGGCACCTCAGCCGGAAGACGGTACAACACCACTGGTCCTGGAGGGGGCTACATGTCCTGTGCGATGTCCTGGGGAGTGCAAGTCCACAGTCTCTCAAGTGGGTGTTTTGCCCACTCCTTGGTCCTGGGGAGTGCAAGGCCACAGTCTCTCAAGTGGTTGGTTTGGCCACGGCTTGGTCCTGGGAGTGCAAAGCCGCAGTCTCTCAAGTGGGTGGTTTGCCCACTGCTTGGTCCTGGGCAGTGCAAGGCCACAGGGGGTCATTCTGACCCTGGCGGTCATGGACCGCCAGGGCCAACGACCGCGGAAGCACCGCCAACAGGCTGGCGGTGCTTCCTGGCCAATTCTGACCGCGGCGGTAAAGCCGCGGTCAGAAAAGGGAAACCGGCGGGGCATGGGCAGTGCAGGGGCCCCCTAACAGGGCCCCATAATGATTTTCAGTGTCTGCTTAGCAGACACTGAAAATCGCGACGGGTGCCACTGCACCCGTCGCACCCCAGCAACTCCGCCGGCTCCATTCGGAACTTTTGGCCCGCCGAAGAAGGAATGACCCCCACAGGCTCCTAAGTGGGTGGTTTGCCCCCTGCTTGGTCCTGAGGAATGCAAAGCCACAATCTCTCAAGTGGATGGCTTCTCCACTGGTTCTGGAGCGGGCCTTGTGCCCAGTGTGCTACATCCTGGCAAGGATGGGGTGAGTGGATGGCTTCTTCCACTGGTTCTGGAGGGGGCCTGGTACCCAGTGTGCTTCATCCTGGCAAGGATGGGGTGAGTGGATTCCTTCTTCCACTGGTTCTGGAGGGGGCCTGGGGCCCAGTGTGCTTCATCCTGGCAAGGATTGGGTCAGTGGATTGCTTCTCCACCGGTTCTGGAGGGGGCCTTGTGCCCAGTGTGCTACATCCTGGCAAGGATGGGGTGAGTGGATCGCTTCTTCCACTTGTTCTGGAGAGGGCCTGGTGCCCTGTGATGCAGCACTTGGGGAGTGCAATGTCATATTCTCTCACCTGGGAGTCACACCCACAGGATTAGTAGGGTCCAGGACGCACTACAGTCCATGGAGACAGGACTACACACTGCCTGCCGGCGGTGACGGCTGCTCAGTGGTGGCAGTGCCGGGTCTGGTGTCGGGGCTGGCAGTAGTGGTGCTGGTGGGGGTGCAGGCAGTGGTGGTGGGAGGCTCTAGCCCTTCCCCTGCAGCCTCAGACGGCTGCTCACTCAGGGTGCTGCTGCTGGCAGTGGTGCTGGTGGCGCGAATGCCAGTGGTGAGGGGAGGCTCCAGCCCTTCCCCTGCAGCCTCGGATGGCTGAACTACCATGGTTGGTGGTGGGGGCTCAGAATCAGTCCCAGCACCAGGCCTCCTGTCCTTCCTGCAGTGGCAGGCCTCTTGCCCTTGGCAGCTAGTGGTGCCTCCTTGCCCTTGACAGCTGGTGGTGCCTCCTTGCCTTTCCCCTTGGCAGCTGGTGGTGCCTCCTTGCCCTTGGCAGCTGGTGGTGTCTCCTTGCCCTTGGCAGCTGGTGGTGCCTACTTGCCTTTCCCCTTGGCAGCTGGTGGTGCCTCCTTGCCTTTCCCCTTGCCAGCTGGTGCAGGCACACTGTCAGTGCTGATGGCTGGTTCCCTGGAGCCTCTCACACCTGCAGTAGCTGCAAACACCACTGTGGCCGTGGACTGGGTGGTTGAGGTGCTCGGCTGTGTTCTGACCACCCTGGCCCGATGTGAAGGAGGGGGGAGGGGTAAGTAAGAGGTCAACGGCAGACAGGAAAGCTTCTTAGGGACACTGGGGCAGGAAGAGGGTGAAGGTTTGGGAGTGGAGGAAGAGGGAGTGGTCGTAGGAGGGGTCTGTCTGCTGTGTTTGGGTGCAGGTGCATGGGCTGGATGCTGTTGTGAGATGGATGGCCGTTGGGTGTCTGAGTGCTTGCGTTTGTGTACTTTGGGAGGAGGGGGCACAGACACAGTGGGAGAGGACACAGGGGATGTGTGCATGGATGTGGGGGTGGTGACTGCCAGTGAGGAGTGTGTAGTGATAGGCGTGATGGTGATGGGGTAGTGGATGACGATGTAGTATGCAGCTGTGAGTGGAGACGCTACGGGGAGTGTGGTGTATGAGGAGGAGGAGGGGGACACAGTGGAGGCAGTGGATGTTCGTGTGTCTGCATCTGGATGGTGTTTGTGTGAGTGCCTGTGGGATGATGTGTGGTGCTTCTGTTTGCCTGAGCCACTCCTTTGTGTTGTCTTTGGTGCATGCTGGTCTGAATGTGTGCTTGGGATAGGTTAGGGCTGAGGGGAATGGGACTGGATAGAGGAAGTTGGAGGGGGAAGGCTAGAGACAGGGACAATGGCTGCCATCAGGGAGGAGGCCAGAGCCTGGATTGATCTCTGTTGGGCCGCCATGCCAGAGTGAATGCCTTCTAGGAATGCATTTGTTTGTTGCAAATGGCCATTCCAGAGTGAATGCCCTCCAGGAATGGATTTGTTTGTTGCAAATGGCCTGCCAGCCCCTGGATGGCATGCATTATGGTTGACTGTCCAACAAAGATGGATCGCAGGAGGTCAATTGCCTCCTCACTCAGGGCAGCAGGACTGACTGGGGCAGGGCCTGATGTGCCTGGGGCGAAGGAGATGCCCACCCTCCTGGGTGAGCGGGCACGGGAAACTCGCTGAGGGGCTGCTGGGAAGGCGGTGCTGGTACGGGGGGTAGCGGCTGTACTTTTAGTTGAGGTGGGCACAGAGGTGTCCACAACCAACAGGGAGCTTCCATCGGAGGCAGTATCACAGTCAGAACTGTCCCCGCTGTGGTGCTCCCCTCGCCCTCCATCCCACTGGTGCCCTTACCGTCAGTGGATTCAGCCTCATGGGCCATGTGGGATGCAGCTCCCTCCATAGCCGGTGCCACTGCTCCCCGCCAGATGATGCTAATGCACATGAGGACAGGGTGGCAAAACAAAACAGGGGACGAGACAAAGGATACAGTTGGTCAATGGCTGTCCCAACAACACCGTTGGCGTACACAGCACCATCACACAGGTAACAGGCCTACCCACTATGCAATGCACTACCAGTCACAATGCTAGTCACCAGCCCAAGGGCAGGAATACCTAACGCCAATAGCAGCATACCTGACACCCACAGACCCCTGCGCAGTAGTGGATGCCTACTAGCTTTGTAGGAGGTGGTGTTCATCAGCCCCTGCCCAACACGGGACCTACCCTGCAATGTCTGGCCTAGCCTAGGAGCACCCGCAGGCCCACATCCCCCACACGTAGACCCCCCCCACATGAAGTAATAGATTTGGAAACTGTACTCACCCCCTTGTGGCTGCTGTGATGCCCTCAAGCGCCTATCCAGGTCCGGATAGGCCACCGCCAGTATGCAGAACATCAGGGGGGTCAGGGTTTGATGGGCACCCCTTCCTCGTTTGGAGGACATCCCCAGTTGGGCCTCTGCCATCTTCCGTGGCCAGCGCCTCAGGTCCTCCCACTGTTTCCGACAGTGGGTGCTCCGCCTGCCGTAGACCCCCAGAGTCCACACGTCCTTGGTGATGGCAAGCCATATACCATTTTTCTGATGGGCACTGACCTGCAGACAAACAAACATAGAAAAAGGTATCAGCCATACCGTCTAGCCTGTTACACTCATGTCCCACCATAGCCCTCCCATCCCCTTACGCACAGTCATTACCCACCACACATGCAGCACGCTGCCCAGGACCCTTCCACCAACCCCCTTCCCTTACACGAGACCCTCACACACAGCACTACATTCATTCATGCCCCATGCATCGTGCTCACAGTGTACTCACCTATTGGTCTGGAGGCCCATATAGCATTCAGTACTGGGATAGCACCCATACACCAGTCTCTCCAACTCCGCAGCGGTGAAGGCAGGGGCCCTCTCCCCAGTGACTCGAGCCATGGTCGGTTCCAGACGCAGGTCACAACAGCACTTGTACTGTAGGTCCTCTCCTGTTGACTGTCAGGTAGCAAGTGAGAGAACAGATAGAAAATGACGGTCACGGCCGCTGCGCTGCGTACCGTCACCGCCGGTGTAATTCACCATTGGCCACTGTAACCCATAGGGCCCAATAACAACCAATGAGGAGTTGCACGGCGGTACTCGACTGCCTGCCGCAACGGCGCACGTCGTCAGCGGCATTACCTCATTTCCACATGTCTATCCACACAGGACAGGCGGGTGCCATTTCAGGGGGGGCAGGCCATGGCACCTAACTGCGTCACAGTACGCATAGGCACCATTTGGGTCTATCCAAAAACATACTATTACTGTCACAATATGCAATACAGTGTACAGTTTTGAAATGTGGAATACTGACCAGCTGCTCACTCTTTTGCCCCCTAGAGTACAACCGCTGCAGATGAATAGGAGATGGAGACATCCCCTGTGTACAAACCCCTGATGGACTTGGCAACAATGGAGGACAGGCCCATTATCCTCACCTGTAGGCTGGACAGGGCCACAATCACAGAACTGTGCACCCAATCGGAGCCGGACCTGATATCTGCTCTCCGTCACACCACTGAGATCCCCCCTCTTGTGTAAGTCCTATCTGTGCTCCATTTCCTGGCAACTGGTTCTTTCCAAGTCACAGTGGGCTTGGCAGCAGGAATGTCTCAGCCAAAGTTCTCAATAGTGCTGACCAGAGTGTTATCTGCCCTGATTAAACACATGCCCAGCTACATTGTTTTCCCCCAGGTGGAGGACTTGGCCACAGTGAAACTGATGTCTATGCAATGGGACATATCCCCAAAATTACTTGGGCGATTGATGGTACACAGAGTGCATTTGTCGCCCTCCCCCCCTGGAGAAATGAACAGGTGTTCAGAAATCAAAAGAGCTTTCACTCCATGAATGTGCAGATAGTGTGCCTGGCAGACCAGTACATCTCTCATGTCAATGCAAAGTATCCTGGGTCTGTGCATGATGCCTTTATCCTGAGGAATAGCAGCATCCCATATGTGATGGCTCACTTCCAGAGGCACTGGGTGTGGCTAATAGGTGAGCCCATGGTTCCAACCCAGTATATGTTGGTGTATGGGTATGGTGTTGGCCCTAGGGGTTAGTGTTTGGCTAACAGATGTCCATCGATATTTGCAGGTGACTCTGGTTACCCCAACCTCTTATGGCTACTGACCCCAGTGAGGAATCCCAGGACAAGGGCAGAGGAACGTTACAATGAGGCACATGGGAATGTAGGAGGCTGGCCTGGCTTATAGTGTGTACCTTGTGGTACTTACACCCCGTGCCAGATCCAATTATCCCTTATTAGTAGAATAGAGGTGTTTCTAGCAGCTAAGTCTGATAGAAGGTAGCTATGGCAAAGCAGCTTAGGCTGAACTAGGAGACATGCAAAGCTCAAACTATACCACTTATATAATATAGCACAATATCATAAGAAAACACAATACTCAGAGTTACTAAAAATAAAGGTACTTTATTTTAGTGACAATATGCCAAAAGTATCTCAGAGGATACCCTCACTTAGGAGGTAAATAATATACACAAATTATATGTACACAAACCCAAAACAGGTAAGTAACAGTAAGAAAAGTAGTGCAAACAATGTAGAATCACAATAGGATGCAAAAGGTAGACATAGGCCTAGGGGCAACACAAACCATATACTCCAAAAGTGGAATGCGAATCACGAATGGACCCCAGGCCTATGGGAAGTTGTAGAGGGTCTCTGGGACTGTGTGAAAACGGTAAGGGTATCCAAAATACCCCACCCCAAGACCCTGAAAAGTAGGAGTAAAGTTACCCTACTACCCCAGAAAGACACAATAGTCGTGATAGGGGATTCTGCAAGAACCACAAGCACCAGCAAAACACTGAAGATGGATTCCTGGACCGGAGGACCTGTAAAGGAAGGGGACCAAGTCCAAGAGTCACAAAAGTGTCCGGGGGGGGCAGGTGCCCATTAAACCCCGAATAAAGGTGCAAAAGGGCTGCCTCCGGGTGGAAGAAGCCGAAGATTTTGCAACAACGAAAAGGGCTAGGAACTTCTCCTTTGGATGGAAGATGTCCCACAGCGTGCTGGATGTTGCAGAAGTGTTTCCAGGCAGAAATACCGCAAACAAGCCTCGCTAGCTGCAAGAGTCGCGGTTGAGGTTTTGGGTGCTGCTGGGGACCAGGATGTCACCCCTTGGAGGAGGAGACAGGGGGGCACTCAGCAACTCAGAGAGCCCCCGCAGAAGCAGGCAGCACCCGTAGAAGTACAGGAACAGGCACTTAGAAGATCTGTGAACTCAGAGTCACAAAAGGAGGAACCCACGACTTCGGAGTCCAACTCAGCGAGTTGGGCAATACAGGAGGGAGTCCTGGGGACCCAGGCTAGGCTGTGCACAAAGGAATCCTTGGAGAAGTGCACAGAAGCCGGAGCAGCTGCAAATCACGCAGTACACAGATTTGCTGTCTGGCGTGGGGAGGCCAGGACTTACGGCCACCAAATTTGGGCAGAAGGGCAACTGGACTGTGGGAGACACTTGGACCCAGCTCCTGTGTTCCAGGGACCACACACGCAGGATGAGAGGGGACCCAGAGGACCGGTGATGCAGAAGTTTGGTGCCTGCGTTGGCAGGGGGAAGATTCCGTCGACCCACAGGAGATTTCTTCTTGGCTTCCAGTGCAAGGTGAAGGCAGACAGTCCACAGAGCATGCACCATCAGGAAACAGTCGAGAAAGCCGGCAGGATGAGGCACTACAATGTTGCTGGTAGTCGTCTTGCTACTTTGTTACGGTTTTGCAGGCATCCTGGAGCAGTCAGCGGTCGATCCTTGGCAGAAGTCGAAGAGGGAAGTGCAGAGGAACTCTGGTGAGCTCTTGCATTCTTTATCTGAGGAATAGCCCAGAGGAGAGACCCTAAATAGCCAGAAAAGGAGGTTTGGCTACTAAGAAAGGAGGCTTGGCTACTGAAAGAGGTAAGCACCTATCAGGAGGGGTCTCTGACGTCACCTGCTGGCACTGGCCACTCAGAGCAGTCCATTGTGCCCCAACACCTCTGAATCCAAGATGGCAGAGGTCTGGAACACACTGGAGGAGCTCTGGACACCTCCCCTGGGAGGTACTGGTCAGGGGAGTAGTCACTCCCCTTTCCTTTGTCCAGTTTCGCCCCAGAGCACGGCTGGGGGATCCCTGAACCGGTGTAGACTGGCTTATGCAGAGACAAGCACCATCTGTGCCCATCTAAGCATTTCCAGAGGCAGGGTGAGGCTACTCCTCCCCAGCCCTCCACACCTATTTCCAAAGTGAGAGGGTGTAACACCCTCTCTCAGAGGAAATCCTTTGTTCTGCCTTCCTCAGCCTGGGCTGCCCAGACCCCAGGGGGGCAGAAACCTGTCTGAGGGGTCTGAGCAGCTGCAGGGGAAACCCCGGAAAGGCAGCTTGGCAGTACCTGGATTCTGTGCTAGAGACCCGGGGGATCATGGAATTGTCCCCCCAATACCAGAATGGTATTGGGGGGACAATTCCATGATCTTAGACATGTTACATGGCCATGTTTGGAGTTACCATTGTGACGCTACACATAAGTAGTGGCCTATGTGTAGTGCATGCGTGTAATGGTGTCCCCGCACTCACAAAGTTCGGGGAATTTGCCCTGAACAATGTGGGGGCACCTTGGATAGTGCCAGGGTGCCCTCACACTAAGTAACTTGGCACCTAACCTTCACCAAGTGAGTTGTTAGACATATAGGTGACTTATAAGTTACTTATGTGCAGTGAAAAATGCCTGTGAAATAACATGGATGTTATTTCACTCAGGCTGCAGTGGCAGTCCTGTGTAAGAATTGTCTGAGCTCCCTATGGGTGGCAAAAGAAATGCTGCAGCCCATAGGGATCTCCTGGAACCCCAATTCCCTGGGTACCTAGGTACCATATACAAGGGAATTATATGGGTGTTCCAGTGTGCCAATGAGAATTGGTAAAATTAGTCACTAGCCTGCAGTGACAATTTTAGAAAGCAGAGAGAGCATAAACACTGAGGTTCTGGTTAGCAGAGCTTCAGTGATACAGTTAGGCACCACACAGGGAACACATACAGGGCATACATTATGAGCACTGGGGTCCTGCCTAGCAGGATCCTAGTGACACATGGGCAAAAACAAACATACATACAGTGAAAATGGGGGTAACATGCCAGGAAAGATGGTACTTTCCTACACATAGTGAACAAGAAGAATAATCTAGAGGACATTCGGCCTCCTGAAGGCCAGGTTTTGTTGCCTCCATCTAACAGGTGGAGGCTGTGCTACTCACCCAAGGTGTACCAGATCATCGTGGCATGCTGTATGTTGCGTAACCTTGCCTGAAGACGCCAGGTGTCTTTTCTGTAGGAGGATGAGGTTGGAGATGGGCATGTGGCAGCAGTGGACCCTGTGGACAGTGACGAAGAGGAGACAGAGGATAAAGATGAGGACAACAGAATATGAATCAGACGACAGTACTTCCAGTGACACACAGGTAAGACACTGTAACTTCACCTTCCATTGACAGTTTTGTGTTAGACAGGTTGATTTTCCCACTACTATGACCACTTACTGTACCCTTTGGCATCTCTATTTTCAGATATCTGTGCCCCACTCTGGCTCCTGGTGTGTTGACTGCTGCCAACTACAGGTCATACCTATGTATCCATTATTGTACAGTTGAATTGTAATGTTTACAGCTTGTTAAACGAATACATATTTCAATCAATTGATAGACTCCATACTTGAATTTGTTCCAAGGGTGTTTATTTAGGTGCTAATAAGTGGAGGGGGTATTGCAATGGGCTGGGTTGTTGATTGAGGAAAGTCGAGGGATGTAAAGAAATGGCTCCCTGTTGCAGTTACCCCCCACTTTTTGCCTGATACTGATGCTGACTTGACTGAGAAGTGTGCTGGGACCCTGCTAACCAGGCCCCAGCACCAGTGTTCTTTCACCTAAAATGTACTTTTGATTCCACAATTGGCACACCCTGGCATCCAGGTAAGTCCCTTGTAACTGGTACCCCTGATACCAAGGGCCCTGATGCCAGGGAAGGTCTCTAAGGGCTGCAGCATATCTTATGCCACCCTGGGGACCCCTCACTCAGCACAGACACTGCTTGCCAGCTTGTGTGTGCTGATGAGAACAAAACGAGTAAGTCGACATGGCACTCCCCTCAGGGTGCCATGCCAACCTCACACTGCCTATGCAGTATAGATAAGTCACCCCTCTAGTAGGCCTTACAGCCCTAAGGCAGGGTGCACTATACCATAGGTGAGGGCACCAGTGCATGAGCACTATGCCCCTACAGTGTCTAAGCAAAACCTTAGACATTGTAAGTGCAGGGTAGCCATAAGAGTATATGGTCTGGGAGTCTGTCAAAAACGAACTCCACAGCTCCATAATGGCTACATTGAATACTGGGAAGTTTGGTATCAAACTTCTCAGAATAATAAACCCACACTGATGCCAGTGTTGGATTTATTAAAAAATGCACACAGAGGGCATCTTAGAGATACCCCCTGTATTTTACCCAATTGTTCAGTGCAGGACTGACTGATCTGTGCCAGCCTGCTGCTGAGAGACGAGTGTCTGACCTCATGCGGTGAGAGCCTTTGTGCTCTCTGAGGACAGAAACAAAGCCTGCTCTGGGTGGAGGTGCTTCACACCTCCCCCCTTCAGGAACTGTAACACCTAGCAGTGAGCTTCAAAGGCTCAAGCTTCGTGTTACAATGCCCCAGGGCACTCCAGCTAGTGGAGATGCCCGCCCCCTGGACACAGCCCCCACTTTTGGCGGCAAGTCCAAGAGAGATAATGAGAAAAACAAGGAGGAGTCACTGGCCAGTCAGGACAGCCCCTAAGGTGTCCTGAGCTGAGGTGACTCTGACTTTTAGAAATCCTCCATCTTGTAGAAGGAGGATTCCCCCAATAGGGATAGGAATGTGACCCCCTCCCCTTGGGAGGAGGCACAAAGAGGGTGTACCCACCCTCAGGGCTAGTAGCCATTGGCTACTAACCCCCCCGACCTAAACACGCCCTTAAATTTAGTATTTAAGGGCTCCCCTGAACCTAAGATTTGAGATTCCTGAAACTACAAGAAGAAGAAGACTGCCGAGCTGAAAAACCCCTGCAGAGGAAGAACAGAAGACACCAACTGCTTTGGCCCCAGTCCTACCGGCCTGTCTCCTGCCTTCCAAAGAACCCTGCTCCAGCTACGCTTTCCAAGGGACCAGCGACCTCTGAATCCTCTGAGGACTGCCCGACTTCAAGAAAGACAAGAAACTCCCGAGGACAGCGGCACTGCTCCAAAAGAACTGCAACTTTGTTTCAAGGAGCAGACTTAAAGACCCCTGCAACTCCCCGCAAGAAGCGTGAGACTTGCAACACTGCACCCGGCGACCCCGACTCGACTGGTGGAGAACCAACACCTCAGGGAGGACCCTCCGGCGACTCCAAGACCGTGAGTAACCAAAGTTGTCCCCCCTGAGCCCCCACAGCGACGCCTGCAGAGGGAATCCCGAGGCTCCCCCTGACCGCGACGGCCTGAAACTCCATTTCCCGACGGCTGGAAAAGACCCTGCACCCGCAGCCCCCAGCACCTAAAGGAACGGAACTCCTGTGCAGGAGTGACCCCCAGGAGGCCCTCTCCCTTGCCCAGGTGGTGGCTACCCCGAGGAGCCCCCCCCTTGCCTGCCTGCAACGCTGAAGAGATCCCTTGATCTCTCATTGATTTACATTGAAAACCCGATGCTTGTTTCTACACTGCACCCGGCCGCCCCAGTGCCGCTGAGGGTGTACTTTTTGTGTGAACTTGTGTCCCCCCCGGTGCCCTACAAAACCCCCCTGGTCTGCCCTCCGAAGACGCGGGTACTTACCTGCTGGTAGACCGGAACCGGGGCACCCCCTTCTCTCCATTGAAGCCTATGCGTTTTGGGCACCTCTTTGACCTCTGCACCTGACCGGCCCTGAGCTGCTGGTGTGGTAACTTTGGGGTTGCTCTGAACCCCCAACGGTGGGCTACCTTGGACCCAAACCTGAGACTTGTAAGTGATTTACTTACCTGACAAAACTAACAAAACTTACCTCCCCCAGGAACTGTGAAAATTGCACTGTGTCCACTTTTAAAACAGCTTATTGTGTTTTATGTAAAAAGTATACATGCTAATGTAATGATTTAAAGTTCCTGAAGTACTTACCTGCAATACCTTTCAAATGAGATATTACATGTAGAATTTGAACCTGTGGTTCTTAAAATAAACTAAGAAAAGATATTTTTCTATAACAAAACCTATTGGCTGGATTTGTCTCTGAGTGTGTGTTCCTCATTTATTGCCTGTGTGTATGTACAACAAATGCTTAACACTACTCTTTTGATAAGCCTACTGCTCGACCACACTACCACAAAATAGAGCATTAGTATTATCTCTTTTTGCCACTATCTTACCTCTAAGGGGAACCCTTGGACTCTGTGCATGCTATTCCTTACTTTGAAATAGCACATACAGAGCCAACTTCCTACAAGGGAAGAGTCCAGTTTATTGGTATCACAGGTGCATTGTCCAAGGGAGCATAAGAAGTGTAGCAATGGCAGTTCAAGGTGGACAGGGTGACAGATTGGGACACAAGGGTGACATTCAGGAGTCTTATTTCCTGGCGGGGGTCTTGGCAATGTTCTCTGGCTGGATCGCAGGGACCGTTTGCGGGTTGGTTCTCCTGCAGGGGGAGGGGTGCTGGTGGCCTGTTGTTCTTGTGACGGGCCTCCTGTCCACTAGTGGCAGCGGAGGTGGAAAGCTGTTCATCGTTTTGGCTAGTGTCAGGGACCCGTTGGTGTGCCACTGCCTCCCTCATGGTGTTGGCCATGTCTGCCAGCACCCCTTCACTGGTGACCAGGGTGGTGTGGATGTCCCTCAGGTCCTCCCTGAGCCCCAGGTACTGTCCCTCCTGCAGCCGCTGGGTCTCCTGCAACTTGTCCAGTATCTGGCCCATCGTCTCCTAGGAATGGTGGTATGCTCCTAGGATCTTGGTGAGTGCCTCCTGGAGAGTTGTTTCCCTGGGCCTATCCTCCCCCTGTCACACAGCAGTCCTCCCAGCTTCCCTGTTGTCCTGTGCCTCTGTCCCCTGAACCAGGTGCCCACTGCCACTGACCCCAGGTCCCAGATAGTCCTGTGTTTTAAGGGTGTCCTGGGGTCCCTGTAGTGGTGGACACACTGCTGATTGACGTGTCCTGGGGATAGTGGTATGGGCCCGCTGGGTGGGTGCTGTGGTGGTGTTTCCTGAGGGGGGAGGCTCTGTGGTGGTATGGGACTGTGCCTGGGTTTCTGACTGTCCGGAGGTCCCTGATGAGCCAGGTTGATCATCCAGATCCAGGCGTCCAGAGCTGCTGTCATCACTGTGGGCCTCTTCGGGGGGGGCTGGATGTTGCTGGCACCTCCTCTCCGGTGACGTTGGATGGGGGACCTGTGGGGTGTAAATGCAGTGTTATTGTTTCTGTGTGTGCCATCTTGTGCATGGGTGTGTTGCCCTGTATGGTTGTTATTGCCCTGTCAGCTTAGCCTTGTGTGAGGAGTGATTTGGTGGGTAGGGGATTGTCTCTAGTGTGCATGCTTTAGTGATGTGTGTCCATGCAGGACTGTGACGGGGGTCCGTGCATTGATGTTAACTGCAGGGCTTGGCATTGGGATGAGTGGGTTGTGATGGTGGGGTGTATGTGAGGTGGTGGGGTGGGGTGATAACTGGACCTGGTACAGGGTGTAAGTACCACAAGGTACCCACTATAAGCCAGGCCAGCTTCCTACATTGGTGGTGCAGCAGTGGGATAAGTACTTGTAACTGCTTTACCACTTTGTCATTTGGTGCTTTTCATAAGAGTGGGGGCAGGGGTGGGGGTATGTGATGGCATACAGGTAGGGGGTAATAGTAATAGAGAGTTGACTTACCAGAGTCCAGGCCTCCTGCTACTCCTCCCAGGCCCTCAGGATGCATGATCGCCAAGACTTGCTCCTCCCATGTTGTTCATTGTGGGGGAGGAGGTGGTGTTCCATCGCCAGTCCTCTGTACTGCAATCTGGTGTCTTGCTGCCACGGAACGCACCTGCCCCCGTAGGTCGTTCCACCTCTTCCTGATGTCATACCTTGTTCTTGGGTGCTATCCCATGGGGTTGACCCTGTCCACGATCCTCTGCCATAGCTCCATCTTCCTTGCAATGGATGTCTGCTGCACCTGTGATCCGAATAGCTGTGGCTCTACCTGGATGATTTCCTCCACCATGACCCTTAGCTCCTCCTCTGAGAACCTGGGGTGTCTTTGTGGTGCCATGGGTGTAGTGTGTGTGGTGTGTGTGAGGGTGCGTGGGGTGATGTGTTGGGGTGTGTGCTGTAAGGTGCGTGGATGGTGTATGGGTGATGGTGTTTTGTGGCTCTGGTTCTGTGGGTGCTCTTGGTCTGTCTCTCTCAGTTGACAATATTTTTTTGTCGTAAGGGGATGTGGGTATTGTGGGTGGGTGTTTTATAGTGTTGTGGGTGTGGTGTGTGTATTGGTGTCAGGTGTGTGTAGTTTGAATTGTCCAATGTGGTGTTGTTTTGTTCGGTTGTGTGTATTTTGAGCGCGTGGTATGTACTGCTAATAGTTTACCGCGGTTGAATGTCGGCCGTGGTAATTCGTGAGTCATAATGCTGTGGGCGTAGTTCTGTTGGCGTAACAGTGTGGGTTTTGGTACCGCCAATTTATCACTTACCTTTGGGCTGCGGACTTGTGTGTGTGTCTGTATAGTGACGGATTGGTATGTGTGTGCGTCATAATATGGGTAGCGGTAATCCGCCACGGCGCCGGTATGTTGGCGGCGGTCGGCATGGCGGTAAGCGGGACTTAACACCAATGTCATAATGAGGGCCTATGTCCCAGAAGTCCTCTAGGCGGGGGCACAACCACTTAATATGCAGAAGGGAATTTCTCTTTCCACATCCCCGCCAGCAAGTGTTAGGAGAGGTAGGGTCAATGGCATGGAGTATAGTGGGTGTTAGGTGCCAATAATGCAGCAGTTTATGTAAGATCTCTCTGCCTGGGACATGACAGGCCAAGATTGTGTTGCGAGTGTAGCACATTTTATATAGCAAGAAGCAGTGCTTTAAAAAGGCCGGTATTGTCTGGTACGGAGTACTGGCAGTGCTTTAAATGGGCCGGTACTCACCGGTACGGAGTACCGGCACTTTTTTATTTTCTCCCCTTAAGTACCGGAACTTTTCCTCTGAGAAGGAGAGTACCGGTACTCACGGGGGTCCTGGCATTGATGCAAGTGGTGCTGCTCATGAATTCCTGCCTCGGCAGCAGTTTCAGTTTCAAATGCCTCTCAAAGGGTGGAAGCCGGGGCTGAGCTGCTGTAAGAGCGCCAGAGCAACGGCTCTTGTTTGTAGGCCTCGGTGATCTACCTGAGCTGCACTGAAAGTTACCAGGGGAAAAAGGGGTGTGGCTGCAGGGCGCTATCTTTAGCTTAAAAGGTGTGGGTAAAAGGTGATTGTGAAACCTAGTGGGCAGGTGTGTGAGAAGCATTGTTCAGGGCAGTGCAGCTTGTTTAGTAAGCCCGTTGTTTAAAATGCCTGCACATTTTCACCCATCAGCGTTTTAAAGTGAAGGCGTTTGCGTGAAAGAAAATCCCCACCCTCTCCACCATCTTTCCCGATTAACTTCAAAGAAAAACTACATTAGAGGCTAAATAAATGATTTTTTTTTAGCGTTCTACATGTGGCAACCTCTTGCTTTAGATGGAAAACCAGATCCAAACCAATTGTTACATGGAAGATGTGACATTTTCAGACATTTTTTAATTTTAGAGGCCAAACCTGTGCAGTCTGGGATTTGTAGTTCTTTTTTTCATTCTACTCAAGATATTAAAAAAGTCTCAGCAATAAAGCATGTATTGTAAAAATCAGGGATGGATTTAAAATGTTACATAGGAGGCCACTTGGGACAACCAGCCCCTGCTCACATATTTTGTGGGGGTCCACACACATTATGCATAGAACAAAGATCAACAAACATTTTTTGGTATTTTTTATGGTGAATACTGAATCCTTTCAGGGCACTGCTTCTGGTGCAGGATCTACAACATTTTTGAGAGCTGCCACTGTCCGGCAGTGTATGTGTAAAAAGACAACATGTGAGTAGTGCTTAATTTGAGCTGGTGGTTTCTTCTCCGGTGCAGGGCACCAGCACTTATTTTTGAGGGCCGCCACTTATTTTTCTGCCTCAAGAATTTACTGCAAGCGAAAGACAGAGGAAGAGAAAAATGAAAATGCTTCACAATGGGAGAAAGCAGAAAGCGTATTTAGGGTGCCCCTGTTTGGAATAGCTTTGAATGTATGATCCTGTTTCAGCTCTTTTGTGCCCTCTTTGGCCAGGACACTGTCAGTGCACAGACACGCTCTGCGAAATTCTAAATGTGTTTACATCTAGTATTCTGGAAAAGTGACGTGATTTTAAGTTTGTAACACAGCATCGGCTCACTATTACTAGAATCTCTGTGACACCCTCCCTTTTCTCATGTGTGAGGTACTGTTTTGAGATCCAATAAACTTTTATGGAGGTTGCATTAAACATAAACACAACATTTGCCTGTAAAATGCAAACATCACCTACATTAAAAATATTTTAAAGGAAAACTCTATTTAAATCAATCTGTTTAAGAATTAGTCAAGGTCATCCGGGCGAGACTCTCTCCAGAACAGAACTGGCTCTATCAGAGCCCCCCTGGAAGGCTGGATCAACGTGTCTGCCATAATGCCATAATGAAACATGCAGATCACAGATTTGTTTATGTAGGTAGCTTAGTTGGTTATTGTTTTTGCTGCAGAGATCCTTGTGTTACCTGTTGTTAAAATCCTTGGGATATAGCTTAATGATTCATGAACCTGCATCAAGGAAATACATGAAAACAGCAAGGTATACATTGGGAATGTTGCTGTTTTTTCCTCAATACATTGTTATTCTAAGATTGTTATTCTAAGTTATCTATTCTAAGAAGAAGGATTACTTTGGTTAATAATCACCACTTCTTATATAAGTACTATATAAATGGCCATTAGTGTAATAACTCATGTACAGATACATCGTTCATTCTTACAGTGCATGCAGATTTCTGGCCTACAAAGCTTAGTATGTCCAAAAACCTAGCCCCGCCCTTAGCACCACCCTTATGGCCACCCCAATCTCCACCCCAGTCCACCACTCTTTTTGGTGAGTACCTGCACTTATTTTTTTCCATTTAAAGCACTGAGTACTGGCACTTTTTTATTTTGTGAGGGAGAGTACCTGCACTTCTCTAGAAAAACGTAATACTTTTCATTGGAGAGTACCGGCACTTCTCAGAAACAAGCAGGTACTCTGGTGCAGAGTACCTGCACTTCTGTTTTTCCATTTCAAGCACTGGAAAGAAGTAGACCCAGTGGCATTAGACTGCTTTACATGGTCACAAGATTATATTACACACAGTCATTTTTTTTTAAGGCACGGGGATATGATTTGATTTGCCCAGAACCCCAGGATGCTGAGATGACTCAGGGACTAGAATCGAGTTCCTCAGTTTCAAAGTCTGTGGTTTCGGCCGTTGGGCCAGGTAAGGAACTTTTCTTACATATGCACTGGGAGCGGGGCGGACCCAGGACCTGAAATGATTGGGTTAAATACAGGTAATGACTGTTTCCATTTGAGAAGACTTTTCTGCGAGGGTCACTTTTCTAAACCAGCAGGGATTACGCAAGGGTTTTCCAATCAGTTTTAAATTCCTTCGTATTGATGAATCAGAAATTCCTTCGCTTTAATCCGGTTGAATATATTGGTTTTCATCCATGCGGAATCCCCAACTATCGTCGTGCAATCCTCGTTCTGAAGGATTTTCCCGCCACGGTTCCTCAAGGGTTACTTCTTTAATATCCGAGGCCTGGAGATGTGTTTTTTCCCCTTTTTTGGAGGAAAGAGGAAGTGGGAGTTCTCGGCCCAGCAGTTGGAGAGCCAAGACTTGGAGACCGCAGCCCAGGCGCCTCGAGTGGCCCCCCGAGAGGTAGGAGCTCGCGAGGTCCGGGAGTTCCCAAACCGAGACCGTCACAATCTTCCGTCGCTCCCATAAATTGGTCACTCTGGGGCTCCCGGATTTTGCGCGGCGCTTTTTATCTGCCGTTACTATTTCTTCTGCTCTCTGAACACTGCACCTCTCGGGGGGGGATGCTTCCGGATGAAGTGCCGTCCTAGTAAATTACTTTGGGGGTTAATATGCCTACTACAGATATCTGTTTACCCCGCGCCTCGTGTTGAGGCGTCAATGGGATGCCTCAGAGTTGTGCCCTTGTTGCCGCGAACAATATTTAACTAGCAGACTACAGCTGCCAGTCTTGGTAAGATAGCTCAGGTGGTCAACGCGCCTTCTGCACAGATCTGTGCAAGCTGCGGGTAGGTTATACATAGCACAGTTCAGCTAGATTTCTCATAGGATTCGTTCGCCTTCTGTCGATATTTGGATTATCTTAACATGTCAATTTCAGACCCAGAGATATTTTAGGGGGTTAGGTCCGTAGCAACTAACTACGCGACCAGCCTGTCGTTGGTGGGAGTATTGGTAAGCAAGCATGTATGTTAATGCGTCCCCAACTGCGAATTGTGTGACCCTCCGGTGTCATCCGGAGGCACTAGCACGCGGACACCGAGGAAGGGTTCCATTCCCAGCACACAATTCAAGGGGTTTCTGCTGCAGAATTCTTGAGGTGCGGCTGCTGCGCTAAAAGGAACACTGATTTTCTTCAAAGGACTCTTTCGAAATGTTGATTAAATGGGAGCGCGACTCTAAAACTCAGACGAAGAAGCGAGGACCAGTGTTTCTTTGTCTGCCTCTAGCCTTCTGATCCCCTCCCCCAAGGCTCCCATCCGCCCGCCTTCCTTACTGTTCGGCACCTGGTTGGAATTATATTTTGGGGGGTGGGGGCGGGATATCAGAATCAGCCAGAGGCCCAACGTTGGGCAATTGGCTCAGCTTTTTTTCCACTCCTTTTCTTTTTAATGGAGAATTGCCAAATCCGTAACGTTGCTTTATTATTATTTGAAGGTTGCGAATTATTTTTATGAATATTTCACGCTAGGCTGTGTCAAGAAAGGATACCAGAGCCGTTGGTGGCTTTGTAGAATGTAACATCGACAGCTCTGCTAGTTGGCGAAAGAAATAGGTCTCGATCCTGTTAAAGTTAGTGAGAGGTGAAGTTATAAACACGGGGCGGTGGTCTAGCAGTGTGCCTCACTGAGATAATAACATTTTCCGGAATAGAACATATATATTTGTGGACGGATTGGTGAGTGTGCAGCGCAACCCCAAGCAGGAGAAATAGAACGGAGGGTTAGGGAGGGCAGCGCTGGCACTGAAATGAAACACTCTTGGAACCCGGGGGGCGTGAAATTATAAAACAATACCTTCGTGTAATGTTTCTGAAATCTGCATGTCCCGTAAAAAAAAAAATCCATGGGCCCCTAATGGTGCCATGGAGTGACGTGATAAATTGTGGGAGCCTCTCTGATACTGCCCACATCATATTAGCGATGGATTCTTGCAAATTTCTGATTTTCACAAATATTTGCAGCTGTCCGTACAACAGCTAAACCAAGGTGGGAAATGGTAGGTCCATGGTTTGAAGCCTCGTGAGTCTGCAAAGCCACTAACTTGCTCTTAAAGGGAATTCACCAAGTCCTCTCCAAACTCTTTTTACAGTGGAAAAGATTGGAGGTTTATGTGTGCAAAGAGCAAGAGTATAAGGTTTTCCGCGTGGTGAAAAAAGCGGATGTACCACAAGTGAATATGTAATTGCTCACCAGATTTTCCCATGAACAAATATAACATAACACGGGTATTTTTAAAGAACATGTTTACTTTAAAGACTTAGGCCCATATTTATACTTTTTGACGCAAACCAGCGCTGGCTTGCGTCAAAAAACGTACAGCCAGCTAACGCCATTCCCACGCACCATGCGGGCGCCTTATTTAAGGATTGACGTTAGCCGGCGCTGTAGGCTGGTCAGAGTAAAAAAATAATGACTCAAACCAGGCAGCGCCGGCGTAGGGGAAAATGGGGTTGTGCGTCAAATGGTGCAAGTCAGGTTTGAGTCAAAACTCATGGCTCAAACCGGACTTGCGCCATTTTTTGACGCACAACCCCCATTGAAATGACTCCTGTCTTAGCAAAGACAGGATTCATGCCCCCTTGCCCAATGGCCATGCCCAGGAGACTTATGTCCCGTGAGCATGGCCATTGGGCACAGTGGCACATAGGGGGGCCTAATTTAGGCCCCCATGCCACTTTAAAAAAAAAAAAAATACTTACCTGAACTTACCTCTACTTACCTGGGATGGGTCCCCCCATCCATGGTAGTCCTCCAGGGATGGGCAAGGGTGGCAGGGGGTGTCTCTGGGGGCAGGGAAGGGCACCCGTGGACTGCTTCCATGGTCAAAGACCAAAGAAGTGAGCCCACAGGTCCCTTAACGCCTGCCCTCACCCAGGTGTTAAAAAACGGCGCTCATCAGGCTGTGCACCGTTTTTTAAGGCCCGCCCCATCCTGTGCATCAAAATTACACAGGAGTATAAATAAGGCGCGCATGCCTTAAAGTAATTTTTTAGACAGGAACGCCTTCCTTGCATGTCATTAACGCAAGGCAGTTTCCCGCATCCAAAAAATGACGCACACAGAGGAATTTTGACGTCCACGGGGTCGGGCGTCATAGTATAAATATGGTGCACGGTTTGCGCCGAATGTGCGCCAGAATTTTTGATGCACATTCGACGCAAACAGAGTATAAATATGCCCCTGAGTGCTGCGATAAATGATGTTTATTTTTACCCACATCAGTGGTACTCATTAGATCAGTCTCAGAAAGATGAAAGGCTGAGTGGACCTGCTGGGATTCAAACCTGCAACAATGGAAATTTGCTCCTGTTAGTATGGATTTCAGAGAAGTTTGCCAAGAGTAGGGTTTCCAGGCACATTCAGTAAGCTTTTGCGAATTCCTTGAAGTCATACACATGCACCAATGGAAGAACATGTATCTGTGGGTGTATTTTCTTGTCTTGATTTTCAAATTGAGTCCCTAGCTTATTTTCGTGATTCTCATAATGGTGTTAAACCCATTCTACCTACATTTTGCTCAAGATATTGGCATACAACATACACAGTTTACTGAAATATGACTCAGAGAAATGGTATCTAAAAGTGTGAAACAGTTTAGCAAAACACCCTTTTCAATTTGTATTTTTTTCTTATAGGCTTCTGCATATAATCATCATTGTAGGTAGCCTCAAATTGACAGAGGAAGAAAGCAAAGATGGAAAATAACCTGCAAGAGTGAGAAAAGGCACAGGGAGTGTCTGATGGTGGATGAATGTGGCACACAGTAGAATTAAGTCTAGGCAGTCTTGGTATTCAGCTTTCACTGCATTTGGAATTGCTACTTACAGGCCCCTGAGCAAAATTAGACATCCATCATCCATGCTGCTTTCCATATAAAGGTTGAGCAGTGGCTATTCCTGTAGGTGTGTGCTGTACAGACATGGGCAGTTATTGGAAATAATATATATTTAGTTCAATGGTTACTAACTAAGGCACAAATATGCATCAGTTTAGTATCCATGCAGTGGCACATTTAATGAAGTCCTCTAAACATGTACGTATTGAACAAACTATAAGTGAGCCCATATTAATTTAGGAAAATATAATGTTGCAGGAAAATGCTCTGGTAGAAAGGATACATATTCTGACAGGACAAATGTGCAACACCTCGCTTCTTATAGTCACTGTCATCCACTTACGAAGATTTTGATGACTCAAAGGCAGAATGGGTGCAGATAGGAACTGTAAAAAATCATTGGCAATGATTGAAAACAATGTGATTTTGAATAAAGCAGAGTGCAATAAACCACTGCACTGCTTCTGGGTAATAACTAAAACTTTGCAACAATTGACATAACTTCATGCTTCAGTCTGGAAAAGCTAAGATACTTGTATAGTGTTGTGATGCACTTTTTAAAAAATATCTTAGTTTACGGATGTGTTTCAGAACTTCTGAGATTCAGAGTTTTACGTTTTAGGTCTGGATGTACATCGCAGCAGTCACCTGACCATATGCAATCAACAGAAAAAGAGATTTAAGAAGCACACCTAGGAGAAGGACCTTGTCTCTGCCCACAGGTTGGTTATCTTAAGTACAATAGTTGATTGGGCAGAAGGCGTGTGCTGCCATTGAGAAACAGTGCTTGTCGTACTCCTCTTGGATCCTGAGGCGAGTTCGGCCACCCAAAACAAACATAATGATGTGGCAGTCTGCAATGGCAATACTTCTTTACTATGTGGTAATAGTATTGGCTAATAATAGTTTTAAAGATTTATGACATGCTCACAGTGTGCATTAACTAAATTGTAGACCATATTTCTATTGACAGGTTAATTTTCATGGGTGAGTCCCTTATGCAAGGGAGTGTATACAATATGATGGTGCCAGAAATGTACCACGAATACTTCAGCCATTGTCATGAGTACCTGTAAAAATTCCCTCTGTTATACAAGATCTGCATTTTGCCATTGACACCCGTTATAAAATAAATACAGGAAAGCTCATGACAAGAATTACTTCAAATATTGGTTCTAACATTTTGCTATGGATCCACCCCATATTCTAAGAACTACGTACATCAGGTTAGGGTCTTTGGCCAGGTGTGGTGGTGTGTGCTCTGTGTCCCTGCTGCTGGGTATAAATGCTCTAGCAGCTTTCTCAGTTAGACAGTTCAAGTCCCCACAGTCAATGATGGTGTCTTAATGGAAGCATGTCATGGCCTGCAGTTTGCCATAGGTAAATACCTCCTGTCCATATGTTATTAATGCCCTTATCTATAAGACAAGAATAATCTACAGTATGCCAGACCAGAAACACACTTGCAAGCATAACAAATGTACACATGCACTCACACACACATTCTTTCACACACTTGAGGCATATTTTCAAAGAACTGTCACAGCGCGGAGCTGCGCCAAAATTGGCAGCGCAATGCTGTGTCAGTTCTGAAACAGAGGCATGCGCTGTATTTACAAAAATACTGCACATCCCTGTGTTTCCCCCTGCACCGATGCTAAATTAGCTGCCTAGTGCCAGTGCAGCCACCCTTGCGCCATTGGTGCGTGCAAGGATGGCTGCGTTGCGGGGGGGGTTGTTTTTGTACAGGATGGTACACCTTCCTGCACAAAAACAATCCTCAATGGTGATTTGCTCTTTCCATGTGTGCTTCAAAAAGAGCCAAAAACCAAGGAGAAATTAAAGCATTTTTCCATGTTGCTCCATGCTAGCGCCACCCCTGGGGCGGTGTTATACTTTGCCGCTGCCACAGATTTATGATTTCTTCTAAATCTGAGGCAGCATCAAAATGCAGTGGGTGTTGCTGTGGAACGTCCACAGCAACACCCATTGCATGTCCCTTCCACGCATAGTGCTGTGTCTGAAGGGGCCGTATTTACAAGGGGGCGTTAAGCCACAGAAAGTGGCTTTACGCTACCTTGTAAATACGGTGCAATGCACAGTGCCACCGGAGCGTCACAAAGAGTGACTCTCCAGTGGCGCCAGGAGCTGGTAAATATGCCCCTCAGTTTCACACAGTCATTCTCACAATATCTCTTGGACTCTATCATACATTTTTATTCTGCCACACTCACACACACTCACACTGCCACTTACAATCCCATTAGTCAAGCTGCTTCTATTGTGTTAGAAAAGCTTACCCTGCTGCTTCTGATATTCCTGTCTTGCCTTTCAGTGAAGCTTAATAAAAACATATTCTCTTTATGCTATTTAAAAATAGTAATATATTGCCTTGTCAATGTTTGTTACAAGTATGATGTGAATGAAAAGTGCACTTGCTTAAAATAGTTGTACAGGGCTTATATTTCATTTCACATGTGGATCGAGTATTGAAAATGAACAAATCCACTACTGATCTTATTAAATGATTGAATTCTTCTGCAACCATGGATTTTATCTAGCAACACTTTGCATTTTGAGATTTTCTGACCCAACTTACAATGTAAAAAAAAATCTACATGTCCCGTAATGAAGTATTTTGGTGAACGGAAAACCAGGACTTGCTGAAGGTGTCACACGATCCTCAATCCAGCACTATACCCCAAAACTTCAGACCTATTCTTACCTCTTGTGCCGTCCCGCATTCTCAGTCCACTCTCCCCTTTTGCACTAGTCCCGTTGTTGCAAATGGAATTAAGTAGGCATCTAGTACTACGGAAAGAGCAGGTATTCTATGGGTGCCTTTGTAAAATGTGTATATTCATGACAGTTGTGTAATTTTCATATGTGCAGAATAAGAGGTGTGCTTATGTGAGTGCTGGGTGATGGTGAATAGTGTGATTGATTGCAGCATGAGTGGTGCGAGTGTAGGGTGAAAAATGTGCCGGTGTGAATGTCAGGTGAACTGCATAAATGCAGTGTGAGAGGAGGGCCCATGTGAGTGCTGGGTAAGAGGAGTGCACGCAGAGTGGAAGGAGTGAGTGCAGGGTGGTGTGAGTGATGTAAATGAGGTGTGCCTATGTGTGGGGCAGAGTGAGCGGCAAGAGTGAAGGGTGATCTGTGAGAGTGACTGGTAAGGGGAATTAGTGCCGGGTGATGGTGTGTTCCTATGAGTTCCTACAGACTATTATCCCTGTGTGCAGGCGGGGTGACCAGAGTGCCTATATGTGTCTGCATGCTGAGAGGTTTGCCCGTGTGAGTGCCAGGTGAGAGGAGGGAGTGCAGGGAGAAAGGTCTGACACCAGGGTGAGTGATGTGCTTGTTTGCATGGTGTGAGTGCCGTGCCCATGTGAGTGAAGGGTGAGCTGTGTGAGTGACAGGAGTGCCTATGGGAGTGCACGGTGAGTGATATGGCAGTGTAAGAGTAGGGTGAGAGGAGTGACTGCAGGGTGAGTGATGTGCTTATGTGAGTGAAGGGTGAGCTGTGTGAGTGACAGGAGTGCCTATGGGAGTGCACGGTGGGTGATGTGGCAGTGTAAGAGTAGGGTGAGAAGAGGGACTGCAGGGTGAGTGATGTGACCTTATGAGTTTGGGTGCGGTTGAAAGTGCAGAGTGGGATGAATGAATGCATGGTTAGTGATGTGCTTATTTGAGTGAGATTGTAGAGTGAGCAGTGAGAGCGAAAGGTGAGTGAAGTGTCATGCATGCAGGTTGAGTAGTGTGCTCATGTGACTGCAGGGTGAGTACAGGGTAAACAGCACAAGTGCATGGTGAGCGGTGTGAGTGCAGGGAGAGGAAAGGGAATGCGTGCAGTGTGGTTGCAGTGAATGCAGGGTGAGCGATGTGCTTGTGTGAGTGCAGCGTAAGGAGCACGAACAGTGTGAGTGCAGGGTAACAGCAAGAGTGCAGTGTGATCACTGTGAATGTAAGGTGAGGGGTGAAGGTGGCAGGTGAGTGCAGTGCCATGGGCGTGCTTGTGTGAGCGCAGGGTAGCAGGAGGCTGAATGGCGTGAGTGTGAGCATTGTGACTGCAGTGTGATCGCTGTGAGTGCAGGGTGACTGAAAGTGAAGGGTGAGCGGTGAGAATGCGGAGTGAGTTGTCTGAAGAAGATGTATTCTCAGACACTTGGAGTAACTCAGCATGTTATTGACGGCTGGCGTAGGGTTTCATATATAAGTTACACTATTGGTATTATGGTATCAATCAGGTATGGATGGTGGAGGAAATAAATGATGTGCAGATTCTGCAACAAACATTCAGTCAGCCTGGTACAAAAATACACAAAATCACCTTAAAACAGGTGTTTTTAGCACTTATCTGTGCATACTTCAAACACTAAATATAAATAGAAATCCCTTTTAGATGTGTTCTAGGGTTGCATTAATGACCCACGACTAATAATTAAAGGAAACAAAAACAGAAAAGTCATGTTATAAATAAATGCATATGATTTTATTTACTGCTCTATGAGACCTTTGCAGGGTCACTAAACAACAAATGGCCAGTATTTACCTTTTAGAAAGGTGGCAACACTGCTTGAGAGATGCCTTTTCATGAAGCGAATTCTCCCTCTGTGGAAGTAAAGGTAAAAAGCAAATGTAAGGAATAGGCAGAGGGGGTGACCCAGGGGGTACTAGAACCAGTGAAAAAACACAAGCCAAGCCTCCTTAACCAGTTCGCAAAGGAATGTAAATGGTCTTTTAAAGACCTATGAAAAACTGGGCGTAGTGGAGATAAGTCCCCGGACACTGCCCGGTCTAGGCCACAGCAGTTCAAGCTGCAGCAGCCCGGGCTGAGGCACACCACGGGGAAGGCTAAAGCCCTTATTATACCTTCCTGGATGACTCGTTGTCCCAGGGGCAACACAGGAGTTTGGCAGCCCGGGAAGCATGCAGAGGGAACGCACAGAGAAAAGGGCAGTGTTTAAGCGGGATAAAATCAAATCTATGTTGTGAGTGGTTACAACCTGTAAGTTTGCTTTCATTATGGTCTGGAATAGGCGGACACGCTTTACAAAAACGCATCCTTGGCCTGTCTTTTTGTATCTGCATTACTAGAGGCAGGTTTTACAACAGTTTCTCTTACCACAATCTCAGCAGACACAATCTTGATATGAAACAGCCACATATTCTTAACAAGTAATTCAGTGACGGTCTACGTAATAGGAATTTCCAAGTTAATATGGTAATTCTTTTGCCCACAGAGAAACCCATAGAAGAAGAGGGTATAATTTAATTAGATGTTTCAATCATTTCATCTCTAGCATCTCAAGGCCAATATATGTTGAGCAGATCTACGGCACCACGAGTAGCCTACACACGAAGCAGTTTTCGAACCTATATGGTTACTAATGTCTCAATACCCTAAAAGGCCTTCACTATATATTGCCACTGAGATGCATTTACTGTTATAGAACAAAATCAGTTCCTTAACTGGTTTAGAGCCCAATCTAGAAGCAATTTTAAAGACAGCTTCTTTTGCTGTACTCATTTGTACCCTTGACGTACAAATGCTCCCAATTCAGTCTTGAGTCAAAGGGTATGCCGAGACGTGTAAGGATATTCACATCTTCCTCGTGACATGACTGATATTATGAAGGTGCTTCTCTGTGTGTTTGTGACCACAGATCACTGTGTGCGTCTTGGCTATATTTGTCTACAAGTCTCTCTTAGCTATATAGTCAGCAAAGGCAATTAGCAGTTTTTGGAGGCCCAAGGCCACCCTTGCAAGTAAAACTGCCTCATCTGCGTATAACAATCCAGGGATCGGATTCCCCTCCCCACCTGCAGTGAATCCTGACCCTTCGTTAATAGCAAGGCCCTGAGCCCATTTATGTACCTTCTTAGAGAAACAATGCAAGTTCGCCTCACAATCCCATGCCTAGTGCCTCAATTCATTAAAAAAGAATCAGTTCATTCACATTCAAAAACGAACCCTGGTCGTCAACTTACACATTTATTTTCTAAAACTCTGCAGCCAAAAAATTGAAAACAAGGATAAATGTGACAGTAAATCTGTCTGGCTTACTTAATGGGTTTAAACGAGACTGCATATTAGAATATCTGACATGATTAAGGCTCTGCGTGTTGAGATCTCTGTGTGCTCAGCAATTTTCAGGGATAATAATAATGGTCAGATAACTAGTGGTTAACGCACTTGATGAGTCAACCTGTGTTTTGTCTAATCACAGTTTTTACTCCTAGAGTAGCATGGTGGGTTAAAGTGCCTTTTGCAAAGGATTTTGTGTAACATGCAGAACATAATTTAATGATTACTAGTAAGGGCAATATATGGCTCCGACACCTTGTTACTCTCTTAGCCTTATGTAAATTTAATGTACATTAATTTACGTACGTATGAGTTGTCATTGTATAATGTGTGCATGTAATGTAAAATGCTCTGACATCTTACACTGAGATAAGTAGCGCAGTAAAATAACTAAATAAAATAAATTATTAAGTTCTATTTACATATTTATTCATGTAATTACTCATACAGATGGATACATCAGTTATTCTTACATTACATACATATCTCTTATATTCAGGGCTTTACTAAAATAAAAAACTTGCTTCTGAACCATACCTTCTATTTAGTACTTGTGTAGTGATAACAAGCTGTGTGCCTTTTTTCCCGCCATTGAATCTGCACTTAGGTGTTTGGCTTCAGATAGCTCACAGCTAAGAGGAGGCTGAACAAAAAGAGACCAGACAGGCTTGTAAATCATGCCTTTGTTTTGGGCCTAGCACCATCTGAAGGTTGCTGCTCTGAGCGGAAAGCAGGCAACATGTGGGTGCTACTGATGTGTCCTGGTGTCAGCAAATTACACTGGACAAATATTTCACCGAGGGCAGCCTGGATCCAGCACAGTAGTAGATGCTGGTAATAATAGCTACTGGATCAGGAATCTGGCAGGATCTCCTCATTTCCTGCACCGAGGGAGGGTCTCAAACTTCCTGGGAGGAGGTAGTAAAGTTGGAGAGTGTGTGATGTGGCTCTATAAATTAATATTGCACTGTAAAGCTTGCCCGCACTTCCTGTGCATCTATGGAATGTAGATGGTAAGGGATGGGGTGACGAGCTCATTTGTTTTCAGGTCCTTGTGAGGCATACTGCAGCATGCAGAATACCCCTAACAGTGGTAGTGTAAAGACTGTTAGGCTGTGGAGCAGGGCCTTGTTACCACCCACATGCAAGAGTAGAAGCCCTAAAGTGCACTTCTAAAATCCCTTTTTGGGACAAACGATTTCATTGTGTACTAGAGAGAGCTGGTACGAGGCTATCTTGGTGTGCTTGCAAATGTGTGCCTTTAGGGTGAAGATCGTGTCCAGGATTAATCCAGGTGACTTGGCATTGGGTGAAAGTTGGGGTTCCTGTTGTTGGTCCAGCTTTGGTATACTTTTGCTTTTTTTCTTGGTGAATAGCAGGAATTAATTCGCTTTTGGTGGTATTAAGCTTCAGGTTGGTACTGGACATCTAGGACTGGATGGGGTGGATGAGGTTTAGACAGTGTTTCAGGCATTGGTTGTCTGTGGCAGGGTAGATCAATAAATGTAGCTGTATGTTATCAGCTTATTGATGAATTTTGATTCTGTTTCTGGTGAGTAGATTTCCAAGGGGTTCCATGTACAGTGAACTCCTTATGCTAAAAATCAGCTCACAGTTTTACCTCCAGATATTTTTGAGTTTCCCTGTCATTGGCATAGCTATCAATGATGCAGCTGGTGCAGTGACACCGGGACTCAAACAGTTGAGGGGATTCCATCCTGCTTTTCATCAGTAGCAGAGAGTTATTTACAGCCCTGTCTGTTCCGTTGTGTTTTTTTTGCCAGTGACCTGTCTGGGGACTGGGTCGCAATGTGTTTGCTAGGGAGACGAGGGTAGGCGGGCTATTTCCAGGCTCATAGAAAAGTAACTGTTATACATTCAGGTGCAACTCAGGCTGTACTTTAGAAAACGTCAACTTCTGTTGAAGACCATGAGCAGAGTTGTTTTATAATTAGGTGACTGCTGAGTCAATCATCTAATCACTAATCACCTCAGCTCACCCTCAAGGTTCGAGTGGGTCGGTGCCAAAGAGTGAGGTGAAGCACTACCAGAATGTCCCACGTTGCAAGCTGGCTCACCACTATTGAAGCATGCACAGCTCAAGTTGTCAGTCGCGGCTTGCGGGAGTTACAAGGGGCGGGGCGGCACGCGGGAGGGGGATTAATAAAAAATGGAAAAAAAAAATTAGAAACACTTACCACTGCGTTGCCAATCCTCCATCGTCTCCTCAGCAGGCAGCGTCTCCTAAAAGCAGCATTAGGATTGGCTGGGAGCGCTCCCAGGCAGACTGGGAGCCTGTGCTTGCTTCCAGTTTCCGGGCTGGAGAGAGCACACTGCACATGTGTGTTTGGCCAGCCTGAGACAGCTGGCCAAACACACATACACTCTGAGGGGAGTGAGCAGTGCACTCCCCTCACTGCACGTCACCCCCAATGCCCCACCCCTTTCACAACGAAAGGATAATAAACATAGTTTATTGCGAAAGGTTTGCAGCTTCTGCTGCTGGTCGGGCGGGGTGGAGGGACGCCACCACTGACAGTTGTACAAGAGCCCCCCTGCATGCAATGTTTATGACTAGAAAAGAAAAGGGAGAGGGTAGAGCTGTCAAAAGGTGCAACATTTAGTTTCAATGTGCACCCTGCTGTGATGAGAGAGAGATGCATTGCCTCAGGGCTTTGATGTAGCTGTGCATCAAGGTTACCCATTAGACTTGTCTGCCTTCAACCTGAGGCAGAGCCCACCCACGCCCACGTATGTCATTCAGGACCAGGCACAAGGGAAGTGGAGCCACTCTAACTTCTAACTTTTTGGCAGTAACGTGATGGTACTAGTAACGGGTTTGGCATTTGTGCTATCTGTGTGGGGTGGCACGGAATTAGTAAAATCATGTATGTTCACAAATTAGAAACTGGTGAATTATAGTTAAAATACAGCACAATGGGAGTCAGGCGGAAGGATGCAATTCGAATATCACTTCTATTAGTCACTTAGCAGACTAACATAGCAAGATGTGCTGTTTCGTGTTTTTTTCCCTATCGATTTTACTTTATGCAGAAGAATCAAGTGTGCCTCAAGCTCTTCACTGACTCCAATCCGTGGACAAGGGCATCAAAACACTTGACAATAGCAAACATGTTGCTTGCACAGCCAAGCCTGGCATGAGGATTAATTAGTGCTTACATTTAGCGTGTGTTTGCTGGTGCTCTGCACTGGCACTTACTTTTCAACATCAGAACTTATTTCTGACAGTCAGTCACATGGTGACACGGTGTGCCTATTTTTGACCAGAGCACATAAAAAAAAGTTTCCAAATTCAGTATACACGAAAATTAAAATAACAAACAACATCTTGCCAAGGTCATTCTTACAGCTTCGGTGACATAGACTAATCCAACTGGACACAGTTTTCGAGTGTTATGTTTATTGGGTAATGGTGGCACTGGGATTTGGCAGCATTGGCTGGGTGTACACGTAAAATACCTTTGGACCCAGCACTTTTTTTTAACCATTAAATATTGACATTGATGCCTCTCCAGCAGTATTCCGTTCATGCCAGCATTTCAGAGAAGGGGTAATGTATTTTCCTCATTGGCTTCAATTGAAGCAGAAGCAATTTTAGGCAGCAGACAGGTAAAATAAAGCCAGTTTGGCTTAAAAAACTGGGAGTCTACAGGGCTGTTGGCATGTACGGTATGTACTTCAGCTGGTGCTCTGCGTTCAGTTACATATCAAAATTCCAAATACAACCAATCACACCCACCATAACCATCTCATTACCAAACCACTCAAACTTCCTGACAGTAATTAGAGGCTTCACACCGGTCAGCACTGTTCGTTTGGAGCAGTGATACTCAAAGTGTGGCCCTCCTGACTTCTACATGCGGCCCATAGTCACGGAAGCACTGGGCTGTTGTTAACATATTTTTAAAGTTAGTGCTATTTCAAGTTAAATAAAGGTGCAGGCATTTATTTGTAGGTTAACTGCAGTTTAAGAAAATAAGTATCAAGGGTGTCCTGCACCATTTAACTTTTGCAACACCTTCATTTATAAAGACATCTTGCAGCATATGTATAAAAATATGATAATGTCTTTGAACTTCAACAAGCGTGATTTATTTGTATGTAGAACCGTTTCACCTTAGTACATCGGATTATATCAGTGTAATGAGAAGTATTTTTTGAAAGTTGTAGTTCTCAAACGTGAATTTAGAAACATTAATGCCCTCCCCACCCTAACAATGCCAAAGTTGACTTAAAAGGCAAACCAGTTGTTATGTGCACCCTTTGGGAGACCTGGCTTGCTATTAAAGATTAACAGCATTATAGCTTAGTAAATCAAACACCGGAGACATTTCTGTACAGCATGCATCCTGAAGTCATGTATGTCGAGGTCCTTTTGTCTGTGATGATGAAGACAAATGAAGGAAAGTGAATTAAAACAATTGCCTGGGATCACACAATTTGATCAAGTAGGGAAGCCGGGAATGATTCCAGGTTTTTCAGTTCCAAATTGTTCTATTCAATTAAGCCACTACATGTACCTGCTTCACTTCCCCTACATGCACCTATTTGTCCACCTTTCCCCCAACTCACCCACACACGCCACCCGGTGTCACCAGTGCAGCCCACGGTACGCCACTGACCAAACTTTTTGGCCCCTGGGAAAATGTTTGTGAGTATCCATGGTCTGGAGCCTACATCCTCACATTCATCTCTGCAGAACATGTGAGATGAACACAGTGGGGACAGAGAACAAAGGAGCACCAGGAAAGAAGCCACTGAGAGCAAGTGAGGACTGGGACAGGGCAGGTGGGAAATACACAGGACACATGGAGAGTGGAGGAAGTAAACAGACTTGACACCAGGCAAACTTTAGGGGAGCTTGTGTAAAAAGAATAAGATAAAATAGAGAAAGTGAGAGGGAGAATGATATAATGGAGAAATCCAAAATTCTTTCAAAGTGACGGGGTAAAAGTAACGATTAGAATGGTATTGCAAGAGAAAGCATGATGACATAAAAAGAAAGTAATGAAAAGGGAGGAAATAGAGTGCTAGGAAAGGAAAAGAGGGGCCACAGAAGAATGGGGCAAGCCATAATAGAATGGAGTAATAGTCTGAAAGAGAAAGCAATAATAGTGATAGCGTGGGAGAATGAGGGAACAGATAGGTGGGAGAGAAGGAAATAAGTGAGAGCCAGGAGGAGAGAAGGACAAACCAAACTGTGAGAAACAAGGACAGAGCTTATCAGGCAACAGAGATGAAAAGAACTGAATGCGAGAGTGAGGGAAAACAACAGTACAGAGTGATGGATAAGAGAGAAAAAGGGAACTGCAGGTGCAAGAGAGGAAGCCGACAAAGTGATAGGATGAGAGAAGGAAAGACCAAATGATGGGGAGGGAGAACGCGAGAAAGACTATAGACTAACAAGGATGGCACTTATAAAGTGAAAGTTGAAAACAATTTAGTGAACGCATCGGAGAAAATGACATTATGTGATTGTTGAATTAAATAGAAGAAGAGACCATATAAACATAAAAGAGTCTCCTTTATTGCAGTCAACAGCTCGAAATGTTCATGTTGGTTTGAGTATTTTCATATACATAGAAGTCACACTATTTGGCATGAACTCTTGTAATGCTATCCATACTCCAAACCTGGCCATTACTTAATCTCACTGCATTGGGATTTACTTCTATTATCTGTTGTGGCGGATAGCATTTACCCTGTTTAGAATGGTCCTTGCTTGCTTTTCTTACTAGTACCCAATCACCAATCTTTCATTCCTGTTTTTTTGTCCCATATTTTTTTTATCATACCATTTCTTGTATTTCAGTTGATACAGGTATATTTTCTTGTGGGAACTTGTTTGACCAACCTGCATACGTTTGCCACCCCTGAACCAATTAGGGAATAGTTTAGTGCTAGTTTCTCTACCTTTAAGCAACACAAAAGGGGACACACAAGTGATTTGATTGGTTGATGTGTGATAAGACCATATGTAGTCGCGAGGGGACTTTTCTACATCCAGACCATTGACTATAGCTAACTGGATGTTGTCTTTAATCATGCGGTTTGCTCTTTCCACAAGGCCATTAGCTTTGGGAGCAACACAAAGCTGTTTGTCATATTTAATATTTAAAGATTGTAAAAAATCCATAATTTCCTGGGTGGTAGATTGCACTCCATTATCTGTAACTAAAATGGAATATCCCTACTGAAAGTGTCCTTCAAAAACCTAATTAGTATTTTAGTCATGGTATGCTGCACCATTTTTGGGTTATCCAATGTGAATTCTAATCTATCAGAACAAATATAAATCTTTTATATATTCCTGTCCAATTCAATGGCCCAATAATGTCTATTGCCAATTTTTCCCAAGGTTTAAGTGGTACTGTCACTGGAGGTGGGTGTTTTTCGAATATATGTGTGTTCTTGTCACTTCTTAAAAAACGGACACAATTTTCTACCTTCTGTTCAGTAATGAAGTCCATTTTGGGAAGTTTTCTAGTCCCAATATCCATTCAGAAATACGTTGTGTACTGCGTTCGGCTCCCTTAATTGACAACTGAGAACCTGTGGTGAGTAACTCCAGTATTAGATTATATATTTTTGTTTATGGATAACTGAAGGGGGCACTTTTAATTATATTATTGACGTGGCAAGCTGTTTTTGAAACTTAGCATGGTATGTTTGTGATCTGTGTCCCGTAGTGTTGGTTATTGCGATAATGTATCCCTGACGGAATCGCTTGTAACGCGTGGCTGTCCTGATTTGAGTAGTTTAAGTTATGAATTGTCTTAGTGGGGCTTACACTGTAAAGATTGTTTTTTGTTACAGGATCTTGCACTTGATATTTAGTGACAGAACATGAGATTTATCCTTGAAATTACACAGATACAATAATTTTGTTAGGTATAAAGTGGTGGTTTTGAATTTGGTCAAAGGATTGCCCACTAGTAACTTTCCTTTTAAAGGGCTTATTTTGTTGTGTTTCAGCAGCTCGACTTGGCTATGTGTCACGATTTCTTGAGGTCACTCTCAATACAGAATTATGTGATTTGGGAAGAAATAGAGTCATTTGTTAGTTTTTCCTGTTTTGAGATTGTAGATTTAGGAACTACAGGTGTTTCTGATTTTCTTTTTTTGAGGTAGCTCACTATTGTCTTTTTACATACACAGCAGACCCAGAATTTGGTGGTGGCCACTTTTTCTTGAGGCATTAACTGTAACTTCGAACTTTGTTACATGTATGGCGTTTCCCTGGGTAGTACTGGTATTGCATAAGGTCACTTGGCGATATAATTAAGTTGGTTGATTATTTAGTGTATGGCCAGGTGGAAGACTCTGTATTTGATTTATTCTTATGGCTCATGTAATTTGTTTGATTTTAGCCCGCTACATAACTTGTTTGAACATGCTTGCTACATGACCTGTTTGAATATTCTGGAGATTGTGAAGATCACAAATAAAAGCTTTACAGATATTATGGACTAATCATATATACTATTGTAACTCTAGTTGCTCAGGGGGATATTATATTCATGTATGTAAGGGGTTTGTGATCCGTAAGAATAGTAAATCCTATGCCACACAAAAAAGATTTTAAAGGTTTTAAACGCCCAGGAACACACCAAAGCCCCTCTTTCAATCACTGAATATTTTTTTCTGCATTTAATAAATATCTTGAGGCAAAGGCGATTATATTTTCTTCTACTGCCACCCTCTGGGACAATATTTCCCAAGCCCCTGTTACTATCTGCTGGAAGAATAGTCTTTCTATTAGGGGCAAATGTACCCAAAGCAGGTGATGTTGTAATTTCCTCCTTTAGTTTGTCAAATGTTTCTTGACTTTTCTCCTCCCATACAAATTGCTTGTTTTTCTTAAAAAACTCACACAGGCAATCACATTTATCAGCAAAATATTTTACATACTTTGACAAATATTCAATTAGACCTAAAAAGGATCTAAGTTCATCTTTGTTTTTGGGCCTGTCTTACACCTGTCAATGGCCTGACTCCTTCCTTGGATTTTGTGTGTCCAATGTAATCTACTGATCTGACCCCTAACTGACATTTATTCTTTTTGACAGTAAGGACAGTCTCCGCCAATCTCTTAAATATTTAATGCAGTGTTTTATCATGATTTTCTATTGAAGCTCCAGACACCATCATATCATCTTTGGAATGTAAGGTGTTCCCTATCCCTTTCAGAATCTGGTGCATAATTTCTTGAAAGACTGAAGCCGGAGATGCAAGCCCAAATGGCATTCGCAAAACATGTAAGCTCCCATTGCGTTTATGAAAGCAGGGTGCAGCTCCACTTGATGATAAGCCATCAAGAGATCAATTACACTGAAATATTTTGCTTCCCCCATGGTACTTAGCATTTCATTGGCAGGGGGCGAGGCTGTCTTTCAATCCAGATATTTTTATTCAGACTGCGCAGGTCTACACAAAGGTGAATAACCTCCCCATTGGCTATTAATGCAATTACTATAGGAGCCAACCACTCTGAGCATTTTCTTGCTTGGATAACTCCCATATCACACAGTTTGTTTAATTCTTGTTCGAGAGGTTTCCTCTTCATGTCAGGGACTGGGTGCAGTTTATGTACCACTGGTGTAGCTCCCACCCTCAACTTGATTTTATGTTGGTACTTGTGTAAACATCCAAAACAGTAAGAAATTAATTATTGGAATTCGTCACAAATATGTTTCTTACCATAAGAACTGTCTATAAGAAGTACCTCTTCCTTGTTATTGGGATCCAGAGTTACTACTAGCTCTTTAGGGTGTTGCCAACCTAACAGGTTGGAACCCCTCTCAACTACGTATATTTTATATAGAGTAGACCTATTTTTGAATTTACACACATCTTTACCATGCCCATGAGAAAAATAGGGTCTTTGGTATACCCTTTTCATGATATGTCCAGTAATTCCAATTCTAATCTGTTGTGGTGCTAAAATTTGCTGAAATCTTCACAGTTTAGTAATGTGAATAGGGAACATGAATCTACATACATCATCCCCATGTTTCAATTTAAGTAATCCTTACATTTGGGATAATTCAGGCATGACTTTTCTTCTTTATTGTTTACTTTAAATACATAGTTCTGTTCTTCTGGTCCACTGTCTTTTATAATCTTAACATGGTTGTTTTCCCTGTCCCTACACATTTTGGGGAAATCCCCTCTCTTGTTACAGTTCCTGCACGTTGCATGTTCTGGCTTGGCATTGTAAATTATTTGCTAAATGGTTGCTGCTACTACATCAGAAACACTTAAACCAATTCTCCACTTATTTATTTTTGCTTTACTTGTATCCTTCTTCAGAATTTTACATACTTAATTCTCTTGCTTCTCTGTATGACTTTCTGCAACTAGTTCAGTAGGAGCTTTGATTCGTTTGATACAGTTAGTTGTTTATTTTACAGATTTGGCAATGTGTATAGCTTCCTTTCATGTTGGAGTTTTAGATAATAATTTTCCTTGAATACATGGATTATTTGTACATCTTACTAATTGATCTCTTATTAATGAGTCTGTGAGATTTCCAAAATCACATAATTTTATTAAGCCTTGTAATATTACTGTGAAATTGGTGAAACTCTCCTATTTACCTTGAACTCTATTAAACATTTATGATGTTCTAGGACTACATTTACTTTGTCCCCAAAGTGTACTTCCAATTTCATAAATGTTATTTTATAAACATCCAATTTTTCTTGTTCTCCTTCCCCTTCCAATTCTGGGTCAGGCAATATTTAATACATTTTATGTCCTTGAATGCCTGGGTTATGTAATAGTATATGTTGTTTTCTACTCCAATAAATCACCGCCTATTGCTATTAAAAGGACATTTTTTCCATGATATCTTCAGTTACCCTATTTCATTTAGAAAAGAGGGAGGTCAGTTCATGCTTGTTGATACCATTTTGTAAATTGATGAAATGTGGTATTTAACACTGAAAGTTAGACTGGTTATTTAAATGTTAATACAATTTAGACTATCAAAACTTAACATTCATTACATATAATACTAATGCTGGATGAGCTATTCATGCAGACTATATACCAATACACTTTTGCCCTGCTCAGAGGTCTACACCGGCTTAATACCTCAAAGACTGTCCACCAAGTTCAAAGTTTTTTCGATGTTTCACTGATATGCAAATTGACTGAAAGTGTATTTGGTAGCACACAGCATTAAAATATGTATAAAATGTGTGGGTCAGCGTAAGCATGCGAAATATGATTGATTTGCAGTCTGACTTAGAATGCTTATATAGTAACACACTAATATTTCAGAATTGATGTCCACCATCAATCAATTCCTCATAGATTGCCCAGCAATGTACTTCGCACCACACAGAGCTCACAGTAATTAAGGTGTGTGTGCCACTGATATGCAGTCTGACACAGAAAGGTTAATTGGTAATACTCATTGTTAATATATGTTTAAGGTGTGTGTGTGTCACCGTACGCATGCTTAGTTTGAACCTGAAAAATAGATATCAGACTTATGTAACAATGGTTAGATATACCAATGAAGTTGTGTAGTTTAAACTGTTTCCGTCAGGTAGCATGGTGTAAACAGCGCTGCAGCTGAAGGAGGATAAATGCGCTTCCCAACCTGCAGTATGCAAGTTATTTCTGAGTGAAGAATAGCGGGCACTTGAGACTACTTCTGACAATGTTTCCTAGTTTCTTGTTTGACGAGTAGTGCACATGTGTTGTATCAGCACTTTAAAAAAATTCCAGCACCCTCGCTGCTGATGCATATTGAAGGCGTTTCTTCCAAGTGAATGGAGAAGTGTTTTTTATGTTTCTCCATTCACTGTGTAGAGTTAATCTTGTTATGCTGACAACTTCCATATGATTCTGAAATGTGTAGCATCTTCCATGCAGGCGTGTTCTTCCGAAGGTCATGTGGAGCGAGAATACGAGAGGGGTAGTGACTGGAGCTGTCTCTGACACAGCTTGATCCTCATCACCAGTGTTAAATTATACAGAAGAAGACACCATATACAGGTAAGAGAGTCTTCTTTATTCCAGTCACCATCTCTCCTCATGCAGCAATAATGCTACTACGCCAACATTCTAAACTGCCTCCAAACGGAACCATCATATTAGGAGGGAATAACAGAGGGAAAGGAACATTCCATTCGAAGGGGTCAAAGAATCAATTAATTATTTTTTTTACTAATTGACCAAAAATACCATTAGATTCCACTTCACATTATAACGGTGAATGATGAAAGAGAAGGAACAAACATGATGCATGCTCCATAACTGTCGATCAGCAATGAAGCACAAGCTGGATATCTCAGACTCACACACACTACAACCATGACCTATTAATCCTCACAGAGATCTGGTTCAACAACACATCCCACAACATATCTGATCTTTTACTTTTTTCCAAATTACTCCATCGTCATGAACAACTGTGTAGGGAGAGCTGGGGGGAGGCATCACGGCCATCTTCAGAGACCCCCTACAAAGCAGAAACTACCCAACAGTTTATTCCACATTCCAATGCCTAATTCTGAATCTATACATGCAACACAATTTCCCTTTCAGACTACATGCCATTTACTACCCACCAAGTGATAACATAGCCTTCATCAAGGAATGTTTGGATCTGCCAACTAGCCAACTAACACAAAGTGATCTTTCTGGTTGACTTTAATTTTCACTGGGGCATTAAAGATGGCCGTGCAGTCAACCACTACACCCCCTGTCTGTCCATTGATGATGTGAATCAACACAATCTAAAACCAACACATTCAATAGCTTCCATACTCGACCTAATCATCTCCAAATGAGATTTGCTTTCAGTGGATGAACCCATACCAGTAGACTGGTCTGATACTGTTATTCTTCCTTTTTCTTTATAACTCTCTCATTCTGTGACAGTGGGCCAACTGAGAAGATTAACTACCGGGTTTTGTGACACTGAGAACATTACCATCAGCACACTCATCAACAACAGACAGAAGGTACTATCGCCCATCAACCCTCTCACAAATGCCAATGATTCGACTGCTCACTGTCTCAACTGCCTTTCAGATCTGCTTGACGAGGTAGACCCACTCCAAAGCAAAAAGAAAATACCTCAACTATTGTAGAAAGCTGTCCTGGTGTGTGGTGAGCACCGATAGTGTTATCACCTTATACGAGGTCCAGGTATCTCCTGTTAGTTAAGTCCAGGCAGTGTCTAGGAAGCCAGGGCCCTCTAGAGATAGCTGTGGATGAGCAGCCAAGGCTTACCTAGGACACATGCAAAGCTTATGCAATACTACTGTATTCACACACCACTTACACACATGAAAGAACCACACAGAGTTACAAAAATAAAGGTACTATATTATGGTAGCACAAATACTAGAATACTGAAGAGGCAACCCCCAACTGGAGGTAAGTAAACACTCTATTATATACACATTAGCAATCAGTGAATAGCATATAGAGCAATAGGCATTGGTAAAAGCAATAGCAAATAGTGAGGGCCCCAGGTGAGGGCCAAACCATATACTAAAAAAGTGGAATGTGAAAGCCAGACCCCCACAAAAGGAAGTGGAATCAGTTGAAGGGAGCTGGAGGAACTAGGAACCCCAAAAGGTAAGTACCAGGGTGCCCCGAGTGACCAGGAGAGTAGCGGTAAGTACCTGGTTTTCCTCAAAACCAACTGGAGGACTTTGGAAAAGGACTGTGAAAGACCCAACCAAGACTGGAAGAACCCAAAGGAGGATCCTGACAGAAGAGGACCTGCAAAGGAAGGGGACCAGGTCCAATTCGAGTTGGAGTGTCTGGTTGTGGCAGGGGTGACTACCCACCCTTCTGTGGATGTAGGACCAGGTCGACGGTGCACGAAAAAGGTCAGCAGTGCATCACAGGAGCCAAAGAGAAGTCCCAAGAGTGATGCAAGTGATGTCCCTTGTCGGCAGTCAAGATGAGGTCCGTCATTGGTGCTGGAAAACCACCAAAAACCCTTGGCAAATGTAAGAGTCAGAGAAGAAGGCTTTGCAAGGCTGAAGAGGACCAGCAAGGTCCTGGGTACTCGATCCAAAGAGGGAAGTCCGGGGTGACTATCAGCAGCTGGAAGAGTCACAAGAAGAGGAGGCAGTCCCCACAGACAACCCACTGGCAGTAGGCACAGGAGTTGCAGCTAGGCTCTCTCAGCACGCCTGAAGAGGAGTCCCACATCGCGGAGACTGTGCTTTGCAGGAAGACGTGCTGGAAGACCGGACTACACAGCCTGAAGATCCCTTGTAGGTGGAACAAACAAGACTTCGTAACTGAAAGAGTCGCAGTGCAAAGGGGTACTGTCCTGCAAGGAGAGACAAGGGCTTACTGTCTCCCAAGTTGGAGAGCTGGTAGAGACGACTAAGAGTACCACCCCAGACCACCACCTTTGATGTAGGATCCACGAGGCTCTGGAGGAGAGAAGATCCATGCAGCCGATCATCGTTGCAGTTGGTGCCTGCGGATGAAGGGGAGTGACTCCTTCACTCCAAGGGAGATTCCTTCTTATTTCTTTTGCAGGATGAAGATTCATCACCCTCAGAGGATGCAAAGCCAGGGAAATGTTGCAGTTGCTGGAAGGAGCCAGAGAAACAATGTTGCAGAGCAGAGTTGTCGCTGAAGTTGCAGATTGTCAGTTCCCCGGAGTCCACTTGCAGTCCCAGTGGCCATAAGATGAAGTAAATGATGCAGAGGAGTCATGCTGGAATCTTGCACATCGAATCTGTGGACCCTCTCAAGAGGGAGACCCTAAGTAGCCCAAGAAGGGGGATTGGTCACCTAGTAGGGTGACCACCTATCAGGAGGGGGCTGTGACATCACCTACCTGACCTGGCCACTCAGACGCTCTCAGGGGCCTCTGCCCACCTTGGATTCAAGATGGCAGAATCAAGCGGCCACCTGGAGGAGCTCTGGGCACCACCCCTGGGGTGGTGACGGACAGGGGAGTTGCCACTCCCCTTTCCTTTGACCAATTTCACACCAGAGCAGGGACCGGGGGTCCTTGGACTAGTGGAAGGAAGGCATCAAATGCGCCCTCCAAAGCATACCGGTGGCTTGCGGAGGCTACCTCTCCTAAGCCATGTAACGCCTATTTCCAAGGGAGAGGTTGCTACCTTCCTCTCCACAGGAAATCCTTTGTTCTGCCTTCCTCTGCCTGAGCTGGTTAAACAGCAGGAGGGCAGAAACCTGTCTTAGAGTTGGCAGCAGCGCGGGCTGGCCAGAAAAACCCCAGAAGACTGGTAGGAGCAATGCTGGGGGTCCTCTAAAGAGCCTCCAGAGTGCATGGAATCATACAAGCAATACTGGCAACAGTATTGGATTGGGGTATGATTCCCACATGTTTGATACCAAACATGCCCAGGTTGGGAGTTACCATTATGTAGCAGGACACAAGTAAAATGGCTTCCTCGCACTTAAGAAGTCCAGAGTAATAGAGCTGGAGTTCGTAGGGGAACCTCTGCTCATGCATGGGTGCTCTCACACACAGGTACTTGCACCCTGCCTTTTGGGCTAGGAGAACCTACCATAGGGGTGACTTACAGTGACCTGGTGCAGTGACCTGTAGTGAAAGGGTGCATGCACCTTTTCACGCAGGCTGCAATGGCAGGCCGCAGACACATTTTGCATGGGCTCCCATGGGTGGCACAATACCTGCTGCAGCCCATGGGGAACCCCTGCTGCCACAAATACTAGGGACTTATATGAGGGCACCAGTATGCCAATTGTGTGGTGTGCAAAGTCCTAAGCAACCAAATTGAGAGGGAGAGAGCACAATCACTGGGGTCCTGGTTAGCAGGATCCCAGTGAAAACAGTCAAACATACTGACAGCAGGGAAAAAGTTGGGGTAACCATGCCAAAAGAGGGTATTTTCCTACAAATATCAGCTCCATGGTTCAAGAAGGCCATATATGAGGAAAGAAATGCATTAAGAATATTACAGAAGAATGAAGACAGTCACCTGCCACCACTAACCTTTCATGCCTCTAAAAAATACAAGAGCACTATACAAAAGTGGGAAATCAAATCACTTTTGATCTCTACTTGATACAATTAAGAGCCATACCAAACAACTCTTTGAACTGGTCAAAACCATCAATAGCGCCTCTATCTCCACATCTATCAAATTGGATGACCCATACTCTAAAACAGAAGAGTTTGAACAGTTCTGTGACTGCTAAATAAAATCACTAATATGCCAAAATGGGTGAAACTGTCTCCCAACCAAGGAACATTTCCAAACTGCCTCATAACTGGACAAGTTGCTCCACTCCTCAAAAAACGTCTGCAGACACTAACACCCTCAAATATTTATACCATATTTCCAACATGCTCTTTCTTGCATAAAGCCTTAAAAGATGTGTGGTGGAGCAACTCACCCAGCACTTTAAAGAAAACAACTTCCTTGCCGAACATCAATCTTCTTTGCATTCTGGGCTGTAGTACCGAAACAGCACTACTACAGGTGGTTGATGATGCTCCTAGGTTCAGGCAGCTCATGCTGTTCTTTACTTATCAGTAGCCTTCTAAATTGTAAAACACCTTACACTCCTTGAAACACTTACAAATTGAATGGGCATTAATGGCGTGGTCCTTATATGGTTAGATACATTCCTCATAGATAGATCACAGGGGTAAAAATTGATCACTGCCTCTCAACTCCAATGGCTGTAGATCAAGGGGTCCCTCAAGACTCTATCCTCATTCTGAACTTATCCAGCCTTTACGTCGCGCCTTTTGGAGCCCTACTAAAAAAGGCAGGAACACCCTATCATCAATACGCAGTTGAAATCGACTGTATTTAAGGGCCTCCTCTGCACATGACATCTTGCCATCACTTTAAACTTCATTCAAGACTAGATGACTTCTCGTAATCTAAAGCTGAACCGTGTGAAAGCTGAATTCCTCTCTACAATCAACTCTTCCAGTAACAATCCTGGTTGGACTCACTCGCTATCTTTACAGCAAACCCACCATTGTTGATAGTGCCGCGTCATTAGGAGTCATCCCAGATAAGACTCAACTTACAATTGCAAATTAGCAAAATGGCCAGAAAAGCACAATATCAACAGTGTCTTCTCTGGGGTATCCGCCTAAACATTCCAGAACAAGATGTAAACTCTCTGGTTCAATCACTGGTGCTCTCCAGAATAGACAATTGTATTCTCTGCTGGCTGGTCTCCCCGAGACCCTCCTCACCCCTCTTAAACCAGTTCTTTATTGAGCTGCACATTTTGTCTGTGTGGCAAAAAGGAATTACCACATCTCGCTTACGTTGTTCGCTCTCCTTTGATTGCCCATTGATGCCAGGTCCATTTATAAGACTGCTTGTATCACACACAAGGCCCTTTACTCATCCACTCCTGGTTATCTGGCATGCACACTTAAGCTCTTTGGAGGCTCTAAACCATCACGAAATGCCAAAGATTTGTTGCTTGAGCCTCTGGTCTTCAGAAAGGAATGACTCATGGCACAATCCTTCTTAGGAAACTCAACCAGAATATGGAAGTCTTGCCCCAAAACTGTGTACAACCACCTCACTACCACAGTTTCTTACTAAATGATCTCCTAGGATTGTTCAAAGTCTCATTCATATATCTGAATGAGGTGCTCGAATTGTCCTTCATATCTGAGTATATATTCCTGTACTTGATACTTACTGTCAAAAAGTTGTATAATATTAAAATTAAATAAAAAGTCTATAAATGTCTCTATCTTACTTTCTCCTCAGTATGTATCACATGTGCTATGGCTAGGAAGTACTTAATGTTTTTAAAAATGTGTTCATTGGACCATAGTTTTTCTTAGGTACCCGTCCAGGTGTTACCAAATGCCAAGGCTGTCAACCTTCATTCCATTTTGTGTCTCTTTTCGCCACCAATCCGGTCTTTCTGTCTCTTAATCTCACACTTACGGGTTCTGTTTCATCTGTGATTTCACCCGTTGTCACAGGTTTCTTATCTTTCTCTCCCTCCTCCTTCTGCTGATGAAAAGTAAGTTCCAGTGACCACCATCAGCAAGTTTCTTGTTGGCAGCTGCCCCATGCTCACATGAGCTGATTTGTGCAGCGGGTATCAATTTCAAGAGTGTGATTTACAGCTTCAAATTGGTCGAAATAGCTTTGGCAAACAACCTACCAGGTGTCTTTAGGGAGGATGTAAATAGGTGGTCTCCCAATATGGGCCTCTTTTAATACCTCTTAAACATAATATGCCATTCCTTGTAAAGAGGCACTACCATCCCGAATAGTGAATCTGTAGCAAAGACAGGAGATAGTAGCTGTGCCCAGCCCGAAATCGGACACTTAAGCAATACTCGTTCTACTGTTCTGACTTAGTGTAGCATTTGCTTTTACATTTTCTGTAAATCACTTACATTTAATGCTGTCTTTTGGGATGGTGCTGAAACTAAATTAGGTCTAGGACTGCACCTTACATCTTGGGTATATCTGGGACTGTCACCGTGTACCAGAGACTGACATTGCAGCCAATAACAGCTGAAAGTTCACTGAACCTTTTTAGTTGATTATCCCATTCGTTCTGACACATAGTTTAATCTATTGGATTCCATGATTTCTGTTTAACCCCTTGTTCATCAATTTTGTAGACTTTGGAGAACCTTGATGTTCACTTGGTTTCCGTAGCTTGTAACACTCGTCCAACCACTATTGACGTTGGTGACGTACCTCGTCCATAGTTATGGCATCACGGTTATTTATTACTTTACAAAGCCTCAGAATTTTTCAAGACATTAAGGGCCACATGTACAAAGATCCGGTTTTTGACTCACAAACTGCGAGTCGCAAAACCGGATGTACAACAGTGTGAATGACACAGTTTGCGATTCGCAATGGGGTCGCAAATGACTTATCTCATGAATATTCATGAAGTAGGTCGCAATTTGCGACCCCATTGGGAATGGAGGCACTCACAGGGATGGTGTCTGTGACTGCTTTTAATAAAGCAGTATTTTTTTTTTTTATGCAGCCAGCTTTCCTTAAAGGCAAACGGAATGCATTTCGAAAAAAAAATGAAGTTTTCTTTTAATTGTTTCAGAGCAGGCAGTGGACCACTGCCTGCTCTGAAAAAATGTTTTCGCATGTATTCACAAAGGGGACGGGTTCCCATTGAGACCCCTTCCCTTTTGCGAATTGGTTAGCATAAATTTTAGACTGGTGCTAACTGCAAATCATACACTGGACTGCAACTTGCAATTAGGACGAGAATGCCCCTTTCTAATTGCGACTCGCACACCCTTTTTGCTATTCGGTAAATAGATTACCGAATCGCAAAATAGATCTGTACATACCAAAATGTTTTTTTCCTGTTGCAAATGGTCCAATTCTGCGAATTGGGCTGTTTGTGACAGGAAAAATGGTACGTACATCTGGCCCTAGATACTTAGCAGAAGTGCGTGGGTAGTAGTTGTGCTCCTTAGAGCCACAGATCGTTTCCTCAAATAGCTGTCTAATTTAAACCATGCTTCATACTGTTCTCAAGACCCTCTCGTTTCTTAAATGCCCATCCATTGGGCAGTGTTGAAAAAACTGATGAGGGTGATCTGTTTGATCCTTAGCAAATTTCAAACTGTAATTTTCGATAGAGACACCTTCTCGCCAGGAATGTGGTTTGTACCCCCCTCACTAATACCTAACCATGAGAGTCCTGCTACCTGCTGTCTGGCCAAGGATTTTGGCATGAGGAACACATACTACTTTCAATGGCCTAGAGCTTCCGGCATTGTCTGTATCTTGGCCTCAGTGCGGAAAACCCTCTTTACAGCCCGTGGTGTCCCCATGATGAATCAGAGGAATAATGAGGCAGATGGCTGGCATTGTAGCATGCCTGAAGTCTTAAAGTTCATCCACGTTAACTTGACACAGAGGTATCAATGGTTGATGTCCACTCTTAGAGGCCTTTGCACCCACAAACTGAACAGATATTATACAGAAGCTCATTCTTTTAGATGCTGGCTCATAAACAGTGATCCTGTTTGCGTTGACTTAATAAGTCCGGGCTGTATTGTGCCTTAATCAAAGGTCCACTTTGGACTCTACTAAAATATTGGAAAAAAGCCAGCAGGATGATCCCTGCTTTTATATGTCTGAGATATTTTAATATCTGCCTCAGTTTGGTGAAATCAATGTGATTCACGTGGCATTATCAAGAATTCTGTTCATATTCATGCACAACTGCGACTTTATTTCTCTAGTATAAAGATGCTTAGATAGTGGCTTGTATCATAACAAGGTGAATGAGTATTGACTATTTTTTGCCTTGTTCCGTAGGACAATGTTCTTTTTAAAGCATGCCTAGTGGTTATCTCTGATGTGGCATGAGACTTTCATATTAATCAGTCTATTTCACTGCCAGAATTCTTTTTGAGTCTACTATGAGGCACATATAGTGATGCACAAGTTGCACAAAAGAAGGGCTTTACGTTATTAAGTGGCAATATTTAAGAATTTTAATTGTAGATATTGATTATTTATAGAATTTGACTACCATCTATCCAGAACACGGGGGAAATACTTCAGCCACACCCCAGTAATCCTGAAAATAGCTGATGACATTTGAACCATTTCAGTATGTTCATTTTTAGTCATCTCCTCGTAAGAAATTCTGTGAAACTTAAGGTGGAGTTTCAAGGGCAACTTTCCACTGTAACGGTACACTGTTCTGTATTTAGTGTTTGCACAGAATTGTTAGTATTGTATTATGCCAGGGTGATGCTGTTGTCGTTCGTGGCAGCAAGCAGTGTTCTGTTAGGATTCACTGTTTGGTTATTGCACTTTATAAGAAAAGTCCCTAAACATTTTCTTGATCTTCCATAGAACTTGAGAAGGCAGCGCCCCGGCTCGATGATGTGCTGCTGTTCAGTCCTTACTTAAATGAGAATTCTTTCCTGTAAGGATTTTGTTTATATTTGCCATTACTTCGACGTGGAACGTTGGTATTCCTTCGGTTAACGCCTGTGTCCTTTTGCCAGCTGTCCTTTTGAGCTGAAGTCACCGTGTGTGTGTCAGGCATCGTTTTTTCTGTTAATACTGCAATAGAACATTGTATGTTAAAGGCACTTCTAATGACTTACCAGTAGCAATAACAAGAAACGCCGTGGCTAAGCAGACAATCCCAAGGTGAACTGTGTCTTGTTGCACATTTTGTTGCCAAAAAACACATTGGCCCATATTTATACTTTTTTAGCGCCGCTTTTGCGTCAAAAAATGACGCAAATGCGGCGATAAAAAAAAGTATAAATAAGGACCGTTGGGCCAGATGTACCAAAGGACTTTACCCATTCTGTGTCTATGGGAAAATGCTTTAGTACATATGGCCCCTTGTTCTTCAGCTGCTCGCCCTAGGACGTATTTCGTCAGTGGTAATTGTGGGAGAAGACTTGGAAAAATAAAGACACATCCCATAGAGCTCTGTAGGGCAGTACATGAAAATCAAAACATATTTTCAGCAGGTATTACTGCCGAGATTTTGAGGTGCGTGCTCAGATGGAATAGGCATCCCTGAAAAATGTTTCTGTAAATGATAGACTTCATGGGCACCTCTGTCCTGTTTGAATACTGTATGATGTTCCTCTCGGAGCCTGTGACTGTAAGAGACGTCACAGGTTGCAGAATGGAATGTTACTTATCACTAACAGTAGTTATTCAGTATAAGATTCATCAGATTTACAAGCAGCACTCCGATTTTAGCATATTGATTTTCATACAGCAAAGTTTAACAACTGAACTAAGGTGATTTGGTTTCAGCAGAATAAAGCAAAGGGTTTGACTCCCCCCATCTTATTTTATTTTTGTTGGTGAGGAGGAGGAGGAGATTGGGAGCCTTCCATCTCAAGACAGCTTAACATTTCTGAAGTTAGAGCCACACTGAAGCCACAAGATTCTAAAAAGGGCAGGAAGTATTATAAAAATGCACAGTGAATGGGTGTCCTCCATCTGTCTGGGTAACTAGTGTTGCAGCTAAGTGTCATTTCTGTTTTGGCATCTGCTCCCATCACCTTGTGTGAAAGCCACTCACTGGTTTACAGGCTTTTCCCTTGTGCAATTGTTGTCTGTGTTAGATTTCAGTCACAGTTCGCAGTGTCTTATCCTTCTTTTCCTCTTCCATGCAGGTCTTGACTAGCAGTATTGAGGAGGATGGAACTGGGCCCCACGCCATGGGCCTACTGAGATGGTCGGAGGGAGGGTGCCAATCACCACCGTGTCACCAAGCTGCCAGTCCACATCTGAGGCCACTCACTACCGTGCCTTCAGGAACCGAGAACGAGAAGTCGTGGAACGTTCGGTGGCCAGGCTGCAGAACAGTGGCTTCTACTGGGGCCCTCTATCTATGGGGGTGGCCCATGAGAAGATCAACAAGGAGCCAGTGGGTACTTTCCTTGTGCGGGACAGCTCCCAGCACCACCACCTCTTCACCTTGAGCGTCAGGATGGCGGGTGGTCCTGTCAGTGTGCGAGTTGCATTTCACAAGGGCCGCTTCTGGCTACGGGAGCACTCAGCAGACTGCCTGGTCAAGCTGCTAGAGCTGGTGGTGGACAGAACCCGAATAAGGCCCATCTGCTGTGAAAATGGCATCCGGCTAGTCCTGACAAAGCCACTGCGCTGCAGTCGGCCACTTAGCTTGCAAGAACTGTGTCGGCGAGAAATTGTGCGCGTTTATGGGCATGAGCTATTGTCCCAGCTGCCCCTGCAGCCGGTGTTGAGAAGGTACGTGGAGGCTTTCCCTTTCAAAATCTGAGACCGTGTAAATGATAAATGGACCAGGGTCCCAGGATACTGAGAAATGCTACCCTAACTCAAGATCTGTCCTCAGAGGTGACCAGAACCATACTATTGACTAACATAGCAACAAGCTATCACTTCCTGGCCGTAGTTTAAGGAGCAAGTGTCCCATCATTTTCTTGCCTTCTTCTGAAATCCCATACTTCGAATTGGAAAAGACTTCTCCCAACCAGTGAGACTGCAGACAATTCTTTTACATGTATGTATTTGATGTAAGCTATCACCAAAACTAACACTTTAGCACATACCAGAGCTGCGAGAGAGACATGCATGAATACTTTAGCCTACTCTTACAAGACAAGGATCCTAGACTATTGTAACGAGGCTAAGTAAGGCCCTTAAGGAAATTTATCCTACTGTGGACAGGATTGTGCACATAGTGGAGAAGGAGGAGGAGGCTCAACTAACCTGGACTTTTTGTGGTGCACTACAGGAAGACATTTGATTCCTTTCAATGTTCATGTCACATCATACACCATTTTTGGAGGGGCACAATCAAAACATGAAAAACCCTGCTCTTGTTGCCATAAGTTAATCAAGAACCAGAGGTAGTCTGACCAGTACTAAGATATTTCTTCAGAAGTGTTATCTCTGTCAGAGCTGTAGGTTTGGAGAAATGTCTGCAAAGCTGACCTATCTGGTCCAACAGAGCTCACATCTGACATGAAACAAAGGCCAATATTTATGAAAAATGAAGCAAACCTGTGCTGACTCAGTTTTGCGTCATTTTTCTTAACTCCGACTAACGCTATTCCCTGAGCCATCTTAGCGCCGTATTTACTAAATGACGCAAGATGGCACTAAGGAATGGCTAGCATCTAAAAAAAAAAAAAAGACGCTGTCCAGTCAGTGACAGCGTTAGGGAAAATGGCCTAGTTGGTCTGAAATTACATTAGGCTGGTTAGTGGCAAATAATATGCCACTAACCATCCTAGCTTCATTTTTCTGATGCCCAAGCAGCCCAAAAATGACTCCTGTCTAAGTGTAGACAGGAGTCATGCCCACCACCCCAGTGCCCACCACAGGGGACTAGTGTCCCCTGGGCAAGCCCAACATACCCATTGCCAGGCAAAGGGCACCATGTAAGGGGCCCCCAATGGCACTTACAAAAAATATTTTCAAAATACTTTCGTGGGAGGGGGTCACCCTCCTGAAGTGTCCCTGTGATGTAGGTGGTGGTGTTCCTGGGGCTCGGGGAGGGCATCTTAGTGCCCATTCCATGGTGTTTCACCTGTCTGACCCAGGTGTTAAATAATGGCACTAAGCAGGCTTAGCACCATTATTTAGGTCTGCCTCTTCCTTGCACGTGGTTTCTGTGCCTGGAGATAAATATTGTGCTGGGGGTTAGCGTCGTGTTTAGGATGGGAACGCCTACCTTGCATCTCAGTGACACAAGGTGGTTTTGCGCATCCTAAACATGGTGCTAACTCCAATATTTTGACGTTAGATGGGTTTAGCATCAAATATAAACATGGAGTTAGGTTAGCGCCAAAATTGATGGCTCTAAAACGAGGCTAACCATCAGTAAATATGGGCCAAAGTCCTTTATTGTGCTGGAGAATGTATTTTTATTGGTTTACCTATAGGTTGATCTGCCTGTGGTTACTGCTAAGAGATGTGTGCTGTACTCGACCATGTATCTCCTGCATGGTTGAGTGAGGCAAAACAAAACAGCCATCTTTTGACCAGGCCTTCTTGCTGCATTTATTACTGACAGTAAATGGAGGAATGCAAAGGTATGATCATGGTCAGAAACATTACTTACACCCTAGTAGTATAGTCCCTAGAGGTCAGATGAATGTTCTGAGGTACATTCCTCTTATCCTGTCACTGTTTTTCAGCTCTAATGTTTGTTGTTGGCACACCAGTTTATCAGTGCACCAATTTGCCATTTCAGGTAACGTTGCTCCTGATTGCCCTTAGTCAAAACCATTCACAGTTGGACCAATCCTTTCCCATTGCCCGTTTTATTCACTTCTGTGCATCTTTGTAACTTAGGGCCAGATGTAAGTAGATTCTGGAATGCGAGTCGCAAATTGCGAGTCAGAGAGACTCGCAATTTGCGAGTCGCAATTCCGAATGTAGGATGGTGTCCCTGACACCATATGCGACTCGCAAGAGGGTCGCAAAGCCCCACCTCATTAATATTAATAAGGTGGGTCGCAATTTGCGACCCCCTTGAGACTCGCGGCACTCACAGGGATGGTGGCCTGCTGGAGACAGCAGACCACCATGTCTGTGACTGCTTTTAAATAAAGCAGTTTTTTTTTCTAATGCAGCCCGTTTTCCTTAAAGGAGAACAAGATGCATTACAAAACTAAAAAATGAAACGTTTTTGTTTCATTTTTTCAGAGCAGGCAGTGGTCCATAGGACCACTGCCTGCTCTGATTTTTTTTTTCCAGGCCATTCACAAAGGGGAAGAGGTCCCATGGGGACCCCTTCCCTTTTGCGGATGGGTTAGCACCCATTTGAAATGGGTGCTAACTTTGATTGTTTTGCGACCGCGGTCACAAAACAATACAACATTGCGCTGTGACTCTCAATTAGGAAGGGGAGCACCCCTTCCTATTTGCGACTCACAGTCCCGTTTTGCGAATCAGTAACGAGGTTACCGAATCACAAAACAGGGATTGGCCATCGCAATGTGCTTTTTGCACGTCGCAAAAACAGCAAAATTTGCTGTTTGCGACATGCAAAACGTTTTGTACATCTGGCCCTTAGTCTTTGGCCACTTACCCTCTTGTGGGTGTACAATGAGGCATGTTATTTTTGTTACACCATGCAATGCTACAGTGCCCCCTTACATTTCCAAATAAAAATTTTGTAAATTGGAGTGGGTGAGCAATGGGATGTAGAGTGCTGCCTGTCAGAAGCTGCTTACCTATTACCCTTTTATTCCTTTTTAGTCATCCAATGAGATCCTTGCAGTGAAGGGTGCTGCAGTGAGGTTTGGGAGTATCGTCTGCACCACATGTCAAAAATGTTAATACCTACATGATGCCAAAGATAAAAACAAGCATTGTCAAAAACAATGGGTTGGCCCTGCAGTTTGAGTCCTGCCTACAAATTTGTTTTAAAAAGCGTCCTGCAGTAAAAATACTAAATGCTGCTTTCTGTATACAGTGCATCAGTGAGATAAAAAATGTAATGTGTGATGACAAAGGGCATGATTTAGAAATTGGCAAATGGGATACTTTGCCACAAATGTGAAGGATATCCCATCTGCCTCATTTCAAGTACGCTGTATCCTAATGCACTTGGAATAAGGCAGATGGAATGTCCATCGCGTTTGTGACAGAGTACCCATCCGCTACACTCTAAATGAAGCCCTAAGTGTACTTTTGAGATGTAAAACAGCTTCCTAGGATTGTTATGCAAGCATTCCATAGGAGGTGGAATGATACACTAAACAGACATCAGTTTGAGGAGAGCAATACCCTTGCGATGGGAGCCAAAGCCCATTCCATGTATATTTTACAGAAGTGGTAACAGTAAGTCTTACAGACAGCTGCGCTGTCAACCGAGAGATAGTAAACTGCCAGAAGTAAGAGTCTTAGCTTTTGCCTTTCATGTAACTTCTTTGCACATTTGCACTTTCAGTACAGAAAAAGTACGGTGCTCTATCGTACCCAATGTTTTTCTAACTTCTTGTTATTTCAAAATAAAAACATAAAGGGCCTGATTGGTGCTGAAAGTCATCTTTTTATATGCTTCCAGTCCTGTTTTAGGACAATATTTGTGTTTATTTGGCCACAATGTAAAGCACAATGACTGACAATTTGTAAATAAAACTCTGTATTTTATTTGAAACTTTTGGTCACGTCTTTATTTTGTGGGAGTTTCAGAATTGTTTTTAAAAAAAATAAAATGCGAGGCTGTATTGCGAGTTTGTTTTTGGTTGGCTTTGCCAAAGTTAATAGGTATGCCTATCATTTCCCTTGCTGACACTGGTGGGAATCAGGGATAATGCTGCGGCCTGGATTTTTTTTTAATAGTGATTACAAGTAGTTATTGTCACCTTAGACATTAACGTCCTGTGCAGAATTTGACCCTTTTCCCTCTTGTAGTCCAGCTCAGACAACTTTTAGTTTTTCCAGTGCAAACAATGAAACAAGCATGGGCAAAGCAAACAGGTCTGGCCTTTGCAAGCATGCTTTTTTACATTTTTTTCAAACCTATGCAATAGTAAGAAGAAATTGGCAAACATATAAAAGATATAAAAGCAAAGGGGTGGCCCAGCAACTCCACTGCATGAGCCCTGTCATTGAAGTGCATTTCTGTTTTTGCGGATTTACACGTGCGGTCCGGCAAAATGCTGTCGCTCACTGTGCAAAACAGCCAATGGGTGAAGTGGGCTGGTCCATTGCCCCATCAGCATGCTTTTGGAAAACATGAGTTTGACAAGATAACTAAAGATGTCTCAAGGTCAAATCCAAACATCCATTAACTTTGAGTCTTCTCTCTTCCACCCTGGTCTGTTCAACTATCATTCACATTTTGCTTCAGCCCAACAAAGGTTATTGTAGGGGCAGCACGTCAGCTCTCTTCAGCCATTGGCTGTCGTGCACTGTGAGTGTTGTTAGCTCAGCTGATGATATGTGCACATTCACTTGAAACAAAGTATGCTTCACTGCCAGGGCTGGTGGGTCAGTGCATTCTTCGCAAATGTTATTTCCTTTTTTTACCCTTTTTTATTTTTTAGTCATCCTAGGTGTTTTGCCCATATCTTCAGATTGCAGTAACTCAAAGCCAATAGTACAGTTTCTAAGCACCAGTAATCAATATCCTGTTCTGTGAAGGAAACCAAAAGGGGCTTGTATACCTGTTTGAGTAAAGCTGCCTGCTAGGAAGCATCTCTACTGCTCTATAAAAATTACATGGGAGTATTCATTTTTTTTAATCTGCAAGTTTTATTGAAAGCCTATGGCTACCATGTTTATTTGGCAGTATGTATTATTTTCTTCCTTTTTATTTCTATAGAGTAGCGCTGCATCTCTGTAGAGGCTCTGGAGGCTCTCAGTTCTAACCAGCTTTCTCAGACCCCGGCCCCCTCCTCACATGACATCCTGATCCCCTGCAGCAATTTTCAGCAAGCTTTAGGAGTCATAGTGGAGCTGTGGAGGGTCTTGCTTTCATGCTCTCTTTTCCCCTAAGCAGCCAAACTGAGGAACTGAGGAGCCCTGAGTTGAGGATTGAGGCTGGGGAGAAAGTGTGGGGTGAAGCGGTGTAGGAGTGCCGAGGCACACAGTGTGTGTGGGGGTAGGGGTGCGTGAGCTCGGTGGCTGAACTCAACCGCCTCAAAGTGCGAGCCTGGGTCCCCATGAAGGTGGCCCAGCTGGGACTGGGTGTGGCTTGCGGGTGCTTCCCAGTGAGCACTAGCTCAACTCCTCTCCCTAGCAGCCTCGTTGCTCACTGCTGCCCACCGCTGCCTGGACCTGGACCACGCCTCTCCTGCATCCTGGGAAGCCGGGCACTCCTTCAGCTCTGCCTCCCTCGCTCGCCATCGGACGGGCCATGGTGGAAAGGTTCGTGGGGGGAGGCAAGAGGGATTCTGCACTGATTTTGCTGCATCTGGAGTAGGAGTGGTGTTAGTGAGAGGTGCTGTAAGTGGTGCATCTGGCACCTGGTCGTGGTGCCTGGCGAGTTTCCCCATTAAGGATGCTCTACTCAATTTATAAGAAATTGGAGATAATACCCGGGAGAAAGCAGCCATCTCATAGAAAGGACTTGGTAGACGCACAAGAGAAAAAGAAGGTGCTTAAGCAGAACACTAGTGGCCAAAATACCTGTCTCAAATCATTCGATATATTTTAAAATATTACAGAATCTGCATCATTGGGAGCAGTTACTACTACAATGATTCCAACTAGTCCTCCTACTACTAAACGAGTGGTTTTGCCTGGGCCAACTGATGGACTGTAGGAAGGTAGCCTCATTCTAGCCTTGTCACCCCCACTTTTGGCCTGTTTGTGAGTACATGTCAGGGTGTTTTCACTGTCTCACTGGGATCCTGCTAGCCAGGGCCCAGTGCTCTTAGTAGAAACCCTATGTTATCAGTGTGTTTGTTATGTGTCACTGGGATCCTGCTAGCCAGGACCCCAGTGCTCATAAGTTTGTGGCCTATATGTGTTCCCGGTGTGATGTCTAACTGTCTCACTGAGGCTCTGCTAACCAGAACCTCAGTGGTTATGCTCTCTCTGCTTTCCAAATTTGTCACTACAGGCTAGTGACTAAATTTACCAATTCACATTGGCATACTGGTACACCCACATAATTCCCTTGTATAGGGTACTGAGGTACCCAGGGTATTGGGATTCCAGGAGATCCCTATGGGCTGCAGCATTTCTTTTGCCACCCATAGGGAGCTCTGACAATTCTTACACAGGCCTGCCACTGCAGCCTGCATGAAATAACGTCCACGTTATTTCACAGCCATTTACCACTGCACATAAGTAACTTATAAGTCACCTATATGTCTAACCTTCATCTGGTGAAGGTTGGGTGCAAAGTTGCTTAGTGTGTGGGCACCCTGGCACTAGCCAAGGTGCCTCCACATCGTTCAGGGCAAATTCCCCCGGACTTTGTGAGTGCGGGGACACCATTACACGCGTGCACTATACATAGGTCACTACCTATGTATAGCGTCACAATGGTAACTCCGATCATGGCAATGTAACCTGTCTAAGATCATGGAATTGTCACCCCAATACCATTCTGGTATTGGGTGGACAATTCCATGATCCCCCGGGTCTCTAGCACAGAACCCGGGTACTGCCAAACTGCCTTTCCGGGGTCTCCACTGCAGCTGCTGCTGCCAACCCCTCACACAGGTTTCTGCCCTCCTGGGGTCCAGGCAGCCCTGGCCCAGGAAGGCAGAACAAAGGATTTCCTCTCCCTTTGGAAATAGGTGTGAAGGGCTGGGGAGGAGTAGCCTCCCTCAGCCTCTGGAAATGCTTTGATGGGCACAGATGGTGCCCATCTCTGCATAAGCCAGTCTACACCGGTTCAGGGATCCCCCAGCCCTGCTCTGGCGTGAAACTGGATGAAGGAAAGAGGAGGTGCCCAGAGCTCCTCCAGTGTGTCCCAGACCTCTGCCATCTTGGAAACAGAGGTGTTGGGGGCACACTGGACTGCTCTGAGTGGACAGTGGCAGCAGGTGACGTCAGAGGCTCCTTCTGATAGGCTCTTACCTCTCTTGGTAGCCAATCCTCCTAACCTGGTAGCCAAACCTCCTTTTCTGGCTATTTAGGGTCTCTGCTTTGGGGAATTCTTCAGATAAGGAATGCAAGAGCTCACTAGAGTTCCTCTGAATCTCCCTCTTCACCTTCTACCAAGGATCGACCGCTGACTGCTCCAGGACGCCTGCAAAACCGCAACAAAGTAGCAAGACGACTACCAGCAACATTGTAGCGCCTAATCCTGCCGGCTTTCTCGACTGTTTCCTGGTGGTGCATGCTCTGGGGGTAGCCTGCCTTCACCCTGCACCAGAAGCTCCGAAGAAATCTCCTGTGGGTCGACGGAATCTTCCCCCTGCTAACGCAGGCACCAGAAGACTGCATCACTGGTCCTCTGGGTCCCCTCTCATCCCAACGAGCGTGGTCCCTGGAACACAGCAACTCTGTCCAAGTGATTCCCACAGTCCAGTGACTCTCCAGTCCAAGTTTGGTGGAGGTAAGTCCTTGCCTCCCCACGCTAGACTGCAAAGCTGTGTACCGCGTGATTTGCAGCAGCTCCGGCTCCTGTGCACTCTTCCAGGATTTCCTTTGTGCATAGCATAGCCTGGGTCCCCAGCACTCCGTCCTGCAGTGCACAACCTTCTGAGTTGTCCTCCGACGTCGTGGGACCCCCTTTTGTAACTTCGCGTGGACTCCGGTTCACTCTTCTTCTAAGTGCCTGTTGGGGTACTTCTGCGGGTGCTGCCTGCTTCTGTGAGGGCTTCCTGAGTTGCTGAGCGCCCCCTCTGTCTCCTCCTCCAAAAGGTGACATCCTGGTCCTTCCTGGTCCTCAGCAGCACCCAAAAACCTCTACCGCGACCCTTGCAGCTAGCAAGGCTTGTTTGCAGTCTTTCTGCGTGGGAACACCTCTGCAAGCTTCATCGCGACGTGGGACATCAGTCTTCCAAAGGAGAAGTCCCTAGTCCTCTTCTTTCTGGCAGAACTCCAAGCTTCTTCCAACCTGAGGCATCTTCCTTGCACCTTCATCCGGGGTTTCCTGGGCTCCTGCCCCCCCACCCCCCCGGACACTGTCGCGACTATTGGACTTGGTCCCCTTGTCTTACAGGTACTCAGGTCCGGAAATCCGTTGTCAGTGCACTGCTGGTGTTTGTTCTTCCTGCAGAATCCCCCTATCACGACTTCTGTGCTCTCTGGGGGTAGTAGGTGCACTTTACTCCTACTTTTCAGGGTCTTGGGGTGGGGTATTTTTCTAACCCTAACTGTTTTCTTACAGTCCCAGCGACCCTCTACAAGCTCACATAGGTTTGGGGTCCATTCACTTTTGGAGTATATGGTTTGTGTTGCCCCTATACCTATGTTCTCCTATTGCAACCTATTGTAATTCTACACTGTTTGCATTACTTTTCTTGCTCTTACTTACCTGATTTGGGTTTGTGTACATATAACTTGTGTATATTACTTACCTTCTTACTGAGGGTACTCACTGAGATACTTGTGGCATATTGTCATAAAAATAAAGGCCCATATTTATACTTTTTGACGCACAACTGTGCCAACGCAGTTGTGCGTCAAAAATTTTAACGCCGGCTAACGCCATTCCAAAGCGCCATGCGGGCGCCTTATTTATTGAATGACGTTAGCCGGCGCAGCTGACTGGCGTGCGTCAAAAAAAATGACTCACACCAGGCAGCGCCGGCGTAGGGGAAAATGGAGCTTGGGCGTCAAAAAATGGGGCAAGTCAGGTCTGAGGCAAAATTTTGGCCTCAACCCGATTTGCGCCATTTTTTTTTACGCCCAACCCCCATTGAAATGACTCCTGTCTTAGCAAAGACAGGAGTCATGCCCCCTTGCCCAATGGCCATGCCCAGGGGACTTATGTCCCCTGGGCATGGTCATTGGGCATAGTGGCATGTAGGGGGGCACAAATCAGGCCCCCCTATGCCACAAAAAAAATACGAAAAAAATACTTACCTGAACTTACCTCTACTTCCCTGGGATGGGTCCCTCCATCCTTGGGTGTCCTCCTGGGGTGGGCAAGGGTGGCAGGGGGTGTCCCTGGGGGCATGGGAGGGCACCTCTGGGCTCCTTCTGAGCCCACAGGTCCCTTAACGCCTGCACTGACCCAGGCGTTAAAAAACGGCGCCCAACAGGCTGGGCGCCGTTTTTTAAGGCCTGCCCCCTCCTGTGCGTCAAAATGACGTCACAGTATAAATAAGGCGCACAGGCCTTAAAGTCATTTTTTGGAAGGGAACGCCTACCTTGCATATAATTAACGCAAGGCTGGTTCCCCCTTCTAAAAAATGACGCACATGGTGGAACTTTGACGCCCGCGGGGTCGGACGTCAAAGTATAAATATGGGGCAATGTTTGCGCCGATTGTGCGTCAAAATTTTTGACGCATATTTGGCGCAAAGAGAGTATAAATATGCCCCAAAGTACCTTTATTTTTAGTAACTCTGTGTATTGTGTTTTCTTGTGATATTGTGCATATGATATAAGTGGTATAGTAGGAGCTTTGCATGTCTCCTAGTTCAGCCTAAGCTGCTTTGCCATAGATACCTTCTACCAGCCTAAGCTGCTAGAAACACCTCTTCCTCACTAATAAGGGATAACTGGACCTGGCACAGGTGTAAGTACCTTGGGTACCCACTACAAGCCAGGCCAGCCTCCTACATGGACCAACTGTCCGGAGGTCACACTCATGCCTGAGGTTAAGCCTAGAGCACTCCACAATTGATAAACTGTCTCCACCCCATTCACTCTCAAAAACAGACGGAAACTATAAGAAGGAAGCTGCAATTGAGAAACAACCATGGGACGGCACTAAGGGGCAGATGTATCAAGAATGCATTTCGCGAGTCGGAAATAGCGATTTTCAAGAAATCGCTATTTCTGATTCGCAAAATGCAATGTATCACGTGTGATTCGGTAATAGCGATTTCTTAAAAATCGCAAATGCTATTACCGAATCACAAATTGCCCTACCGGCCCCCATTCGCACCTATGGGCCTGTGGGCCCATATTTGCAAATTTTTTGCATTTTCAAAATTGCGAATTCCTAACTGGAATTCGCAATTTTTAGAAATGCAAAGTCCAGGGTGCTGGGGGTCTTAGGTCCCCTCTGCTGCACCCCAAAATATTTTTTTTACAACATGTAAGGTGCACACATGCCAAAAGGGCATGTGTGCTTTACATGTACATTTTTAAAATGCATTTTAAATGCATTTTTTAAATTTGCACATGGTTACCACCAAGTTCAACTTGGTGGTAAATAGCGATTCCTTAATGCCCAATTCGCATTAAGGAATTGCTTGTTACATGTGCTTTGGAAATCGCAAATAAGGATTCCTTATTTGCGATTTCCTATTTAGAGAGTCGCAATTTGCGACTCTCTAAACAGGGTCGCAATTTTAAGGAATCGCTATTTTAGCGATTCCTTAAAATTGCATTCAGAATGCCTTTGATACATTCTGAAATGGCTTCTTGCATTCGCAAACGGGCATTCGCACCGTTTGCGAATGCAAAAAGCTTTGATACATCTGGCCCTAAGTGCGTTATTCCAGCCACTACTCCGACTTCTAATAGTGCTCCAGCAGTAGCAGCAATGCACAACACGCAGGCCATAGCTGCTCAAGCTCCCTCAAACTCGAAATGGCCACTGACAAAGTAGAGTCAAGAGCAACTGTCTCCTACAATGATAATACCAACACTCACCAGAAAGGAAAGTATAAGGGACCGAGAACTGGGCAGTCAGATTGTTTCCTTTCCACAATTGAGGACCAAATAGATGAGTCACTCGCTCAAACTCCAATGTTGGCTAGGAGCCAGTCAGTTAAAGCCACCGGGTTAGCCTATGATATTCTGCCTTTTTCCCCTAGCCATTCGTTGGCTTTCATCACTGCCTTGTGGGTCATGATTGCCAGGACGTTGCTTTGGCAATCAAACAAGATAGAGCTTCAGATTGACCTAATTCAATCATTCATTTGGCTGACTTGGGTGCTAAAACAAGCAATTTGGAGGGAAAACTAAAGGTAATGGAAAAGGGGAAACCGTGCCCTTGTTCCCCCATAATAGATAAATTAAGCACCCTGCAAAGATGCTAACCACCTTAGTGGGAAGGATAAAGGTTAATGAACTATCCAAGAAGTTAATTCTAATAACCAAGGGCCACTTATCTTGCTTTAAAGTCCAGTAGTCATAGATGAACCACCACTTCTGGTGAGTGTGAAAGTCAATTCCCCCATAACGTCTGATCACACAGCCAAGAAAGAACTAATCCTGAGTCGTCCAGCCTTGATTTGCCTGTAAATGTTGAATCACACGAGGCAACTACTAGCCCCACCTACTTCTCCAACAGTTCCTGTTCTATCAAGGACAGCGAAAAAGAGACTGAAGAAGCAGACAAAGAAACAACCAGGGGCGGCCGGCAGCTTTAGGAGGGAGTGGGGCGGGCGGGAAGCACACACACACACACTCATTCTTTCACACACAGACACGCATGCACATCCATTAACAACACTCATAACATTCAAACATGCATGCACGCACCAAACATTCATTTTAAAAGTTCACACACTCATTCTTTCACACACACATGCACACGCACATCCATTAACAACACTCATAACATTCAAACATGCATGCACGCACCACCATTCATTTTAAAACATCACACACACTCATTCTTTCATACACGCACGCAGGCACATCCATTAACACTCATAACATTCAAACATGCACGCACACACCAAACATTCACTTTAAAAACATCACACACACACACACTTACCTTCAGCCTCGGAGGTCCCAGGAGGGTTGGGACTGCTGCCTTCCCTCATTGGCTGACCTTAGGTGAGACTGCTGACCCCACCTCACTCTGTGACGAAGTGTCACTGGTTGACACTCGCCCTGGTCACTTCAGGGCTTAAACCTGAAGCGCCCAGGTCAAAGTCAATGGGTGACGCTTTCCTCATCACCCAGGGGAGGGCCTTGAGGCACCTTTGCTGAGCCGAGGAGGTCATGCCCATAGGAGCTGTGACCTCCTCAGCCCAGCTAAGTTCAGCTCAGGCAGCCAGGAGTCTGCGCAATTCGCGCATGTCTGCTCCTGGCTGCCTGACCTGAACATGAAGAGTGTACCTTTGTTCAGCCTGACAGACACTCTTCATGAGGGGCAAAAGGTGGGGGCGTGGCCCCTCTGCCATAATGGATGGGCCGCGCCTGGAAACAACTTACATCCAAGAGGAGATCTTTGATTTTAGCAGAATTCAATATGTCTGTGGTCCACGTGGGAACAAGTCAAGCAAATTTATTTCCTAAATTTGCTCCACAACGAAAGTAATATGATTTTACCCACATTATAAACTGCCCAAATTGGAGGAATGCACCAAATAACACCACTTATTGGGCAACTCCTCTGACCCCCTGCTCAACATCTGTTGCCCTCCCCAGTGCAGCGCCTCCAGCTGCTGCCTCTGCTTGGGACGAACTGAGAGCCTGCCTTACTCAGACCCACCTCAACCCACAGGCTCCTGCCTGCGCCTCATCCCTGGTGGCCTAGTGGCCATCTGCAAGTAGGTATCTCCTGTCTCTCTTTACTCCTGCCTTCACTTCTGTTTTTCACTTCTGTTTCTTTTTCTTTCTCTCTTTCATTTTTTCCCTCTTGCGTTTTTCCCTGTGCCGCTGCTGTCCTTGCAACCAGCCCCCCCTGCAAAGCGTTTTTCCTGCTCTCCCACCTCCCAGCTGACCGGACCCCCCCGCCTCCCTCCCCTTCTGAATGGAGGTCGCAGCGCGGACACGTGCAGCAAGCGTGTCGAAGGCAAGACCGTTTGCGCCCATCTGTGCCTGGACTGCGCCCAGCGCCACAGATCCTGATTCTCACCCCATCTGCCAGTTTGACACCAGCACTCTACACGTCCTCAACCCGGGAAGATCATCAGCCTGCCACCAAGCCGACCCCAGGAACACCCATGGACCTTTTTCTTGCTGCGCCTGCTCCAGCACCCTTCAAGGACTACCTCATGATCCTGCACCAAGCTCGGACAGCCACCTCAAGTGCATACTCCTCAACACATGCTCCCTCGTCAAGCACGCTGTAGAAGTCTGAGACCTCCTCGACTCAACAGCCTCCTACCAAATATTTGGTATTTTGTATGATTCACCAGTGAGTCATTTTTTGCCTTGCATATAATTAGTTGAAATAAATATTGGAAAATATTCAATCCATAAAGACAGTATTGAGCACTGTTTTTCTAAAATAGATATTTAATCTATCCCTATCTTTAGACCATTCCTTTGTTTATATATAGTTATTGTACCCATGTCAGGTTAGGGTTATTGGGTCCTCTCCTTTTTTCGCGCAAAGCTCCCCATCTAACAGCATAGGGCCTGTACCAGCCCCTTGTAATTCCTTTGAATCTTTTAACTTAATTGAGCAGAGTCTATTCTGATATCACCTGACAGAGGCATGTCTTGAAGGCTTCAACTTGGCTTTTATACCCCATTACTGCCCTAAGGGCCCCATAACAAGGGCCCCATGACACACTCAATAGAGGAAACCTCCTACGGGTATTTGGACATATTTCTTCTTTGAAAAATCTTTCCTCAGAAGACCTAGTGTGGGTGAGGTTTGAATCCCTGACCTCAGGCACACAAGTTACAATCACAGTCTGGAAGAGGGATGACCACAGAGATGCCATCCTGTCAGAAAAAAAGTGCATTTGCAGATTGAGGGATTGAACTCTCAAAGTCCCAGCCACTGAAATACCCATATGTTCTTCTACCACAGGCCCCAAACAAACACAAGCATACTGAGGGGCACGATGGGGCAAAGACAGTTTGGTTTCAGTAGTAGACAAGAAAGTAACCCCCTTAAAAATACCATGATCACACAACCAGAGGGAAGTGCACTGCGACATAACATCTAGTGGCAGCTGTGAGTAGGTGTGACTAGCAAAAACCTTAAAGAACCGATCAGATTGTTATTCTGAGCCCCTCCGCAGTCCACCGAAAGCTATGCTTGAAGACAGTTTCCATTTGCCCATGCCTTACTATAACATCATGGAACGTGGCTGGCCTCAAAAGCTTCAGGACAAGCAAGCAAGTGCAAGCCTACTTGGAGAAGACTACCATTTTGTGTCTCTAAGAGCCCATGGCCCTTCATGGTTGACATTGCACGGATACTATGAAATCCTTTAGCCGGCGTCACAACGTAGCCTTTTTTGGCAGCCCTTCAGGAGGCCTCTCTAGTTTCTTCAAATATACAAGCAAGTTAGATGCCACCTCAATTAACCATAGCTCCCCAGTTCTAGAAGCAGCCTCCATTTCAGGTATAGAAATCATCACAAATTAATAGCTCTGCTGCTTTTAAATTGCTACCCTAAAGCAGCAAAAAACTCTGAAGGTGACCACTGACGAAGATCTATGCGATAGCCTTGAAGGTCTCGTTAAGGACCTCCCAAGCCATGAAATCCTGCTTGTGGGTGACTTTAATGTTCACGGTCTGGGGAACACAAATGAAAGCCTTGCCCTATCCAAAGAAGGGGGGGTGCAAGATTTCTTGACTAACTAGATACTAACTTTAGCACAACAACAGCTTGAGGTACAAGAATTTACTCATCATTTCCCCCAGTCTCAATTAATCTGTTTTTGTAGAGCGAAATACTCACCCGTGAGGGTCTCAAGGTGCTGGGGGGGGGGGCTGTAAAAGTATCTCAACAATTGACTGTCTTTATGACAGGGCTCTTAGCTAGGCAGCTTGCAAATTTCGAGATAGACATTAGAACAGAAAGTGACCATAACCCACTGAGGATTGTATTGGAGTTAACATCATCCATAGCTGAAAGAATATATAACTGTGTCTTGTACACTGAGCAGAAAGTGGACAACATGCAGCCTGGTTTAATTGGTCGGGATGCTCAGGTGCAAAAAGTGTAACTAATTGTGTAATGGTTTAGGCATAGATCACCAATATGAGCAAGCATAGGTGTGGCTGCTAGGGGCGATGTCAATAGTAATTATAGCACTGCTGCTATCCCACCTAGCTTAAGGCCTATGGCTAATGGAAAGTCACTGTAGCAAGGTCAAATAGTAAGTCAGAAATACCTTTCTTAGGACTCAAGGCTTCTACAAGGGCCTAATTGCAATACTGGTTCCTACCTCAATACTTTAGGTGGACTTTTAGTAACGGACTGCATTTTAATAATGCACTTTGTTTATATATTTTATTAGGGCTCTTCAGAGGTAAATTCAGTGTTGCTCTTAGTAAGGTTTTCTATTAGCACCAGGACACTTTATTATCAAGCGCGCTTTTTGTGCTCTACTCTACAAAATTGACGTTGTTTCTTACTTGAGTACTAAGGGAATGGAGGACTAGCACTACAACGCATTTTAGCTTTTTACCATGAGAACATATATTATTTGTGCTCTTTAAAGATATGTTGGCAAGGCAATTTTACCACCATCAATGCGTTTTACATCACATAATAGTTGATTAATATGACTCTCCATCTATGGAGACGATGCGCTTGCTAATTAGCTCTATTAACTTATCATGTCTGTATAGTTGTGGTTTTTATTGACTAAAGCATAAAGATTCATCAACATCACCTTATTTTTATACCTGCGGATTAGACTTGCAAAAAAAATCGCATCACGCCAGTTTATCAAGGCCAGATTTGTTGGCTCTGCCAGTTCTTGTTTTAAAACATATTTTCCTCATTCTGTTTTTGTGGAGTAAGCATACTAATGGCACTGAGGTCCTTTTTAATGTGCAGGCCAGGTAGGGGAACATGATTTAAAGTGTGCATTGTTGCCGTTGGTGTCTGAAAGTGCTTTAATCACTGGAAGCTTAACGTAACCAGGACAGAATTATTTAGCATGTTGCCGAGATCCCATATGGTATAATAATTACTGCCTTTGCAAATAGGGAACGTCCTAAGGCCAACACCCAAGGAAAAAAACTCCTAGCGAAAACTGAGTCAGATGTGCCTCCGATGCCCCAGATCAAGGCAGTAACACAGACTTGCATTTTCTAATTGCACATTCTAAAGTCTGGTTTAAGCCTCAAACCATCCACTGCAAAGTTGGAGGACGGGTAGCCTAGTGGCTTGAGCTGACATCTTTGGAGCCAAGTTTGAATCCCAGCCTTGATGCTAGATTCAGTAACATGGACCATACTGGAATGGGTCCGGGAGCCCCCTCAAGTTAAGGATACCCGTGGCCACCTTAATAGAATGAAGAGTGTGTTTTCACAGTACACTGGTTTCCATTTTGGTATGGAGAACATCCGTACATTGTACTGATGGCCTGAGATTACCATCATGCAATGGGAAGCCTATAGCACTGAAAGACCCTGGGGTCCATATTAGATTGAGGAGCCTTCATTCGTGGTATTAGTAGTCAGTTGCCAACTTTGTGTAAAGGGGATTCTCCAGTAATGTACTGGTAACCTCTGGGAGCCATCATGTAATTGGCATAGCCCCCAATCTATCTGATGTTTGCCTGTGCTTACCATCCTGGGGTCCGCAGCATGTGTTCACAGTAAGCAGGCCCTGGGGACATAATGGATTGGGGAGCTGTAAAAATGCCCTGTGGCCATCATCAAGCAATGGAGAGCTTCCATTAATCTTGAAGGAAACATGGCTTTTTTTAAATGTAGGGAGGCAAAGCTAGTAACTGTATGGTGTGCTGTGATACTATGGTACAACCAGTGAGTATATGGGTGTCTGTGGTTATAATGTGAAGGGTGGGTTTTTTTTCACTGTAAGGGCAGTCGTCATTCGGTGCAGATGTAACCCCAGCAACAATATAAAAGGGAAAGCCTTTGCCTCCTGAGATTGAATGGGGTCTCTCCACTCACTGTAAATGGAGTTTGCTGTGGGGGAGGGATATATATTCACTAGACAGGGTTCCTTAGGCCACTATGGTATGGGGGAGACCCTATTATCCGTAAGTGGAGCTTAACTCCATTGTGGAAAGAGGGTTTTGTTCACTGTAAGTAAAGCCTAGAATCTAAGTTAAATGCCACTGAGAACTGTTCAGTTGTGTTGTGTCTTTCTGACAGATAAGCTGTTTCTGGGAAAGAAGGGTATTTTAATCACTAACACAATGTACCTTTGGGAGCATTTGTAGCGTTTAAACATCGATGAGTCACAGATAACACACATTCAAAGGCAGTGAGATAGTCTGTATACACATTTAGGAGAGATCATTGCCTTTTTAATCACATTATCCATTATCCAAGAACACAATTTTCCAGACCTAGAAAAATGTTTGTTTCGGCCTGTTGTGATTGGCTTCAGGGGGCTTCTTTAGGACGTATCTTCCAAGGTGTACTTGTAGTGTATTGAGCCTCCACAAGTATATAGCTGGTGGCTCTTAACTGAAACGGTATTAAAATTTGTAATTATTGTATTACATGTTTTCAGTATTTGTTGTCTTGCCAGGGAAAGTTTTTCATTCTGGTATGTCTTTTCTGTTGTGGCTTGGCATTGTATGCATCTCGAAAAACAGTCAGTTCCAGTTCTGTTTTGCAGAATGCTGCCAATCTCAGTTTAGCTTGATTTTCACAGGATGCTGTCTAGTGTCATCAATTTCTTAAACTGTGATTTTTTGGGAAGGCTAATGGTGCCGCACCTCAGAGAATAATTGTGAAACAAATTATAATGGAGTAAAGCCAGTGGCATTCTGGTGCACTGTCGCTTATCTATAGATTTGGCAGTAGCTCTGTTGGAAGCAGAAATTTATCTGTAAACAAGCTCCCCCACCAATGATTTTGAAAATGTTTGTTTATAATGTCCATCACCTGTAAATTTACAAAATAGTTTACAAAATTCCTACTAAAGGGAGTTGGCGCACACTTTTTTTGGTCTGGTACTTCTTGAAAGAAGTAACTGAGCTAACTAGTGGAATATTCTGAGGAAGGTGTTGTTTGGCACGGACGAGGGCTTATGCCAGGCAAGACCACAGAGGGCGATGAATCGGTTCTTGCTCACCTGTTGTTTTACAGATGAAAACAGGTAGATCCAATGAGATGCAATCACCTCCGTGTTCGATTACACTCTCTTATTGAAACTCGGCCCGCCCTGGGAATGAAACTGCAATACATGAGCTGGGCAGTCAGAAAATGGCTGGTCCCTTTCGCGCATTAGGGTAACACAACTGGTCGACTTGATCCTCACTGTAGGTTGTTGCATGGTCTTTGATCCTCTGGCAGTGGGTAGGAAGGCGAGTGAGCTCTCCTGTCTCCTAATCTGTGTACAAGATACTTCAAGTACATCATGCCCCGATTGTCACTCGTCTGGTATGGGGGGTCCTCCACAGCTCTGCAATCCTTAGAGACGAGAAAGAGGTTCTCATCAATGAAAACTCCGCTGACCTCCCAGTTCATCGTGCACCTGCCATTTGTCTGAGGATGTAGGCGTCGATCGAGTGCAGCAGGTTCTGAAAGGAGATATGAGATCAGTCAGATATCGCATTTACATCACGGAAACATCTCTTTAATCTGTAAGGCATCTGTTCCAATACTATACACATTTGACTCCGTGTAAGATTGTGTGACATTCAACTGCACATTTTTTTGGTTAATTATTAAGAAAACTCTTTCCAATCCTGCATCCTGTGCTCTTTTTTAAATTCGTGCCAGGAATTGCTTCCTACTGCTGCCTAAGAGACTGGTACCAACTTGATCTGTGTGTCAGGACCACTGGCCTGAAATGGAAATCAGCCGGGTCGTTCATCCTCGTACTTTGATATCTGGATTACTACCGCTTTCATCCTATATTTTTGTCTTTGTCTTGGCAGTCACATTTCTGATGGCTCAGGGTGGGGTATGTCACCTTCAGATTACCCTATTTTATGGGTATTTCTAGCGACTACACACCCACACCACCTCTCTTATCCCACGCCGGTGGGGTGTGTGAGCGAAGGGGTGCAGGGTGGCCGGGGTTCACCATGCGCACAGTGGTGAGGCAAAAAATACCAATGATGCTTTGGGAGAGTTGTTTAAACCGCTAGGATGCGGGCCTCTTAATTTCATTTTTTTGTTCTTATTTTTGTTCTACTTTCATTTTCCCAGTGTGGGCCTAACGGCTTTCAAGAGCAGGAACTTGTGAGACGGTCACAGTCACTAGCCTTTTGCCTACCGTTTCACCAGTGATTCCTTTTCAGTTTGACAATTTCTTGATCTACTCTGGATCCTAAGTGTCACCCCCTGCAAGCGAACAAGTTGGTCACTCACAACAACGTAGTCTATCCTGAGAAAGCCTCAGCCCACTCTACTATTAAAACCTCACTACTTTAAGGTTCTGGTTATTTTGGATACTCAAATGAATACACTTGCAATTACTTATAACTCCTCCGAATGAATATGTGTTTTAATTGTTTTTACTTATTAAACACCTAGGCCCTCATTATGAACATGGCGGTCTTGGCCACCGCCAGGCTTTTGCCACCAGGCAGCCTGGCGATGGCGGAGTTAATGTGTCAGGTTCCACCAGCCTTTCCTTGGCGGTTTACCCTGCCAGGGAAAGGCTGACAGAATGGGTGACTCTGGCCCATCCTGCACAGCCCTGTTGCGCATTTCACTGCCTGATTTACGGGCAGTGAAATGCGCGATGGGTGCTGCTGCACCTGCCGCACTGCTACATTGCTGCCGGCTCCATTTGGAACCGGCGTCAATGTTCAGGCCCAGCTGAATGTTCTTGCAGTGGCCTGCGGGGTTCTGCGCGCTGGCGGTCTTTTGTTGACCGCCAGTGCCGAACTCAGCGGGTTTTCCCGCCGAGTTCATAATGAGGGCCCTAATCACTGTTGCACCTGTTCACTGCTTTGCAGCACTTCCGTCATTTCTCACTACCTTTAGTATTGTAGTCTTGGAAATTAAATGTATATTGACTGATTGACACCACAGGCCATTTTTGAAACATTTTTGAAAGGACGCTCCTTACAAGAAATTTACAATTCTGTGTTAAGGAACAATGACAGAACATTGTTTTCTACTACGTATACCTATTCTTCTTTTTGATATACCACGTAGTCCAGTGTTTTTGTCATTTTATACCAATCAGATAGGTAACTGCTTTTTGTACCAAGACCCCCACTCCCTCCACAACCTTTCCTGCTGACAAGCAAAATTAGCATCAATTGTTTGGGTATACGAGAAAATGGCGCAAGGTTAGCAGCAGCGATAACCTCTGTGCATTAGGAGTGTTGCCAGCAGTAATGTCAAAAAAAGTGCTGTCAATTTGGAATGCCTTCACATAGGTTATATATAACAGCCAAAACTGCAATGCCCCAGGCACAAAGGTAATAATATTAGTAAGAAATCTCCCCATCACCACGTTTTATCACTCAAATAACAGTTTCAAATACGTTTTGGAAATTCAACCTTTTTTTCTCAGAACATCAGCTTATGCTTTCTGAAAATGCACTTTTACCTCTTGAATGCACACCTTTCAATTTCGGTGTATATATATTAATTCAACCAAGCAAAGGCTTCTACTTTAGTAGGCTGGACTTCACACAGGAGGGGTACTTACAGGTAGCTGGAGACCTGACAATAGCTCACGAGCTACTCGTTGGAGAAGCCTGCTATAGGACATGATTAGTGAGTCAGAGGTCATAAGCAATAGGACAGCCTAAAAAGATATGATTTGGCTTGAGGTACAGACTATGCAGGACATCAGTGCCAAGCCTTCAAAAGGACTTTCTGCCAGGACAGAGAAGCTTTGCTATACATGGATTCATTAATAGATAAACTTTCCCCAAACCTGGTAGATACAGGCCTTGGCACATTTTATGATTTTTCACGGAGGTAAAGCAACACCCTGTTGCCTGTGATTGTGTAGACATTAGATTTTCATTTTTCATTTTTCATTTCTCAAAGACCTTTATAAATAAATGTGTTTCTGATTTGAAAGGTATCAGTATTCCTGAAGCCCAAGCCTGCTTAATTGTAGGCCCCGCTCTCTTTCTCAGTATTGACAGAGGTGGGAGGTACTGCAGGGTCGGAGGCGTGTCAGAATACCTGTGACTTTCTACTGCTTAGCACTCCCCGCACTGTGGTAATGTCTGTGTGCAGGGTCAGATATGCTCAATGTCAGACAGTCCATCAGTCCTTTTTTTCCCGTGGGGATTTCTGATAACTTTGCCAAAGAGTTGTGGTTTCTTTAGGCTTCTGTCCTCCGCAGTGCTCACTCCAGGAATAGACCTCTCCTGACCCTGAAATCCAGATGTGCTTGGCTGAATAGGGTGACCACCTCACTGTATGTCTTTACGCACACGTTTTCCAAGTATGGACTTTCTACCTGCAAAAAACTGCTATCAGGTGTTTTAGCCTAATGTACTTAATGGGCACAAATCAAAACTCCAATACCCAGGACAATTTTGCTGTCACACAAAAGCCCATTGCTGGAAACAATGTCCTCAATGAAATGAGGGTGATGTGGTCAACCCACAGCCAAGGTTGTGCAGAGCACACATAATTGTGTACAGAGCATGACTGGGGTGCCTGGCAGGGATGGACTGGTCATTCTCCATTCTGGCATCTCCCCGGTAGGCTGCAGGAAGTAGGGATTCTATGACCCGACCAACCCCACCGAGGTTGCGGTCTCCTCTAGCATGGGGCCACTTTGAACATGTTTGCCAGGGCTGATGGTGGTTTCCAGTCGGCCCTGGTGCCAAGAATGTGGCTAAGGATGTGCATAGTGTGACAGGCAGTGATCCGGGCTTTGCTGAAGTTTTGCAAAGTGTGGTTTAAGGTCTTCTCCTCAGTGTTGAGGTTCAGCGGAGACTCTGCAGACCCTGGTTGAGGGAGTAAAGAAGTGCTGTCTGGGGATGAGAACTGTGGGACTTAGGCCTTGCTGGGCATTGCCGAAGGTGGATTCTAGGTGGCTGAGAGTGGACACTGTCTGGCTGGGGGAAGGCAGAGCTCGGACAAGTGTGGAGTAGGCTGTGCAACGCAGGGTTGAGGGAGTGCAGGAGGGTTTTGTTTTGTAAAAGGTAGCCAAAGGTCCAGTGCAGGCTTGACTGAGTGCAAAGCGTAACTCAGAGTAGGCAAGGGATAGCTGAGGCCTGCATGGCTGAGTGCAGAGCTTGGAGAATATGGGGCATCACGGAGGATACTCAGCCCATAGCCAAGTACATACAGAGTGCAGCTGAGGGCGGCTGGAAGTGTGCTGCTTGTGGCTGACACCACACAACTCATGGTAGAGTGTGCATGACAAGGGTGATTGTATACGGACATTGTGGGTGCGGGCAGTGGTTTCGGGGACACCTGAAGCAGGTTGAGGTTTGGGGGTAATGGTGGGAGGGACCATGGGTAAGCATGAGCAGGTTGGTGAGTTAAAGAAAAATATGAATGGAAGCTTTCCCCACGTTTGTTGTTGTACCAGGATCGAGTCCTCTTAAATTATGTTTTGTTATAATTGTGCTGTTTTAATTTGTGCACTGTGGACCAACCCGCATTTAACAGCAGGAACTTGTGAGACAGGTGCTGTAACAGAATAATCGTGCATGAGCTGGTTTTCACAAGCCACTTTTTCAACTATTTTTTAAAAGAATGCCGCCAAAATTATTTGTGGGAATTGATGGGTAATTCTCAATTTAAAATTCTCAGTTCAACATCAAGTAACAGTAATCAAACATTCTTTTCTACCATGATTACCCATATTCCTTTTTGAAACACCCGATAGCCACTGGTAGTAAGACCGAGCACTGCTTTTTCTGTCCAATTCGATGTATTTTAATTCAGCAGAATATATTTTTTTTCTTTTCTCCCAAGACCCTTCACTGGAGGTAGAGTCTGTCGGAACCTGATTTATCTGAGGACAAACATTCACTTCATCAGAATATTTCAGATTCAACTTCGTGATGTCTTATCCCACATATTATAAAAGCATACCTCTCCTTCCTGCCACAGGGGTGTTTCTCTACGAGATGCTGGATGCTGCAGACCTGGCGTGGATTCACAGAACCCATTGGTGGGCAGAAGGGTGTGAACGATGCTCTGCCACAGGTCAGCTTCTGACTTGGAAAGGGGAGGGGAAAGCAGGGTTCTGAGTCTCCACTGGACCTCATGTTCCTTCATCTCCTCCCTAAAGAGGCCAGACTCCACATTTTCCCTTCAAAGGGGCAAACCCAAATGGTTGAGAACATGCTCAACACTCCTGATTTAGGTCATACTGCTAATATCTACAACGAATAAAACGACTTGCAAAGCCAACAGGTCTTCCTTTTGGGACCTATTGGCTTTGCCAATGCCTTTCTATCGACACGATTCTGTGCATCATGGTCAAAAGGAAAAAGCATAATGGTGCAGCAGCAGCAATCGAATCATTTTTCATGCTTGATTAAAACTTCGCACACATGAATAATTATGTATAAGTGCATAAAAAATGATGCAGTTGCTATTTTTATCACCAATCTGAGGTAGGTCGTTACATTTTTTTTAAACGAAAAAGCAGTGGAAATCACATTTTCTTGCAGAGGGGTGGGTAGCAATTTGTGGCAGGTCCTCGCCCCCATCCCCACAAGCGCCCCCAAAAATAAAAAAGAAAAAGAAAAAAAAAGACAGAGGGCAATTAAGGAGTGTGGGGTAGAAGCAACAGGGAGCAGGCGGGGAAAGCAGCCCAGGAGGGAGAGCAACAATTGGCTTGGAGAAGCACATGCGCGAGAAAGCAACATGAAGCGTGGGGGACGGGGGACGTTGTTTAGGGGAGAAGTACACGAGGCACAGCTTGTAACACGAGGGAGGCAGCAACATGGAGTACAGGGGTGGGTGACTGGCCACGGTGGGGAGAACCATACAAGGGGAAAACACATGCACTCTCATGGATTGCCAAAATAAAAAGAGTAAAGTAGTTCCCTCAAACTGGGCAGCGGAAGGATAGAAGCCAACCCATCAGGGAGATGGTAAACAGGTACTCCAGTGAAGAGACATACAAACTAAAGAAGCTGAGACAAGGAAAGACACTGAATAAGAAGCAAGCACATGAGTGACAATAAAACAACTAACCAGTGGTAAGCAATAGACAGTCTGTAAGCCCCTGTAAGCTTTTGGTAACCCTACAATAGATATTTTGCAACCAGACAGCTTGAGCTGTAACCAGACCTTCATTTGGCAGCTTTAGCTCTCACTGAACTGTCATCTGACAGTCTAGAAACTGTGACTGGCGTGGGCAAGCTTGGCTAGATACCCAGGGGACGCAGCAGTGTTAAACCTTTACCCTTGAAGCGTGGTCCTTAGGCCTTTGCCCCCACTGTCAGTGCTTACTCTGCTTATGGGACTTCCCTTTGCATAGGAATTGTCCCGAACCCCAGCCCACTCCGCTCCTCAGTTTAATAAGGCGCCTCTACTTCAAGCACTGCTACGTGTGAGGGACGTTTGCACGACTGCTACCCGTGCTGCGCCGGTTCTGGGCTGGCGCTGCTGCACGTGTGTAAGGTTGCTGCTGCACTTGCACGTGTGTGCGAAGTTTGCATTTCTGCTGTGGCTTGTGTGGGGGATCTTGGCTGCTGGTAATTTATTTACAGGGTGTATGAAGAAAGCTTACACTGCTGTAAGGCTAAGGGAAGCTTGCACTGCTGCACGTGGGGTGTGTGTGAAGCTTGAACTGCAGTGCAAGTGCTGAGCAGGTCGGTGTATTATTGTGTGTGACTAACACTTGCACTGCTGCACGTGGAGTGTGCGTGAAGGCTGCATTGCTTCTGCAGGGAGGTAAAGGTGTGTATAAGGAAGCTTACTCCGCTGCGTGTGATGTATCTGTGAGAAGCACGCGCCGCTCTGTGTGAGGAGAGGTTACACTGCTGCACCATGTATGTTGCTGTATTAGTGACGGAAGGTTCCGTTGCTGCGTGCGCTGCACATGTATGTGTGAGGGCAGCTTACACATCTGCACGTGCTGTGTGTGTGTGATACTTGAACCGCTACATTTGTGTGTGAGTGAATCGAAAACTGCTGGGTGTTCGTGTATGACGCTTGCATTTCCGCTCGTGCTGTACAACAGTGGGGCAAGCTTACCCTGGGCGTTTGCTTTATGTCAGCTAGTGCTGCACAGATGTATGTGTGAGGGTACCTTAACACCGGCGGGTGTGCGAGTTTACAGTGCTATACAGCTTGTAGAGGGGGTTTCACTGGTCCTGTCCCTGTTTTGTGTGCGAGGGAAGCTTGCTAAGTTGATGGGTAGCAGTGGGAGGTGCACACCTAGGGGGACCAGACGTCCCAGATGTATCCAGATAGTCGGGGTTTTTGGACGTATGTCCCGGTGTCCACAGTAAACACATGTTCTGGTTTTGGGACTGGGTCAGGTCAGCCAAAGCTCCGCACTTGATATGCTGCGTATAAATCAGACCCTCTTTTGTGATCCATCTTACAGCGCATTCGAAAGATAAGCATCTCTTTTCCTAAAACAAGTGCCCAGCTCTATGGACTTCACCCCTTGTAGCTCCTGACCTCAACGTGTCACATCGCTTGCCTTAGTTTTGTGGCACGTGCCATTTAAAAGCAATTCCAGAAGCTGTCTTTTGTGACCTGCAAATAAGGTGTGCTATAAAATAAAAGCCCTATAACACTTCACAGACCTAAACCTATCTTGAGTTAGTCATTGCCATATTTTTATGCCGGAAATGGCCATTTAATATGAATCAGAACATTTCAATTTAGTGCCTTCTGTGATTACCACAAAACGCCTATGTAATGTAGTGAACAATTAATCGCTTTTAGTGTAATGCTCTTATTGTCTAACATTGTCTCAAGCGTTTGTGCTATTGCAGAAAAAGGCCTGAATATAAGTTGCATAGTACTGAGGTAAGGATGAAATCGCACGTGGTTTTGCTGTGATTTTTCATCAGTACTCTCCAGCTACGAGTAAAACCGCTTGGGATTTTATTGCATACATTTACCATCTGCTCTGAGCAAGCGGCAAAGGTACGTGTGGGTCTGGTGGGCGGTAAAGAGATGGTTGATGAGATTATAGGTGAGAAAGGAAAGCATTTTCTAGCAGAAAAAAGGTGTAACGAGACCTGGCTGCTGCAGCCAAAGTGTCATGCATTTTTTTCGGCTGGTTTTACCAACCAGAAACATCGTATTTGGTTCCCTCACATCCAGTAAAACTGGTTGGAAAAAAAACCAAGCAATTTATAATCAGGTGAAGCCACATAAAAGCATGGAGTAATTTCGCTCAATCTAAGTTATACTCCGGGCCTATGTGGTACGGAGCTAGAAATATAGTCCTACTTCTGTGTCAATGGAATGTCCCAGTTTTTGGTTTAGAAAATCTGGTCACCCCTCAGTGCTCTGTGTGCTGTCAATCAACTCCGCGGAAAGCATACCTGAACACCACTACTCCCCCCTCCTCTTCCGCATTGCAGTCCCGTGCAGCAGGCCAGACCAATGACAGACCAGCCACCACACCCAACCAGTCTACCCAGGTCAGTGGCTGCGGTAACAGCATCAGCTCTATTGAGCCTCCAGCTCTCTTTGTTTTGACACCGCGATGATTTCCTTCTGTCTGGTTCTGAAAGTGTCTGAATGTATTTTATAGCTTATTTTCTAGTTTATTTAGTAATTTTAAAACGTGCCACAGTGTCACGTGACAAGACCTATGAGTGGTCGTACCGTATTTCTACAACGACCTACTTTTCCTGCGCAATACCAATTGGAAGGCGTTCTTCGAGCTTGAAGTACACTGCTGACCCCTGAACCTCCACCAATGAGTCTGATCTCATGCCTTCATGCTATAAAGTCACCCCTCTACACAATACTCGCGTTCATTCTATAGTGATAGCTCGGTCAGATTCGGACTCCTTTTCTGTGTACCCTATGACTTGCAAATCACTGATTTAAATCAATGCCTCGTTATTATAGGATTTCAAACAATCCTTCTTGAGATGTGGAGTCCAGAATTGGACACCATACTGCAGATGTGGCCCCTAGAACGTGGGCATTCATTTATATGTGGCATCCAGTAAAGGACATAATAATTCTGCTGTGCCCTATGAAATGGACCCAGTCCTTCAGATGTGGCTTTCAGTGCAGGACGCAAATTTGGCCTTTAGGACTGTGTACAATAGTTCAGATGTAACACGAACTGGAAAGAATACGCTCCAGATGTGATCTCCTAAACTGGACACTTCAGCTGTGCCCACGGAGCTGAACACCAGAGCCCTAATTTGCTATGCTGGCTGGCCTTCTCTCTTAAATCTTTACCTGACATGCCACACCAGATTCACAACTTCCACACACAATGTGTACTCTTTTAATGAGTTAACTTAAAAGAAGGAAAGCTTTGATTTGTGTCCTGGTCAGCGTGTCTATGGGGTCGACAGAATTGCCCATTTATGGCTTGCCCTGAGGCACCGCTGGCCCTGTCCTTGCTACCCTTGCTCTCAGGAGTCATGGGGGCAGTGGTGCAGGAACAGGAAGTAACACCGGCTCCAAATGTCGCCTCAGAACATAGGAGGCTGCTGAAGGACTGAGGGGAGGGGCAATGGACTGACCCTTGGGGTCATACCTATCAGTGAGGCAGAGGGTGAGGTGGTACCGGGGCGTAGGGGACACACTGCTCCCCAGTAACAACTGTTTATCATTTTCCTTGCCAGCGTTGGGGTTCTTGGCACACTTGCAAGACTATTTTTGATACTGTGATGTCAGCTGCTGTCAGATGGTGCGTGATGTCAACGCCGCTACTCTTCATTTGTCTTTTTTGTGAATGAACGCCCATGACATTTGCCAGTGGTGAATGTTTCTTACCGTGCCCCGGCGCTGGCTTCCGCCTCATCTAGATGGGTGAGGTGTGAATGGATCTTGCACTGGGGGGTGCCCCCCTCCGCCCATCCAGTGACGCAGAGAGAGTGCCCAGAGCGGGCGCGGAAGAGGAGGCCATGGGCAGCGACACCGCGTTGATGTTGGTCGGCTGGGCGGCCGAGGCACCAGAACGGGGTGTGTAGGGCGACCGACGGAAGCTGCGGCTCAGGCGCCTGGAAAGCCGGCGCACCAGGCCCAGCACGCCCTCATCGGCTGCATTTTTCTTGGCCAGCCCCACATCGTCCAGCAGCTCCTCGGGGGGCACCTCGATATTGCCCGTGTACCAAAAGACCCACCAGATGAGGCTGAGAAAGATAATGATGGCACCGGCGTAAATGAGGAAGTCGTAGAAGTAAACGTTGGCAAAGACCCCCGTCAGCAGCACCGCCAGGCCTATCACGTCAAAAACCACCGCCAACCAGAAGGAGTAGGCGCAGCGGCCCAGCCCGGCCTTGGTGAAGACCATGGGGGTGGCCGCAACTCCTCTTCTGCGTCAAGAATGAAAAACTCCAAAGTGGCTGAGCCAGCCGTCCCCCGAGAAGCTTCAGCGTCACATCGAAACAGCCACCAGGACCCCTCGGGGCTGCAGCAGCTGACAGGCCTCAAAGGTGACCGGGCCACCAGAGAATCCTCAAAAACCACCGGCCACCTGGGCGGCCAAGCGGTCAAAGTCTCCGACGTCGATGTCAGTTCAGTGGCCTCGTCCTGATCACCGGGGCCCAACCCTCGGGTATGATGTCAGTGGCAGGGACTGATATCCAAGCCGTTTGGCTGGGCGACGTCGCAGGTTATTCATTAACCGTATAGGCCTCTCTGCGAGGCGCTGCGGATCGATCGGACGTCCTGATAACCTGGGCGGTGAGGGTTGGTAGCAGGAGGGTTGTTCGGCGTCTCAGCCTTTGAATCTCCTCAGTCGGGCCTGTTGTTGTTGATTGTGGCCACGTTGCGACAACATCTCCTCCGACCTGGACCTGCAGCGAGCGCGGTCCCCGGGGAGCGCCGCGCCACCTGTCACCAGAGAGTCCACCTGGGCGCTATGGCGACCGCTAAACACCGCGCCCTCAGCATCCCGAGACACGCCCCGTGCGAGGGCGCGGCACCGCGCCCTGCAGGTGTTCGACTGCTACCCGTGACCTTTGTTCCGTTCACTGTTCAAACACTGTCCGAAGTATGGCGATTTGGATGAAAGTGCGCAACATAATGCAAAATACTTTTATAGTCCATGTAACATTCACTGATAAGAACATCTCTTCGCAGTTCCCGACCTCCCGCCCACTTCGCCACCACCCATGGAAGATTTCATATCAACATTTCGGTTAAAAGGGCTTTTACAGTACCAATGTATACATATTCCTTAAGTTCGAACATCTCTCCACAGCCTATCCCACTCTGGAAATAATGGCTGTTATAAGACCATCTCGCAACTGCCATAGAGTGACTTTACCCCGAAAGTAATCCACCGTGTAACAGCATGTCCCTCCTTATGGCTGAGCCTGTCCCTCCTTATGGTTCAAATTCGTGGTTTAATACTTCTCCCCGCAGCCCTCGGCTGTCTCTCTGTAGAAGAAACGGACATTATAAGAGCATCTTTATAAAGCCATCTTGTCCATCGTATATATCTACACAATCCCAGCCTGTCCGCCTCTACAGAAGTAATTCACGCTGTACAACAATAGCTCTGTAGCCCCAGCCTGTCCCCTCTCTTCAGAAAGTAGACACCTCAGCAAAACCCCAGCCTGATCCTCCCTTTGAAAGTAATCTACGTTTTCTAATCACTTCTTAGCAGTGTCAGTTTCCCTCCATGTGGAAATAATGTTTGGTGTTGGAACATTGATCCACAGCTTAGACTGTATCTTTTCAGTGAAATAATTAGCATTATAAAAACACCTCTCCAAAGCCCCCGCCTTTTCCTTACTGTGGAATTAATACCAGTTATAAGACCATCACTCAACAGCTTAGCCTGTTCCTCTCTATAGAACTAATTCACATTAAATATGGGGGATAATTCAGAATTCCAGCTCCATGTCCAAAGAGGGACAAGACTGAAAGCAGAGTTTCTTTATAAAGTCATGAAACATCGAGGTGGCTTGCAATATTCTTTTAATGCATAGCAGAGGTTATTTTATTCCTTATATTACATGGTCACACCATCATCCTTCCCACAAACTGCTTAAATTCTTAGGCCCTCATTACAACCCTGGCAGTCGGTGTAAAAGCGGCGGTAAAACCGCCAACATGCTGGCGGAAAAAAATGGGATTAAGACCACGGCGGAAACCGCCAACATAGACAGCCACCTTAACACTCCGACCGCCACAGTGGTACAGACAAACAGCATGGCGGTCACCGCCAACAGTCAGGCAGAACACAATGTGCCGCCCACACTATTATGACAGGCCAATCCGCCACTTTTTCCGTGGCGGAATCAACGCAAACAAAAACACGGCGGAAACAGGACTTGGAAGGGGAAACACTCACCTCTACATAACCCACGAGGAACCAGGACGCCCTGGAGCCTGAACTCCAAATACTCCCTGCGATTGTCTTCCTGCTCCTCTACCAGGAGCACGACCGACGGCAGCGACGACCACGGTGAGTACTGCACCTACAACACAGGGGAGGGCAAAGAGAGTGACACACACATGCAACGCCCCCACCCCCATCCTCACCCACAACAACACACACACCAATATATGCTGAAATATTACACATACATCCCCCAACCCCCCTGGAAGAACGCAATGACAAAAGGAAATGAGTTGAACGATTGTAATCATGTAAAATCCATTAATCAAAAACATATATACACTATAAACAAATATGTACACCAAGAATTCAAGTCCAGGTACTGCACCAATATAGTCCGTGGACCACTGGGCCCAAAATGCATGGGCGAGGCCCACACAAGATACCCAATCGAAACGGAGATAACACTGCAGGAGCATCAGATCGAAAAAAAACAGGCACCTTAAGGGGATGGGAAGGGGGGCACCTCAGCCGGATGAGTGCACGACGTCAGCTCCACGAGGGGGCTCCATGCCCATTGATGTATCTTGGGGAGTGCAAAGCCACAGTCCCTCAAGTGGGTGGTTTGCCCACTGCTTTATCCTGGGGAGTGCAAAGCCACAGTCTCTCAAGTCTCTCAAGTGGGTGGTTTGCCCACTGCTTTATCCTGGGGAGTGCAAAGCCACAGTCTCCCAAGTCTCCCCAGTGGATGGGTTGCCCACTGCTTTATCCTGGGGAGTGGAAAGCCACAGTCTCTCAAGTGGGTGGTTTGCCCACTGCTTTATCCTGGGGAGTGCAACGCCACAGTCTTTCAAGTGGATGTCTTCCTCCACTGGTTCTGGAGGGGGCTTGGTGCCCAGAGTGCTTCATCCTGCCAAGGACTGAGGTAGCGGATGCCTTTCTCCACTGGTTCTGGAGCGGGCTTTGTGCGCAGAGTGCTTCATCCTGCCAAGGACTGAGGTAGTGGTTGCCTTTCTCCACTGGTTCTGGAGGGGGCCTTGTGCCCAGAGTGCTTCATCCTGCCAAGGACTGAGGTAGTGGATGTGATACTCCACTGACGGTGGGGCAACATGGAAGCTGCCCAGGCCCCTGAAACTGACCACCAGCCTCGTACGAATGACCACTGGGGATGGCAGCCATGTCTGTGGTGGAGCCACTGGCTCAGGATGTGGCGTGGCCGCTGGCGGTGCTGGCGGCGGGCTCAGTAGCGCCGGTCATTGGGCAGCGGTGCTGGTGGTGGCTCACTGACCTCGGTGCTGGCAGCGGTGTCATGAGCGGTGGTGCTGGTGGGGGGCTCACTGACCTCGGTGCTGGCGGCGGTGTCATGAGCGGCGGTGCTGGTGGCGGGCTCACTGACCGCGGTGCTGGCGGCGGAGTCATGGGCGGCAGTGCTGGTGGCGGGCTCACTGACCGCAGTGCTGCTGAAGGGCACGGTGTCTGCGGTGCTGGTGAAGGGCTCAGTATCTTGGGTGCTGGCGGCGGTGCCTGTGGCGGCGGTGCATGTGGCAGTGCCGGTGGCGGTCTTGTCTGCCGTGCAGGTTGGTGGGGACGTTGACTTGCCTTTCTTTTTCTGGCCCTTCCCCACCTTGGATGGTGGCGCAGCTGTCTTGCCACGCCCAACTGTTGTCTTGGCTGAGCCCTTGGTGGCAGGTGTTTTGGCCTTCTCCCTCCGGGATGTGGGCAACTTCTTCTGTTTTGGGGGTGGGGGAATGTCCTTGGCCTCGCTCCTTGGGACACTGGCAGCCTTGCTGCTTGGCGCACTCCAGAATCCGGTTACTGCTGGCACCACTGTGCCCGGTGATGTGGTGGCTGAGGTGCTGGGTTGGGACCTGGAAAGGCGGGCCCTAGGGGACGGAAGGGTTGGGGGAGGTGAAGGGAAGAGGTCAAGGTTTGACAGGAAACGTTTTTTAGACACACTGGGACGGGTAGATGGAGGGGGTTTGGGAGGGGAGGAAGAGGTAGTGGTTGTAGGAGGTGTTCGTTTGCTGACTTTGGGTGAAGGTGCATGGGCTGGAGGCTGTCGTGAGGTGGATGGCTGTTGGGTGGGTGTGTGACTGCGTTTGTGTACTTTGGGAGGAGAGCTCACAGACACACTGGTAGAGGACACAGGGGATATGTGAATGGTAGTGGGGGTGGTGATTGCACGTGAGCGGTGTGTGGTGATGGGCGTGCTGGTGATGGAGGTAGTGGCTGAGGATGTAGTGCATGCCGGTGTGAGTGGAGACGTGACAGGGAGGAAGGAGGGAGACGTGGAGGAGGGGGACACAGTGGAGGCAGTGGATGTTGGTATGTGTGCATGGGTATGATGCTTGTGTGAGTGCCTGTGGGATGTGTGGTGCTTATGTTTGCCAGAGCTACCCTTGTGTGTTGAGGTGTGTGCATGCTGGTCTGATGGTATGCTTGGGATAGGCTGAGGTACTGGGGATTGGGTCAGGGTGGAGGAAGTTGGAGGGGGGAGGTTGGACACAGGGACAATGGCTGCCATCAGTGCTGAGGCCAGAGTCTGAAATGCTTGCTGTTGGGCTGCCTGGCCAGAATGAATGCCCTCCAGGTATGCATTTGTCTGTTGCAACTGTCTCTCTACACCCTGGATGGCATTCAGAATGGTAGACTGCCCAACAGTGTGGCATCTCAGGAGGTCAATGGCCTCCTCACTGAGGGCAGCAGGGCGGACTGGGGCAGGGCCTGAGGTGCCTGGGGCAAAGGAGTTGCCCACCCTCCTGGGTGAGTGGCCTCGGGGCACACGCTGAGGGGCTGCTGGGAGGGCGGTTCTGGTAGGGGGGTGGCGGCTGTACTTGTAGATGCGGGGGGCACAGAGGGGCCTGCCACCGCAAGGGAGCTCCCATCAGAGGAGGAGTCGGTGTCGCTGGTCTCTGCACCAGTCCCCGCCGTGGAGCTACCCTCGCCCTCCGTCCCACTGGTGAATTCTGACTCCGTAGTCTCACCCACCAGGGCCATGTGGGATACAGCTCTCTCCTGCTCCGGTGGCACAGCTCCTCCGCCTGATGATGCTAATGCACACAAGAACAGGGAGACCACAAAAAGGGGAGGAAAGAAAGTAGAAAGACATGTTCAGTACATGCAATACGGCTACCGTTGGCGGACACTACAGACACAGAAGCCCTCTGCACAACGCCATGCACTTAGAGTTCCCTAATTCCTCACAGGGACATAGGGTACATGGCCTATGCCCGATTGCTGCACACATGGAAGTCACAGGAGCCTGACTAGGTGTAGATGGCTCTTACTACTGGTGGGGTTGGGGTGCCACTTAGCCTGCCTCACAAAGGGTCCTTGCCTACAAGGCTCGCCCTAGCCTAGGGGAACCCACAGCCCACCTCCCCCACCCAGACACCTCCAATGCGAGTCAGATGGATGTGACTGTACTCACCCCCTTGTGGCTGCTGTGATGCCCTCAAGCGCCAATCCAACTCCGGATACGCCACCGCCAGGATCCGGAACATCAGGGAGGTCATGGTGCGACGGGCACCCCTCCCACGTTGGGAAGCCATCCCCAGCTGGGCCTCTGCCGTCTTCTTGCTCCAGCGGCGAATGTCCTCCCATCTTTTACGGCAGTGGGTGCTCCCTCTGTGGTGGACCCCCAGGGCCCGGACGTCCTTGGCGATGGCACGCCAAATATCCTTCTTTTTGTGGGCGCTGACCTACAGGAATAGTACAGGGGAAAAGGTACAACATTAACCGTCCGGACCGTCACAGTCATTGGCCCATGTTCCCACCCTTGCCCTGACGCACATACACTCACCGTCAGACCATGCACACCACTCAAAACAGGCGTTGCCCATACAGCATGCTCACAGTGTACTCACCTGTTTGTCTGGAGGACCGTAGAGTAGCGTGTACTGGGGAGGACCCCATCCACTAGTTTATCTAACTCCTCCGATGTGAAGGCAGGGCCCTTTCCCCAGACACTTGAGCCATCGTCGCTTCCAGACTGAGGTCACAGCAGCACTTGCAGTGTAGTTCCTCTCCTGTTGAAGATCAGGTATCAAGTGAGTGAACAGACAGAAAATGGTGGTCACGTCCGCAGTGGTGCGTACCGTCATCCGCCGGCGTACATCGTCATTGGCTCCTGGGACCCATAGGGTCCATTGTTAACCAATGCAGGATTGCGCCACGGTCTTCGGCCGCCTACCGCGACGGTGTACAACGCCAGCTCAGTTACCTCATATCCCCTTGTCCCACATTACAGGTCAGGCAGCCGCCATTTTAGGGGGCCACATGGCTTTAATTTTAATTCACACATATCTAGGCCTTGCATACACACTAAGACAGGCACATAGCGGATTAACAAATGTGTGCAATAAAGTTGTTTTAGTACCTCAGTGTTGGCTGACCCTCTGATCGCTGTTCTCATCCATAGAGCACGTCCGCTGGGGCAGGTGATGAGATGGCGGCATCCTCTGGCGTACAGACCGCTGGTGGACCTGTCGACAATGGAAGAGCGGCATGTAATTGTCACCTACAGACTTGATAGTGCCACAATCCATAAACTGTGTGCCCAGTTGGAGCCAGACCTGATGTCAGCTATCCACCATCCCACAGGAATCCCCCCTCTAGTGCAGGTCTTGTCAGTACTCCATTTACTGGCAAGTGGGTCTTTTCAAACTACAGTGGCCATAGCATCGGGGATGTCCCAGCCTATGTTCTCAAACGTGTTGTCCAGATTGTTGTCTGCCCTGCTGAAACACATGCTACATCGTTTTCCCTCAGGTGGAGGATTTGCCTACAGTGAAAGGTGACTTCTATGCCCTTGGACATATCCCCAACATCATAGGTGCCATTGATGGGACACATGTGGCCTTGGTACCCCCCGCAGGAGTGAACAGGTGTACAGAAACCGGAAGAGCTACCATTCTATGAATGTGCAGATGGTGTGTTTGGCAGACCAGTACATCTCCCATGTGAACGCCAAGTTTCCTGGCTCAGTGCATGACGCTTACATTATGAGGAATAGCAGCATCCCTTATGTGATGGGGCAACTCCAGAGGCACCGTGTGTGGCTAATAGGTGAGGACAAGGACCCTATACAGTGTGAATATTTGTCTGGGTCCGGGGTTGTCCCTAAGGGTTAGTGTGTGTCTAACAGTTGTACCTCAACATTTGCAGGTGACTCTGGCTACCCCAACCTGTCATGGCTACTGACCCCAGTGAGGAATCCCAGGACAAGGGCAGAGGAATGGTACAATGAGGCACATGGGCGAACTAGGAGGGTTATAGAGAGGACCTTCGGCCTCCTGAAGGCCAGGTTCCAGTGCCTCCATATGACAGGTGGTTCTCTCTACTACTCACTGAAGAAGGTGTGCCAGATCATCGTGGCCTGCTGTATGCTGCACAACCTGCTTTGCGACGACAGGTGCCTTTTCTGCAGGAGGATGGTCCAGAAGGAGGTCTTGTGGCAGCTGTGGAGCCTGTGGACAGTGAAGAAGAGGAGGCAGAAGAAGAGGATATCGACAACAGAAACAACGCTATCCAGCAATACTTCTAGTGAGACACAGGTAAGAAGATGTCACTGGCTCACACATCTCATTCAATTGTTAGACCTATCATATGTCTGTCACTTTCACCCAGTGTATGGACCCTGACTTGTCACTTTGCCTTTCCATTTCACAGATGTGGGTCCCACTGTGTGACCTCTGCTATATTACCTCATGGACTAGAGCTGTATGATACAGGTATGTTGACAATACAATCGACATTGCTATTTTCCTTAGTTATTACAAATACACATTTGTGAAAGCACAGACTGACTCCAGATTGTTTTGTGATTGAAGGGTGTTTATTTCAGTGCAAATTAGTGGAGGGGGTTGTAAAATGGGCAGGGGTGATGGTGGAGGATTGTCCATGGCAGAGTCCAGTCTATTTGTCTCACAAGTGCATTGTCCAAAGGGGCATAAGAAGTGGAGCTAGGGCAGTTTAAGGATGGTCAGGGTGACAAAGTGGGACAGAGGGATGACATTCAGGGTGGTCTCATTTCTTGGTAGGGGTCTTGGCATTGTCTTTGTCCTTGATCTCAGGGACCACTTGCGGGGTGGTTCTCCATCTGCAGGGGGTAGGGTGCTGGTGTTGTGGTCCTGTGGGGTGCCTCCTGTCCACTGGCGCCAGCGGAGGTGGTGGTCCCCGTTCACATGGGAGATGTACTGGTTGGCCAAACACACCATCTGCACGTTCATTGAATGGTAGCTCTTCCGGTTTCTGTACACCTGTTCACTCCTGCCGGGGAGGGGTACCAATGCCACATGTGTCCCATCAATGGCACCTATGATGTTGGGGATATGTCCCAGGGCATAGAAAGTCACCTTTCACTGTGGGCAAATCCTCCACCTCAGGGAAAACGATGTAGCTGCGCATGTGTTTCAGCAGGGCAGACAACACTCTGGACAATACGTTTGAGAACATAGGCTGGGACATCCCTGATGCAATGGCCACTATAGTTTGAAAAGACCCACTTGCCAGAAAATGGAGTACTGTCAGGACCTGCACTAGAGGGGGGATTCCTGTGGGATGGCGGATAGCTGACATCAGGTCTGGCTCCAACTGGGCACACAGTTCATGGATTGTTGGACGATTAAGTCTGTAGGTGACTATTACGTGTCTCTCTTCCATTGTCGACAGGTCCACCGGTGGTCTGTACACCGGAGGATGCCGCCATCTCCTCACTTGCCCCAGCGGACGTGCCCTACGCACGAGAACAGCGAGCAGAGAGTCAACCAACATTGAGGTATTAAAAAAATAATTATTGCACACATTTGTCAATCCGCAATGTGCCTGTCACTGTGTGTATGCAAGGCCTACATAGGTGTGACGCATTTAAAAATAATGCCATGTGGCCCCCTGAAATGGCGGCTGCCTGACCTGTAAGGTGGGACAAGGGGATATGAGGTAAGTGCGCTGGCGCTGTACACCGTCGCAGTAGGCGGTCGAAGACCGTGGCGCAATCCTGCATTGGTTAACATTGGACCCTATGGGTCCCAGGAGCAAATGACGATGTACGCCGGCGGTGACGGTTCGCACCGCCGCGGACGTGACCGCCATTTTCTGTCTGTTCACTCACTTGATACCTGACCTTCGACAGGAGAGGACCTACACTGCAAGTGCTGCTGTGACCTCAGTCTGGAAGCGACAATGGCTCATGTGTCTGGGGAAAGGGCCCCTGCCTTCACTTCAGAGGAGTTGGAGAAGTTAGTGGATGGGGTCCTCCCCCAGTACACGCTACTCTACAATCCTCCAGACAAACAGGAGAGTACACTGTGAGCATGCTGTATGGGCAATGCCTATTTGGAGTGGTGTGGATGGAAGATACGGGGGGACTGAGGCCTGCATGAGCAGATGGTGAGTGTATGTGCGTCAGGGCAAGGGTGGGAACATGGGGCAATGACTGTGACGGTCCGGACGGTTAAAGATTTTCCTTTTCCCCTGTACTATTCCTCTAGGTCAGCGCCCACCAGAAGATGTATATTTGGCGTGCCATCACCAAGGAAGTCCGGACCCTGGGGCCCCCCACAGACGGAGCACCCACTCCCGTAAAAGATGGGAGGACATTCGCCGCTGGAGCAAGAAGACAGCGGAGACCCAGCTGGGGATGGCCTCCCAACATGGGAGGGGTGCCCGTCGCACCATGACCACCCTTATGTTCCGGATCCTGGCGGTGGCCTATTCGGAGATGGATGGGCGCTTGAGGGCATCACAGCAGCCACAAGGGGGTGAGTACAGTCACATCCATCTGACTCTGCGCGCATTACGAGGTGTCTGGGTGGGGGAGGTGGGCTGTGGGTTCCCCTAGGCCAGGCCAAGTTTTGTAGGCAAAGCCCCTTCTTGAGGCAGGCTACGTGGCGCCCCAACCCCACCAGTGGTAAGAGCCAGCTACACCTAGTAAGGCTCCTGTGACTTCCATGTGTGCAGCAATCGGGCATAGGCCTTGTACCCCATGTCCCTGTGATTAATTAGGGAACTCTAAGTGCATGGCGTAGTGCAGAGGGCTGCTGTGTCTGTAGTGTCCGCCCACAGTAGTGGTATTGCATGCACTGAACATGTCTTTCTTCTGTCTCCCCCCCCCTTTTTGTGGTCTCCCTGTTCTTGTGTGCATTAGCATCATCAGGCGGAGGAGCAGTGGCACCAGAGCAGGAGGGAGCTGCATCCCACATGGCCCTGGAGGGCGAGACAACAGAGTCTGAAGCCACCATGGGACGGAAGGGTGAGGGGAGCTCCACGGCGGGGACAGGAGGTGACATCAGCGACAGCGACTCTTCCTCTGATGGGAGATCCCTTGCAGTGGCGGGCCCCTCTGTGCCCCCCACATCAACAGGTACAGCCGCCACCCCCCTACCAGCACCGCCCTCCCAGCAGCCCCTCAGCGTGTGTCACATGGGCGCTCACCCAGGAGGGTGGGCACCTCCTTCGCCCCAGGCACCTCAGGCCCTGCCCCAGTCAGCCCTGCTGCCCTCAGTGAGGAGGCAATTGACCTCCTGAGATCCCTCACTGTTGGGCAGTCTACCATTCTGAATGCCATCCAGGGTGTAGAGAGGCATTTGCAACAAACAAATGCATACCTGGAGGGCATTCATTCTGGCCAGGCAGCCCAACAGAGAGCATTTCAGGCTCTGGCCTCAGCACTGATGGCAGCCATTGTCCCTGTGTCCAGCCTCCCCCCTCCAACTTCCTCCACCCAGACCCAATCCCCTGTACCTCAGCCTATCCCAAGCACACCATCAGACCAGCATGCACACACCTCAACACACAAGGGTGGCTCTGGCAAACATAAGCACCACACATCCCACAGGCACTCACACAAGCATCATACCCGTGCACACATACCAACATCCACTGCCTCCACTGTGTCCCCCTCCTCCACGTCTCCCTCCTCCCTACCTGTCTCGTCTCCACTCACACCTGCATGCACTACATCTTCAGCCACTACCTCCATCACCAGCACGCCCATCACCACACACCGCTCACGTGCACTCACCACCCCACTACCATTCACACATCCCTTGTGTCCTCTACCAGTGTGTCTGTGAGCCCTCCTCCCAAACTACACAAACGCAGCCACACACCCACCCAACAGTCATCCACCTCACAACAGCCTCCAGCCCATACACTTTCACCCAAAGTCAGCAAACGTACAACTCCTACAACCACTACCTCTTCCTCCACTCCCAAAACACCTCCATCTACCCGTCCCATCCCAGTGTGTCTAAAAAGCTTTTCCTGTCTAATATTGACCTCTTCCCTACACCTCACCCCCCGTCCGTCCCCTAGGGCCCGCCTTTCCAGGTCCCAACCCAGCACCTCAGGGACCACATCACCGGGCACAGTGGTGCAAGCAACTGCGGGCTTTTTGAGTGCGCCAAGCAACAGGGCTGCCAGTGTTCCATGGAGCGAGGGCAAGGACATTTTGCCACCTCCAAAAGTAAAAGAGTTGCCCACATCCCGGAGGGAGAAGGCAAAAACACCTGCCACCAAGGGCTCAGGCAAAACAAAAGTGGATAGTGGCAAGACAGCTGCGCCACCATCCAAGGTGGGGAAGGGCCACAAAATCAAGGGCAGGTTCACGTCGACGCCAACCTTCACGGCAGACAAGACCGCCACCAGCACCGCCACCTGCACCGCCACCAGCACCGCAGTCACTGAGCCCGCCACCAGCACTGCAGTCACTGAGCCCACCACCAGCAGCGCCGCCACAAAGACTGCCGCCAGCACCGATGCCACAGAGCCCGCCGCCAGCACCGATGCCACAGAGCCCGCCACCAGCACCGATGCCACAGAGCCCGCCGCCAGCACCGATGCCACAGAGTCCGCCGCAAGCACCAATGCCGCTGACACCGCCGCCAGCACCGCCAGTGGCCCCGCACCAGCGGTCCTGAGCCAGTGGCACCACCGCAGACATGGCTGCCATCCCCAGTGGTCAGTCGTACGAGGCTGGTGGTCGGATCCATGAGCCTGGGCATATTGCATGTTGCACCACCGTCAGTGGAGTATCCCATCCACTACCTCTGTCCTTGGCAGGATGAAGCACTCTGGGCACAAAGCCCCCTCCAGAACCAGTGGAGTATCACATCCACTACCTCAGTCCTTGGCAGGATGAAGCACTCTGGGCACCAAGCACCCTCCAGAACCAGTGGAGAAAGGCATCCACTACCTCAGTCCTTGGCAGGATGAAGCACTCTGGGCACAAAGCCCCCTCCAGAACCAGTAGAGTATCACATTCACAACCTCAGTCCTTGGCAGGATGAAGCACTCAGGGCACAAAGCCCCCTCCAGAACCAGTGGGGTATCACATCCACTACCTCAGTCCTTGGCAGGATGAAGCACTCTGGGCACCAAGCCTCCTCCAGAACCAGTGGAGTATCACATCCACTACCTCAGTCCTTGACAGGATGAAGCACTCTGGGCATAAAGCCCCTTCCAGAACCAGTGGAGAAAGGCATCCACTACCTCAGTCCTTGGCAGGATGAAGCACTCTGGGCACCAAGCCCCCTCCAGAACCAGTGGAGACTGTTATCCACTTGGAAGACTGTGGCTTTGCACTCCCCAGGATAAAGCAGTGGGAAACCCACCCACTTGAGAGACTTGAGAGACTGTGGCTTTGCACTCCCCAGGATAGAGCAGTGGGCAACCCACCCACTTGAGAGACTTGGGAGACTGTGGCTTTGCACTCCCCAGGATGGCGCAGTGGGCAACCCACCCACTTGAGAGACTGTGGCTTTGCACTCCCCAGGATAAAGCAGTGGGTAACCCACCCACTTGAGAGACTTGAGAGACTGTGGCTTTGCACTCCCCAGGATAGAGCAGTGGGCAACCCACCCACTTGAGAGACTTGAGAGACTGTGGCTTTGCACTCCCCAGGATGGAGCAGTGGGCAACCCACCCACTTGAGAGACTTGAGAGACTGTGGCTTTGCACTCCCAGGATAGAGCAGTGGGCAACCCACCCACTTGAGAGACTGTGGCTTTGCACTCCCCAGGATAGAGCAGTGGGCAACCCACCCACTTGAGAGACTTGAGAGACTGTTGCTTTGCACTCCCCAGGATACAGCAGTGGGCATGGGGCCCCCTCATGGAGCTGGCATTGTGCACTCATCCGGCTGAGGTGCCCCCCCCCCTTCCCCCTGAGGTGCCTGTTTCATTTAGATCTGATGCCCCTGCAGTGTTCTCTCCGTTTGGAGTCTGGTATCGAGTGTGGGCCTCGCCCATGCATTTTGGGCCCAGTGGTCCACGGACTATGAATGGTGCACTATCCGGACTTGTGTAGTTGGTGTACATAATTATTTATACTGTTTTTCAAGTTTTGACTAATGGATTTTTATTGATTACAATCGTTCAACTCAATTCCTTTTGTCCTTGCGTTCTTCCAGGGGGGTGGGGAGGGCGTATATGTAATGTTGCAGAATGTGTTTGTGTGTATGGTGTTGTGGGTGAGGGTGGGGGTGGGGGTGTTGCATGTTGCATGTGTGTGTGTCACTCTCTTTTCCCTCCCCCTCCCCTGTGATGTAGGTGCAGTACTCACCGTGGTCGTCGTCGCCGTCTTTCGTGCACCTGGTAGAGCAGGAATACCATTGCAGGGAGTATTTGGAGTTCTGGCTCCATGGCGTCCTGGTTCCTCGTGGAATGTGTAGAGGTGAGTGTTTTCCCTTCCAAGTCCTGTTTCCGCTGTGTTTTTGTTCGCGTTGGTTCCACCCCGGAAAAGGTGGCGGATTAGCCTCTCATAATAGTGTGGGCGGTACATTGTCTTCCGCCTGTCTGTTGGCGGTTCTACCGCAGTGTTTGTTTCTACCGCCGTGGCGGTCGGAGTGTTAAAGTGGCTGTCTATGTTGGCGGTTTCTGCCATGGTCGTGATTCCATTTTTTTTACTGCGGCCTGTTGGCGGTCTTACCGCCGCTTTAACACCGACCGCCAGGGTTGTAATGAGGGCCAGAGTGTGGTTCCCTCACCTAGATGAACGAGTTGAGAGTTAAAAGCATTATCCCTCAAGGTGAGGCAGCATCCATTGACAATGTCTGACCTCCCTTTGCATGCTTGGGAGAGAGTTGCAGTTGATATTATTGATGAATACTCTCATTTTCCATTGGTGGAAGATTTATCATCGACAACCTTGGATAAAGTCATGGAGGGCTTGATGACATCTTCGTAGCGTGGGGCATCCCTGCTATTCTCAAATCTGACAATGGCCCATCTGTCAGTAGCAAAGAATTCAAGGAGTTTTTTTATCAACTTAATGTTAAGCACCAAAAAGCACACCTCTCTTGCCCCAACCCATTGGTGTTGTTGAACTATTTATGGGCACCCTCAAGAGGGTAATTCAGAGAGCAACAATGAAAGGAATCAATCTAAATAAAGCGGTGTGCCCAGCACTTTGTGCCTGTTGATCAACTCCTTACTCCACAACTGGTGAGAGCCCTGCCACCTTGCTATTTGTGAGAGTCATCAGAATCAAACTACCACAATGGACATCATCAAGCCGGTGAATGCCGATAAGGTTTGTGTCACAGATACTTCTCAAAAGTGTAAAATGAAAAGATATGTCTATCAGAGCGGACGTGCCCAGGAATCACTTTTTGAGAAAGGGGACTTGGTACTGGTCAGACAGAAACGGAAGCATAAATCAGATACTCTGTTTACTGTCAACCCTTTGAGGGTCCTGACATGCAAAGGACACATGGTGACAGCACATCGTCCCGGAAAATCCATCACATGGGACTGATCACAGTTTAAACATCTACATCAGTGTTTGTCAGCTCCTGAAATCACAAGTGAGGTGACCCTGCCTGAATGTCCAGGTCACACACCTGAGCCTATGCCCTCGATGCATGATGACGGTGCATCTCAACTACGTCATACCACCCGATCTGGCAGACCATTGTGAGCACCTTGATGGCTCATTGAGGATATATGATGCTAATGTTGTTTGTACTTTTTATTTAACAAGGGGGAGATGTAGTGTCTTTGATATTATGCGAGCTACGGCCCTTGAGGTCCTGGGTGGACTCTAAACAGGAATTACACAATTGAATGGGATGTTAAGATGTGGCGCATTGCATGAGTGCGAAATAGAATGTTGAAGAATAAAGACGTCTGTTACAGAGCTCTGTGTATGGCGTGTTCATTTACATGCTCGCGGGTTGGGGAGGCTACTACAGCTAGTAAGACTGCAGCAGAGTCAGTCACATTTCTGACTCATTTGTGAATGACCTGTATGGTGGGGGAGTAGTCAGCCACCAATGTGGCTCATGTCAGAAAGACCTGTAGTGCTGTGGTAGAGGTATCAGCCTGTAGCCAAATATTGGTTTCTTTACTATAGTGACCTGGAGCACGATGCCTCAGCTCACCTTAATAATGAAAAGGCACAATAGAGTATGTATCGGGTGATACATTATAACACAAGAACTAGACCTTTATGAGAATGAAAAGGGCAGCTTTAATTAAGCAGTTGCATATCTCAACTTACAAACCTGACAGGTGACTTACAGACCACTAGCAGCTTCAGTGAACATCAATGAAATCCTGACCAACAACCCACCTTTATTACATCCTCACTTAACCCCTCCAAATCTCCCCGCCCCCATTTAAAACATGCAACCCTAGCTCAGGGCCCTAGGCCTAAACCGCTCAAGACATATTACACTTCAACTCCTAACAACTTCACAGCACCCCAGCCCCTAACACCTTTCGCTTCCTCAATCCGAACCCCTGACTAGTAGCGAGGCAAACCTACACTTGTGACCTACACATAAAAACTTACCAATCCGCTTCTCGGAAAAACTCTGTATGTGGTCTTTTTCTGTCCTCATTATTCTTTACCCCCACCTATACTCAACACTTCCCCCCAAAAAGGCAGCTAAAAATTCTCCTAGCTCCATCAGATACCGTTCCATGCCCATCCTCGATATGTGCACTCCATCAACTCTAAAATAATGCTTGTTTTTATACCATATTTCGTCATGACCCATATGACCAATCCCTTCATCTTTGGAAAAAAATCTCATTCCTCTATCCACCTTTCTACAATCAACACCAATGTTTGCATGTTTAAAGGCTCTTCATCACAGCCTTCTTGCATCAACTCAGTCCACAACCACGTCCTAGCACACAACAGTTTTATCTGCTTCAAATCTCTCATTGTGTTTTTCAACAAGGCTAGATCCTTCAACGGAAACAAACTATTCTCCCCTAGATGAAAAACATCTGGACAGCTCCTAACCTTAAATAACTCTGCTAACTTTGCCAGCAAATGGCCCCATCACATCCCCTGCACCCCACCACCGTATCTGCAGTCTAATGTGTCAAAACCTAGCTGTTTGTCATAACACCTGGCTTCCCCCTGTCTTGACGCCCACCTTCTGAACAAATGTCCACAAATCCATACTGTCACTGAATCTGGGTCATGGCCAGCTGCACAACCTGCAGAAACAAACTAGCATTGGCAAAACCAATAGGTCACGCCTATGTAAGAGCTATTGGCTTGCCAGTGTGTTTTAGCCATATTGGACACCAGCGTGGCTGCTGTTCAGCATGACTAAAAGTGCCAGAGTGCAGCTGTGTAGAGTGGAGTAGAGTGGAATAGAGAGCAGTAGTGTACTGTACAGTGATGCAGAGTAGAGTGATGTGGCGTTGGGTGCAGTGACAGAATGCAGCTGTATAGAAGGCATTGGCATAGAGTGCAGTGGTTTAAAGTAGAGTGGCATAGAGTGCAGTGGCGTAAAGTAGATTTTTTCAGAGTCGAGTGAAGTTGCGTTGAGAGGAGTGGTTCAGGGTAGAGTGCAGTTGCGTAGAGTAGCATAGAATGTAATGGTGTAAAGTAAAGTGGTGTAGAGTGCAGTGGCATAGAGTGCAGTGGTGCAGAGTAGATTAGAATAATGTACTGTGGATTGGTGTAGAATGCAGATGCATAGGGTTGAATGTTACAGGGTAAAGTCCATTGGCGTAGAGTATATTAGCATAGAGTGCAGTGGTGTAGAATGCAGTGTTGCAGAATGGTGCAGAGTACAGTGGCGTAGAGTGGAGTTGTGCAGAGTAAATTGGTATGGCCTGGACTGGAGTAGTGTAGAGTGCAGTGTCAACAAGTGCAGTGGTGTAGAGTAGAGTGACAAAGACTGCATTGGCATAGAGTAGAGTGGTACAGGGTAGAGTAGAGAGGAGTGGTACAAAGGAGAGTGCAGTGATGTGCAGTGGTGCAGAGGAGAGCGGCGTAGAGTGGACTATTCATCATGTAATAGGACACTGCCATTACGGACAACACATTTTCAATTGAAATGGTCATTACATTTGTACAGACATACACTGTCACTAATGAAACTATAGAGTGCATAGATGAACATGTGTGGAAATTGTATCACCTATTGTAATGATTTATTTGATCATATTAAAGTACTTGTTTCCAGCACACTTCAAAAATATTTTAAAAAACTGCTTTATTTGTGTTCCTAATTCCGATATATTCTGAAGTACTTACATAGTTCATTTAAATGTTGTTGTATGCTTGAAAACATCTTTCCTGCCCCTAGTATCCAGCAAGATTATTACAGAAATCCTCTCACACTGAAGTCAGAGAAAGAAAAATAAACAAGTACCCTCGGAAGACAGTGCTTGACATTTGACCTCAGTCTTTGAATGCACAGCAAATGTGATAAGATAAGTACAAGATTTACAGGCCTCGTTACAGAAAGGGAGCCCTCGGAAGGATATTGTAAATAAGGTTTGGGCAAGGGAAGGTACAAAATCAAACTAGAAAGCTTAAAACAAATAAAGCCTGTGTAAGGAAATGTCTCCTTGGCATGGTTACCCCCTGACTTTTTGCCTTTGCTGATGCTAAGTTATGATTTGAAAGTGTGCTGGGACCCTGCTAACCAGGCCCCAGCACCAGTGTTCTTTCCCTAAACTGTACCTTTGTCTCCACAATTGGCACAACCCTAGCACTCAGGTAAGTCCCTTGTAACTGGTACCCCTGGTACCAATAGCCCTCATGCCAGGGAAGGTCTCTAAGGGCTGCAGCATGTCTAATGCCACCCTAGGAACCCCTCACTCAGCACATACACACTGCTTCACAGCTTATGTGTGCTGGTGGGGAGAAAATAACTAAGTCGATATGGCACTCCCCTCAGAGTGCCATGCCAACCTCACACTGCCTGTGGCATAGGTAAGTCACCCCTCTAGCAGGCCTTATAGCCCTAAGACAAGGTGCATTATACCACAGGTGAGGGCATATGTGTATGAGCACTATGCCCCTACAGTGTCTAAGCAAAACCTCAGACACTGTAAGTGCAGGGTAGCCATAAGAGTATATGGTCTGGGAGTCTGTCAAACATGAACTCCACAGCACCATAATGGCTACACTGAAAACTGGGAAGTTTGGTATCAAACTTCTCAGCACAATAAATGCCAGTGTGCACTTCATTGTAAAATACACCCAGAGGGCATTTTAGAGATGCCCCCTGAAAACATACCCGACTTCCAGTGTGGGCTGACTAGTTTTTGCCAGCCTGCCACACACCAGACATGTTGCTAGCCACATGGGGAGAGTGCCTTTGTCACTCTGTGGCCAGGAACAAAGCCTGTACTGGGTGGAGGTGCTTCTCACCTCCCCCTGCAGGAACTGTAACACCTGGCGGTGAGCCTCAAAGGCTCACACCCTTTGTTACAGCGCCACAGGGCATCCCAGCTAGTGGAGATGCCCGCCCCTCTGGTCACTGCAACCACTTTTGGAAGCAAGGCTGGAGGAGATAATGAGGAAAACAAGAAGGAGTCACCCACCAGTCAGGACAGCCCCTAAGGTGTCCTGAGCTGAGGTGACTCTTACTTTTAGAAATCCTCCATCTTGTAGAAGGAGGATTCCCCCAATAGGATTAGGGATGTGCCCCCCTCCCCACAGGGAGGAGGCACAAAGAGGGTGTAGCCACCCTCAAGGACAGTAGCTATTGGCTACTGCCCTCCCAGACCTAAACACCCCCCTAAATTCAGTATTTAGGGCCCCCCAGAACCGAGGAAGATAGATTCCTGCAACCTAAAGAAGAAGAAGGACTGCTGACCTGAAGCCCTGCAGTGAAGACGGAGACGACAACTGATTTGGCCCCAGCCCCACCGGCCTGTCTCCCTACTTTGATGAAAACTGCAACAGCAACTCATTCCAACAGGGACCAGCGACCTCTGAAGCCTCAGAGGACTGCCCTGCATCTAAAGGACCAAGAAGCTCCCGAGAACAGCGGCCCTGTTCAACAAACTGCAACTTTCTGCAACAAAGAAGCAACTTTTAAGACCCCACGTTTCCCGACGGAAGCGTGAGACTTTCCACTCTGCACCTGATGCCCCCGGCTCGACTTGCGGAAAACAAACACCTCAGGGAGGACTCCACGGCGACTGCGAGCCCGTGAGTAGCCAGAGTTGACCCCCCTGACCCCCCACAGCAACGCCTGCAGAGGAAATCCAGAGGCTCCCCCTGACCGCGACTGCCTGTAACAAGGGACCCGACGCCTGGAATCAACACTGCACCCGCAGCCCCCAGGATCTGAAGGAACCAAACTCCAGTGCAGGAGGGACCCCCAGGCGACCCCCCATCTAGCCCAGGTGGTGGCTACCCCGAGGAGCCTCCCCTGTGCCTGCCTGCATCGTTGAAGAGTCCCCCGGGTCTCCCCATTGCTTTCTACAGAAAACCCGACGCCTGTTTGCACTCTGCACCCGGCCGCCCCTGTGCCGCTGAGGGTGTACTTTCTGTGCCTGCTTGTGTCCCCCCGGTGCCCTACAAATACCCCCTGGTCTGCCCTCCGAGGTTGCAGGTACTTACCTGCTGGCAGACTGGAACCGGGGCACCCCTGTTTCCATTGAAGCTCATGTGTTTTGGGCACCTCTTTGACCTCTGCACCTGACCGGCCCTAGGCTGCTGGTGTGGTAACTTTGGGGTTGCCTTGAACCCCCAACGGTGGGCTACCTTGGACCCAACTTTGAACCCTGTGTTTTACTTACCTGTGAACTTAACAATTACTTACCTCCCGCAGGAACTGTTGATTTTTGCAGTGTCCACTTTTAAAATAGCTTATTGCCATTTTTGTCAAAACTGTACATGCTATTGTGATTATTCAAAGTTCCTAGAATATCTGAGTGAAATACCTTTCATTTGAAGTATTACTTGTAAATCTTGAACCTGTGGTTCTTAAAATAAACTAAGAAAATATATTTTTCTATATAAAAACCTATTGGCCTGGAGTAAGTCTTTGAGTGTGTGTTCCTCATTTATTGCCTGTGTGTGTACAACAAATGCTTAACACTACCCTCTGATAAGCCTACTGCTCGACCACACTACCACAAAATAGAGCATTAGAATTATCTCTTTTTGCCACTATCTTACCTCTAAGGGGAACCCTTGGACTCTGTGCACACTATTTCTTACTTTGAAATAGTATATACAGAGCCAACTTCCTACAGCCAGCAAACAGAAAGAAAGAAAATGTGAGCTACAGACCAAAAAGCCAGTGGCAGGCAAGAGACAGAATGCATTCCTAGGTCAACTTTCGGAATGTTCTCAAGATGTCTTTAGAAAACAGACAGCTGTGCTGTCTGGTAGGCTGTGACCTAAACACTCAATTAAATTACAATACACCCTTGCCCCCTCCACATCGTCCAGCACTCCAGACACACATATCTCATAAAAAAAATTGACCACTTTCTATCCGACCTCTTTATGACATCTTCAGAACAATCCATTAAATCCACTTTTGTTGCTGCCCCAATATGAAAAGAATGTACAGCAAATTCTGTTCCAGGCAAATCCAACCTCGACATCGCCCTTCTTGCCTTCCTCAAGACCTTTAGAAATTGAAAATGTCATCACTTTGAACCATTCACATGCACAGATACCCTAATTCTTCCATTCAAGCGTGATCCTACATATAATTACCAATACTGTTGTGTCAGGCAAATTTCTTTAACTGATAAAATGCCAAAAACGTCGATTTTCCATACTTTAGCAACAATCTTACTATTTTAATTACTTCTGTCTGTTTTTTTTGTGAAGACCTTTTTTAGGTGCGGTGCGAAACTCCTTTGGTAGTGATAGGCACCGTACAAATGCTCTATAATTTAACGCGAACAAGAGCCTGCTGTTAGTTTAGACAGACATGCAGTGGGCAACAAGGGCTACCTAGCAACACTATACAGAAACAGACCCCCAAAACATTTGTCCACTCACACACAGACTGTGATATCAGCTTGAAAGGAAGTGACGGCCTACTTGGGATGGAAGAGTACATTAACAGAAGGAACCCTATTATGGGACAGTGATGCCTTGGCAGAAGTAGGGGAATAAGAAGGGTTCACCAAGTGGGACGAAATTGGTTTTACTAAATTGAGAGATTTATGGCCTGAAGGAGACATTGTCCTGTTTTACACTATCATGCATGAGTATTAGTTGGGGGAGGTAGAAATGTATAGATATTTACAGGTCCAGTATGTCCTGTCTCCATATTTTAAAATGGCAGCAGAATTAAAGGACCACACACATTTAGAACATAAGATCCTCACTGAAGCCCTGGCCAAGGAAGCTATGTCATTAGAATATAAAGAAATAGTAAGTCGCTCCTGTGATATCCTCCAGAAACTTTAAGCAAATTGTGAAACAGATGTGGAGGGATTGGAAGAGGAACTAAGGACCCCCAAGAAACAGTGATTTGATCAGGTTTTCAAGTTCTGCAACTTCACATTTCATATATACCTTACTAATCTAGAGTCTTCCTGCTCAATGTGGGAAATAATTATTTGGACACATATGTGAGAGCATGCATTCAAGTGGACTCCTTCTATCATATCCTTTTGACATGTCTTTTGATACAGCATTACTAGAGAGAGATTGGGGCATATATCAAACATGTGACTGGAGTTGGGAGGGAGGCCTCTGCTAAATGGTCTGTTTTGAATGTAGGGGGAAATGGAGGGCTCCCCAAGTATTCTAAATTAAAGATGGGCTTTGGTCTAATTGTAGCGCAGCAAAATATTGGCAGACGTGGGGAGCAAAAGAGGTGTTGGCTTCGGATGGCTGGAAGAAACATGTGGACTGGTGTAAGCTGCTGGAAAAAAGTAGTGTATGACCGCAGGGGAGGAAGTGGGAGAATATGAACATGTGGACATCCATTTGGGTACTATGAGCACCCACATACAGACACAAAGGCCATTGAACAAAGAGGCCTATATTGTGCATAGATTATTGACAACAGAGACATGTTTAGACAGTTCATGACAAATTGGAGGTTCGTTTGACTAATACTAATTATCTGAATTGTATTGCTTTTGGTGATGAAATGTTGACTTTTTGTCTGTCTACAAACTACAATAAAAATACTTTTAAAAAAAGTAAGCACTGTCACTGAATCCAATGTTTTTTCTGATGGTAGAGTCCAAATTCTTTCATTAAAAAAGTAAAGCATTCCAAATCATGTACATGACCTTTCATTCCACAATACAAACAAGAAATCATCAAAGTAGTGCATCACCTGTGCCAAACTCGACACCTGTGCAAAAATGTGCTGTATTTTTCAAAAAAGTTCACATGAATTAGAACACCCCATTGTAAGGGCTTTGTCCACATAGGACTTACCATGAAACTGAATCCACAACATTTCACAATCATTTGAGTAAACTGGCAACAACCGAAATGCAGGCTTTATATCACACTTTGCCGTAAAGGTCCCTGGCCCTTTCACTCTATCAATGGCATCGTCAACTGAAACATAATGAACAGTGGAAAAGCCTCTGGGATAAAGGCACTCATTATGACATTGGCAGTAAATCCCACTTACCGCCATGCTGACTGCCGCCAACATACCACCTCTGCAGCGGATATCCTTTCACCATATTATGACACACACACACCAATCCGTCACTATTCAGCCACAGACACAAGTCCACCACACCAAAGGTTAGTGATAAACTGGCGGTAGCAAAACCCAGACCGTTACGCCAACAGAAATATGCCCACCACATTATGACCCACGAATCACCTTGGCAGACAGTCAACAGTGGTAAACCATTGGCGGTACATACCGCCATGCTCAAAATACACACACACACACACACACATACAAAACAACACCACATTGCTCAATTCAAACTACACACACCTGACATAGATACACACACCACACCCACACCATTATAAAACACACACCCACATTACCCACAACCCCTTACGAATACAAACAATTGCCACCACTACCACAGACAAGACCAGAGCCACACACCACCTACACCTATACACCACCCACGCACCCCACATCACACACCCCAACACATCACCCTACACACCCTCACCCATAATACTCACACAGCAGCCATAGCCCCACAACGACACCCCCGATTCTTTGAGGAGGATCTAAGGGTCATGGTGGAGGAAATCATCCGGGTAGAGCCACAGCTATTTGGAGCACAGGTACAGCAGATATCTATTGCTAGGAAGATGGAGCCATGGAGGAGGATCGTGGGCAGGGTCAACGCTGTGGGACAGCACCCAAGACCCAGGGATGACATCAGGAATAGGTGGAAAGACCTACGGGGGAAGGTGCGTTCCATCGAAGCAAGACACCAACTCGCAGTACAGAGGATTGGCGGTGGACCCCCATCTGCTCCCCCACAACTAACAACATGGGAGGAGCAAGTATTGGCA